>NC_084835.1:13528657-13858032 GCF_033115175.1 Lepus europaeus
AAGACCCCCTCCCGCTTATGTGTGGACTTCTCTATTTCTCTATTTTGTCCAGGTGCAGTTGTCCTTTAATTCCATCTCCCAGGTGCTCTGGAAGTGCTTTGTGTGTGTTCCTTTGTGTTGACAGAGACGGGGCGGGGATCGGGCTGCGTGTTTGTTTGCGTGGAAAGAGCTGAGCAGTAAAGAGCAGAATTCAGGGGAAGGCGGGGATGGAGGCAGGACAGAGGTTGCTCAGGTGCCCCTTGGTAATGCTGCTTGGATGTTTGAACCGTGTGCGCGAGTTGTCTTTGAAAATGCAATTTTTCTTTCTTTCTTTCTTTCTTTTTTTTTTTTTTTTTTTTGACAGAGTGGATAGAGAGAAAGAGACAGAGAGAAAGGTCTTCCTTTTTGCCGTTGGTTCACCCTCCAATGGCCGCTGCGGCCGGCGCATCTCGCTGATCCGAAGCCAGGAGCCAGGTGCTTCTCCTGGTCTTCCATGGGGTGCAGGGCCCAAGCACTTGGGCCATTCTCAACTGCCTTCCCGGGCCATAGCAGAGAGCTGGCCTGGAAGAGGGGCAACCAGGATAGACTCTGGCGCCCCAACCAGGACTAGAACCTGGTGTGCCAGTGCCGCAAGGCAAAGGATTAGCCTGTTAAGCCACGGCGCTGGCCTGAAAATGCAATTTTTAAAAGGATGAATGAATGAAGTGCGGAAGGAATGCACCAGACAAAGCCAACAAAGCAAGCCTGGTGAGGAGTCCCTATACATGGGCACCGCCCCCTCCCAGGAGCCACTCAGGGTGCCGTGTGCAATGAGCCAAGAGCCAAGGGGGTGGAGGTGGAGAAAAGCTCCTTGGATTTGCCCAGCAGGCAGCTGTGGGGACCAAGCAGAGGAAGGGACACCCATTTCCAGGTTGGGAGGAGGCCGGTGGGGGGTGTGGATGACCCTTTGAAGGGAGAGAGAGAGAGAGGACAGAGAGTGACAGAATGAAGGCGAGCCGGAAGGGCGAGCTGGCCAGGGGTGGCCAGGATCAGGCAGAGGGGCCGTGCCCCGTCGGGAGCCTGCCCAGAGCCCGTGGCCCAGGGAGCCCTGGAGGTGTGGGCAGGAGGTTGAGGAGGGTGTGGGGTTGAACTTTGGGAGGGTAGGGACTGCTGGAAAGCAGGCCAGCACGGCCACTCTGTAAAGGAGGAGGCTGGGGTAGCCCACGGAGCCTGATGCTGGGAAGTTCAAGGTGAGGTGGCCGCGCTGGCAGAGGCCTTGTGCTGGGACGTGCGTGGTGGAAAGAGCAGAAGGCCCTGTGGTGTGTGTGGCAGTCAAGGTGCTGAGCCAGCCTCGTGCCAGAGGCTGCAGCCCCCTCCCGATCCTGCGACCTTGGCCGCCACATTGCAGCGTGGGTTTGGGCAGGGACACCGGAGCAGGAGCAGAGCGGGACGAACAGGCCAGAGCTTGCCTGGCGTTGCTGGGCTCGAGGGTCATGTGCACGCAGCCCACAGCAGGTGGCACAGAGAGGGCCAGCTACAAGCCGTGAACGTTCCAGGGGCAGACTGGGCCGCCCCTCAGAAATCCAGCACAGGATCGCCACGCTGTCCCACATCCGCTTCTGGGTACTCGTTCCTGAGAATGGAAGACGCGGCCCCTGGGGAGGTGCACGGCCATGGTCCTAGCATCACTGCTCGTGAGCAGGCAGGAGGAGGAACCGCCCAGGCCTGAGCTGTGGACGAGCGGATAAACACGACGTGTGTATTTGCAGGGCAGAATATTACTGGGCGTTAAACAGGAAAGCAGACCGACACGTGCCTCAGGAATGGGGTGGGAGGAGGGTGCCGCCTAACCCTCCTGGGGCTGGGCGAGCGGGCTCTGGGGAGTTCAGGTTAATTACCGTGCCGTGGCTGCTGTAACTAGCTCCAGAGACCCGGTGGCTGAAGCAACGGCAGCGCCGCAGTGTCTTCCGCTTCCAGATCTACAGCCGGGGTGTGGCAGGGCCAGTTTTTTCAGGGTGGTGCCAGTGGCCATCTTCTCCCTAGGCCCTCATGTGGCCTGGCCGCTGTTGGCGTCTGTATCCAGCTTGGATCAGCACCCACTGCTAGGGCCTTACTTTAACTCCATCGCCTCTTTGAAGAGCCTGCCTGCAACCACAGTGACCTCCCATGATCCTCAGGGCGGGGACTTCGGTGCCTGGATTCGGGGAGGGCGCTGTGCACCACGGTCAGGAAGACCGTGGTGAGGGGTGCACAGCTCTGTGGACGTGCTCGGTGCCGCTGGAAGGGCCCACTTGGGACACCCGCATCCCATCGTTGGAGGGCCTGGGCTCAGTGGCCAGCTCGGCCCCCAATTCCAGCTTCCTGCTGATGCGCACCCTGGGAGGCAGCAGGTGATGGCTCAAGTACCCACCCCCCACCTGTCAGGCCGCTCAGGGACGGCCGGCCTGGGGGCCAGAGCAGGCCAGAAAGGCGTCTCGAAGCTGACCACAAGGAGCGGTTCTGAGTGGGGGTCTGGGCAGTGGTCGACTTCAGGCCGTGACAGACAGCAATGACCGTGGCTGCTGTCCCAGCCCCCTGGCGGGAGAGCAGGAGGCTCGGTGGGTGAGGCCTCTGGCTCCCAGCAGGGAGGGCCTGGGCAGGTCCTGTATGCTGTGGGCCCCCAGTCCCCCCACCATCTCATCAGGCTGCCCCCAGCTGTTTCTATAGTGACTGCTGACCTCCAGCCGCGGGAAGAGTGAGGCAGCCTAAGGGAAGAGCAGAGGGCAGGTGCACAGCTCCGGCACTGACGGATAAAACGCCCAGCGGGAGCAGAGGGTGACCCAGTTTTGCGGCTGCTCCGTTGGAGAGACTTCAGGCTACCGTGCTGGCGTTGATTTTATCCCAGCTCTGTCTTGTTACCTTCACCTCCCGCTGCCAAGCGAGGTGACAGCGTACAGCAGGGTCCCCGCTGAAGGCTGATGCCGAAACCCAGCTGGGAGGGTCCAGCGCCTGGGCAGGCCCCGGGGAACTCGGAGCCTCACTGGTGTCCTCCGGGCCACCCTGCGGGGCGGCAGCCACGCTGAGGCTCGCTGTGCACCTGCACTTTCTAGCTTCCTGGGGACCTGGGTGGCTGGGCTTTGTGGTGTCCACACCATGGTGCGGCAGCCCCTGCCTGTGTGACCTTGGGCAAGCTCCTTAACCATTTAGGGCCGCTGTTTCCTAATCCGTGAGATGGGAGAGGGGTCCCAACGTTCACATGAGGTCAGATAGATGGATGGAGCGGCTGTCGGCACTGGGAGGGGGGCCGCTGGGCCTGGCACGGGGCGACCTCGCAGTAACCGTGCGCCTCTCTCTCCTCCGTTCCCTTCCAGTTGGCCATGGGCAGAGCCAAGGGGAGAGGATGGTGGTGTCCGACTTCCACGTGTTCGTGAGGGACGTGCTCCAGCACGTGGACCTCGTGCAGAAGGACCACCCCGGCGTCCCCGTCTTCCTCCTGGGCCACTCCATGGTAAGCAGCCCCAGCTCGTGCCACGCCTGGTGGCGGGTAGGGCCCTGTCCCCCCAGCTGCTGACTCCGCCCCCTTGGCAGGCTCTGCCCTTGCAGTTTCCACGTGACTGCAGGTAGGCCGCAGGCCGGGCTCGGGGGTCCTAGAGACAGCTGCGGGGAGAGCCCAGGCGCTGCCCCCTCGTTACAGGTCGGGGCTGCAGGCTGGGCCGGGACGCGGCAGCCTGTGCTGCAGAGGCCTTTTGGGAAGCTGATCCTTTTCCCAGATTCCTGTGGTCCCTTGGTGCTGTTCCCTAGGGAAGCCACCAAGAGCCACAGAGAGGGGCTGGCTCACGAAGGGCCCCAGACCCCCCACGCGCTCGTGTCAGAGTTGAGCAGCTCGAGCTGGGGTCAGGGGTCCCCGTGGACACCACCCTTCAGGATCATTCAGAATCCTGCTTGCCTTGGCACACATCAGAGCCCCGGATCAGCCAGGGCTCAGCTTCAAGGCGGGGGTGCTCACACTGTCGGCCCCCGGGACGGACAGGTTGGCCAGGAGAGGGTCTGGGGGACGTGTCACACGGATGGGGCTTCTGCCCCCTTTCCCACCGCCTGGCTCCACCCTGCATTTCTTAGCTGCCTGGGCCCAGTGAGCGCTTGAGATGGCAACAGCGCTCGGCTTAAATGACCTCTGAGCCACAGGAGACAGGCAAGGCCTCCCTGCTTCCTCCTCCATTCTCGAAGTATTTTCCTTAGACCCTCAACTATTGAGACCTTCACTGAACCAGGAAAAAGGTATTAACAATCTATGATTATGGGCCGGCGCCACGGCTCAACAGGCTAATCCTCTGCCTTACGGCGCCGGCACACTGGGTTCCAGTCCCAGTCGGGGCTCTGGATTCTGTCCCAGTTGCTCCTCTTCCAGGCCAGCTCTCTGCTGTGGCCAGGGAGTGCAGTGGAGGATGGCTCAAGTGCTTGGGCCCTGCACCCCATGGGAGACCAGGAGAAGCACCTGGCTCCTGCCTTTGGATCAGCACAGTGCGCCAGCCGCAGCGCGCCAGCCACGGTGGCCATTGGAGGGTGAACCAACGGCAAAGGAAGACCTTTCTCTCTGTCTCTGTCTCTCTCTCTCTCACTATCCACTCTGCCTATCAAAAAAAAAAAATCTATGATTATGATCCGTTTACCTCCCGCACCAACAACATAAATAAACAAACCTGAAGCACAAACACCCACGTGTCACCTCATCGGCCTGCGGGGCAGCCGGATTCCGCGTCTGCCAGCTTTGGGCTTGAAACACAGCAGGACTGTGGTGCTGACACAGCCTGGGGCCCCTACTTCTGTCTCCTTCAAGTGCTTGCTCTTGGGAAACCCAGGGGGGTAAAAACACATGTGGTAGATTGGGCGCAGACCGGGTTTATCCATGGCCAGATGCTGTGTGTTCGAGGGGAGTCCCCCGTGGGGCCCAGCCGCGGCTCAGCTCGGGAGTGCTTCCTCCATCACGTGTGTGAGAAATGCGTGCCCTGGCCGGTGCTGGGCCGCGACAACCCTTCCCCTTCTGTCTTGCAGGGCGGTGCCATCGCCATCCTGACCGCCGCAGAGAGGCCGGCCCACTTCTCCGGCATGGTCCTGATCTCGCCTCTGGTGCTCGCCAGTCCAGAGTCAGCAACAACGTTCAAGGTACAAGTTCCTTTCTGCCCTGTGCAGTCCCCGCCGGCTCCCTGGCTGTGGTGCACCGAGCCGGAGCCTGACACAGAGGGCCCAGGTCTGTCCCTGGGCTTCTGGCACCGTTGGGTAGCAGTCTAGACAAACGCCAAGCCTCGCTGTCTGGTCCACATGCTGTACACTCTGAAGTCGGTGGTCTCCTTCCCCAAAGACACAGAGCAAAGTGCCTTCCTGTTAACTCGCGGCTTGTTGGTTGGGTTTCAGAGGAAGGGAGGTTACTGGGTTGGAGCCTGGCCGTTTGCTCACCAGGTGAGCAGTGGGCAGATTCCTGGCCACCCCTGGCTGTTGGGCAGAGTTGTCTTCCCTCGGCCCCTCCCTGGGTGCGTGTAGCCTGACCCAGCGAATCCACCGTTTGTTCTTTCCGGTGATGACGGCACTTGCTGTCGATGCGGGGCTCTGGGCTCCTCCCGGTGGGGTGGTGAGGCCCACCCGGCCAGGTTGGCCTTGAGAACAGAGGCCTCGGCACAGATCAGGATGGGGGGAGTCCCCAACCCCAGGGGAGTGAGGGGTGGGTGCCAGGGCCTGGGCAGCTGGGCAGCCGTCACCTCGCAGGCCCGCCTCTTGGTCTTGGCCTCAGACGACAGCAGGGCCATTTAAACAGTGGCCTCTTGGCCCCCAATTATCCTCAGGACCCAAACAGTGGAACTCAGGGAGCTGACTTCCAGGGGTGTGGCTCTCAGTGCTGGGCAGGTCAGCAGGCCAGGCTTGTCAGGGAACAGCCCGGGGCCCTGGGTGCTGCGCGTGCTGTGTGGACTGGCCACTTTGTCATATCCCTGTGCGAGGGGAGGCGCGGCTCCATGATCACTGTGATTGTGTCCTGTGAGGCCAAGGGATTCGTGCTTCTCATGTGAGAACAGAGTGAGCCAGGCCAGGGTCACAGAGCAAGGGGAGGTCCCGGTGGGTGCCAGGCACCGCGTGGGGATCTGGGAGCCCCGTGGATGACACGCAGGTGCTCTGACATCCACTGCCTATACTTTGGGGAGTTGTGTTATATTGTAGGTTATGTTTTATTACTCATTGGTTTGAAAGGCAAAGCGAGAGAGCACACTCCCCTGTCCTCTGGTTTACTCCCCAAGTGCCTGCAGTAAAGCCAGGAACTCAGTCCAGGTCCCCGCATGGGTGGCAGGGGCCCAGCGACTTGAGCCAGCACTGCTGCCTCCCAGGGTCTGCATTTGGGAAGCTGGAGTCGGGAGGCAGAGCCGGGTGTGGCACCCGGGCACCCCAACACGGGATGCGACTGCTGCCTTGGCTGCCAGGCTGGACGCCCAGCCCGTGACCGGTGTTCTGTGGTTGGCAAGGCTTAGGGAGCATGAGAGACCTGCAGGCGTGACGGGACCGAAGCCAGGGCTGTCACTCCCTGTCTACCGCGTGTCCTCGTGGAGGGAAGTGGACACTGATACGGAGGATATTTTTCCTTAGAGAAGAGCCGGGGACGTGGGGGCTTTTCAGGTTAAGTGCACTGGGGTAGCGGTCGATGGCAGCTGGGCCGGGCGGTGGGGCCAGCAGGGGTCCTCCCAGAGTCCCCTGGGGCTCCTGGGCTAGCTGGAGGAGGCAGCACTTTTGGGCAAGGCCACCCTGGGTGACCTCGTGCTCATAGATCACTGTGTCACATCAGGGGCTGGCTGTCCCTGGGGAACGCAGTCCCCTCTTGTTAACCCAGACAGATGAGGTTCCGGGGTGGCCCCCCCTCACCCTGAACTCTTGCTGGGCTGAGTCTGGGATGCGCTGGTCCCCCTGACCCACGAGACTCGGCTGCTCTGTACATCTTCCGCATGTCTGACTACCCTGCTGAGAGTCCCACCTTTCAAAAAAAATTAAACAGTTTTTGAAAGATTTATGGATTTGACAGAGTGACAGGGGCAGGGGAAAGACGTATCTTCCGTCTGCTGGTTCACTTGCCAAGTGGCCACAGTAGCCAGCCTGGGGCCCGGCTGAAGCCAGGAGCCAGGAACTCCATCCGGGTCTCCAGCATGGGCGCAGGGGCCCAAACACTTGAGCGTTTTCTGCCGCTTTCCCTGGTGCCTTAGCAGAGAGCTGGATCGGAACCAGGGCTGCCAGGACTCAAATCGGCACACAGATAGGAGATGCCAGCGTCACACACGCAGTATGGCTGCCTAACTGGCTGCAGTGCAATGCTGGTCCCTGATTTCCACTTTAAATTGGTTTGTGGTTTGGGGCTGCCATCGGCCACAGCACCTGTCCCGCTTGTGCCGCCTCGGCACCCCGTGGCAGCGCCTGCTGTGCGCGTTGGCAATGTCACTTGTTGGCTGTGGCCCTTTGGGTGGTGTTGCTTTGTCTCTGCGAGTCTTGTCTCTAGCGGCCCCTCGTGACAGCCCTTGCTCATCGGGGCCTCACCAGGGTCCCCCTGCAAGGCTGGGTTCTGGCTCAGGAAGGGTAGGTGAGGTTTGCTCTTGGGACCCTCCGACTTGGAAGATTCTGGAGTCTGCCTCTTCTCCTTGTGTTCTGGATGAGAACACCAGGCTGTGGTCCGGGGGCTTCCCCACGTCGCACCGTGTGCAGCCACAGAGCAGAGCCACCTCCGGGCCTCCGGGTGCCCCATCCAGGGCTCTGCTCACGAAAGCCCTCAGATGTAGCTTCCTGGCACCAAGGCCCTCCGAGGGCAGGGCCCCCCGTCATTCAGCCCCCGCACCCCCCAGGGTGATGCCGAATCTCGGAACAGACAGGCAGGCGAGGAGGACCGGCCCCCACCCCTGAGATGGGAGAAGGCCGGGTCACTGGCACCCTCCAAAATCCCACTGCCATCTGGTTCTCTGCCCGGCGTTCATCTTCCCCAGGCTGAGATATATTTAGCCCGGAGCAGAGACAGCGAGGACAGCGGCTGGGGCCCCGGACGTCAGCTGTGCTGAGAGAGTGGTTCCCCGGGAAAGTGGTAGCAACAGCAGTTCAGAGACAAAACCCCAGGGCATCACAAGACCGCACTGGCTGTGAGCTCCTGCGTGGGGGCGGGCTTTGTTTGTCTTGTGCCCCGGGGACAGAGGCTGCCCGGCTGGCCAAGGCGAATGCTGCTCACCGCTGCTTGCCTGGGACAACCATCAGGAACCAGGGCCCTCCTCCCCCTGGGAACCTCAGGGAAGGCACAGAAACCCCCTTGAACCTGCCTGCAGGCTTGTCACCCCAAACCTCCCCTGCCTGCTGCCTGGGCCTGGTACTAGTACACCACCTTTGACCCCGAAACAGGCCTGGGGTCAGCCTCCCTGGCCTGTAGCCACTTCCCTCTGACTGTCACCCATCTGCTGTCAGTCTTGAGAATCCAGAAGGTCTCAGGGCAGCTGGGGTGGAGGGTGGCGGGGGGGTTGGGTGGAGTGTGGCTAATTAACAACCCTTTCAACTCCAGGGAATTCAGACCCAGGAGCAGGGAACTGAGCCCTGGCCTTGCCCTGGCCCACTTGGCTGCAGCCAGGAGCTGGTGGGAGTTGGTTGACCTGTGTCCTGCAGGCAGCAGCTCTCTCTCAGAGCTGGGGGCCCAGATTTCTGGACAAAGTGAATTGGAGGAAATAGCCATTGTCCCTGCCAGTCTCCTGCAGCCCAGCTCTAGGGAGCAAGTGCCGGGTCCCGCCCAGCGAAGGTCACTGGAGAAGGCACAGGGGGCCGTCAGGTGCACGACTGCCTTAGAGTGTGTTTTCCCTCCTAAGGAAGCCTGGGCTGGCCCCGAGGGCCCTTGTGCTGTGTCACGGGTGTGCCTGTCCCGTGACCCTTTTCCTGCTTGGTCCCTTCAGAAGGCATGGATCCCTGAGCTCCTTGCGCACAGGGTGGCTGGCTGGACCCACGTTGGGAGAAAGTGGTAATGACCTTTCCCACGGCGAGTCCCTCTCTGGCCACGGCGTGGACGTGAAGGCAGGGAGCTGGTGACCTTTGCAATCAATAAGGGTGTTGGTGTGTGTCGCCGGCACTTAGGGTGCTCATGGGGGTGTTGGCCTCGGCTCTTCTTGTCCATAGGAGACATACACTTTACCTGAGTCTGTGTTTTGCATGTGATTTGCTCCAGTATTCCGTTCTCCCATGGGTATGTCTCGGGCTTCTCCTAGGGGCCGGAGCCAGGTCAGGGAGCTGGTCTCCTATTGCACTCTGAGCGGTCCTCGGAGGTGGGTTCCATGGTCCCCTGTTTACAGACAGGGACACTGAGGATCCCAGACTGTTGAGTCAGAACCAGAGCCCACGTCTACACCCGCCGGCCTCTCAGTCTGATTTCTCCATGGTGTTGCCTGCCCCTTCCCGGGAGGAGTGGGGCTCGCTGTGGGGTTTGGCTCCCAGTCGCCCTCAGGGGGGATCTGGGTTGTGTTGGTGCCGTTGGGTGCTCTGTGGTCGTACAGATCCCATGTGGTGGGCGGAGCCAGGTTCCACTTCGCAGAGGGGTCCTGTCCAGGGACTCCCTTCTCCTGAGCCAGGTCCAAGTCCTCTGCCGACTCCCACAGGATTATCCAGAGATGTCGAAAGTCTCGGTCAAAAAGACAGAGCAGTGATGGTTTGCACCCCACTTCCTTTAGGGGTGAGCAGCTCCCCTCCCCCTAGACGTCCTCTGCCTTCCTGGCTATGGTGCAGAGCGCCGCTGTGAGCCCAGGGAGCAGCAGCCGGCTGGTCGACTATGTCAATGCTGGCCTGCTCGGGTGTGGGCTCTGCAGAGACCCTTTGCTTCCTAGCGCTTCCTTGCCAGGTGGCAGCAGACCCCCACTCAACCCTGCAGTCTCCCTGCGACTACCATCAGCTCCTTCCTCTGCTTAGGTCTTCCTCCTCCCCCGGGACCCTGGCCTCCGGTGTGAGCCGTCAGCCTCCTGAAACTGACAAACCTTAAAGACAGCGGGGAGTGAGAGTCTGTGCATCACTGGCTCCCAGCATCCTGCCCCGGGATTGCTCTCCTCCCTTCCATGGCGTGTTTGTGGGGAAAGAAGCTAAGCAAGCACCTGTTTGTTTGTTTTTGGGGGGGGGATTTTTTTTTTTTTTTGACAGGCAGAGTGGACAGTGAGAGAGAGAGAGAAAGGTCCTCCTTTGCCATTGGTTCACCCTCCAATGGCCACCGCGGCCAGCGCACCGCGCTGATCCGAAGCCAGGAGCCAGGTGCTTATCCTGGCCTCCCATGGGGTGCAGGGCCCAAGCACCTGGGCCATCCTCCACTGCACTCCCGGGCCACAGCAGATAGCTGGCCTGGAAGAGGGGCAACCAGGACAGAATCCGGTGCCCCGACCGGGACTAGAACCTGGTGTGCCGGCGCCGCTAGGCGGAGGATTAGCCTGTTGAGCCACGGCACTGGCCTTGTCTGTTTTTTTTTTTGAGCTATGAGGTCATTATCATCAAAAGATCTGCCTTGACCCAATGGAGTCCTGTTGGAAAAAAAGGCCTGGAACTGGCTGTGCAGGGTTAGAGAGAGCTGGAGGTCAGGGCTGTCCCAGCGTGTCGTGGGAGCTCCTTCAGGGGGCATCTTGGCCTGCAGAGACACCTGCCCCGTCCCCAGCTTTGTGGGTCGGTACCGCTTGTGCTCTGGCTGCACGCTGCAGGCACCGAGGGAGCTCTTAAAGAGACACAGATGCTGGGACCCACCCTGGGCTTGGCCACCCAGCTGCCAGTTGGGGTCTTGAGAAAGTGCAGATCCTGACCTGTGAGCCCAGCGTTGCAGGGGCTTCTGGTCTCAGGACCACACTGGGAGCAGGGAAGCCATAGACTCTGGCCGTAGAGAGCAGCACAAGACAGG
The DNA here is from genome assembly GCF_033115175.1 of Lepus europaeus. NCBI lineage: Eukaryota > Metazoa > Chordata > Mammalia > Lagomorpha > Leporidae > Lepus > Lepus europaeus. Next base: position 13,539,507 of record NC_084835.1, read on the forward strand.
CTTCCTGATAACTCGGGGCCGTGGGTCTAGATGTCGCCTTGGTGGGTCCGTCTGCCTGTGCCTGCGCTGTGTTGGCTTGTCTGTCTGGGCCTCTCCCCCTGCCTCCCCACGCACTCACACCCAGGGCCTCGGCAGCCATCTATGCCCTGCAGCCTTACTGTTCTCAAGGTGGCCTCCTTCGGGGCTCAGCGCTGGGACGCAGAGGCTATGATACGTGCACATGGCGTTCCTGGAGGGGGTGAGCCCTCGTGTGCATTTGCAATTGGACCACCAGTCCCGTTGCTAGGACACCAACATCTTGGTCCACGCTGTGGGCCGCTGCAGCCTCACCAGCTCCTCTAGGGGGCGCCAGGACGATCGCACGCCAAGTAGTGGGGAGGAGGCAGCCAGTCCAGCAGTAGTGTCGCCATGGTGAACGGCGGCAGGGGACACACCACCCAACCTGTGCACAGCGGGCTGTGTTCCCGTCAGCGTGGTGGTGTGTCCACGCATTCATCATCGCGGAGGTTGAGTTGTTTTAGAGGGGACTCCGTCTACTCTGGAACAAGAGAGTCGATTGTAAAACAGCGCGCCGTCTGCATGGGCGGCGGCTCCCGCACCTCATAGTTACCGCCGCGGACAGCAATTGGCCTTCGCCATCCAGTCGCTGTGAGTCTCTCTAGGGTGTTTGCACCGTCACATACGCGCCTCCTGACGCATTGCTCTGGATGTAGCCTGCTGGGTAGCCGCGTGTGACTGTATCCAGATCCCGGTGGGCAGATCCCGGGATGCTGAGGCCCTCCCCGTGTTTGTCCATGGAGCTGGTCCACTCTCCATTGGCCGTGTGGCACAGGATAGGTTCATGCACGGGGGCTTCTTACTCACTCTGCCTGACTGCTAGTGGTGGGGACGACGGTGGGGTGAGGCTGCCTCGTGCCCGTGCAGGCCTGGGAAACGGGACGGCCCCAGGTCTGCAGGGGTACAGTGAGAGGGCCCCAGGACCCGTGAGCACGGCCGCGTGCTCAGATCCCTCCACGGCTTCCACGAAGAAAGAGACGGGGCCAGCCCACGACGCACGAAGGGAAGGGCAGCCCCAGCCCGGCCCTTGCCCATTGGCCGCAGGTGCTGAGCCCCGCCACCGCAGTCTCGCCTGTGGAATGAGGATCACCACTGCGCCCCCACCTGGGATTTTTGTGACATTTGAGAAGACCCGGGACCCCGTGTCATGCCCAACACGCCATAAGCTGGTCCTCCGGGGACTGTCGGTGCCCCCGCCCTAGCTCCCTGCCTGCCACTTTCTCGTAGTTTTAATTCCGGCTGTGGTTTCGAGGTTCGCTTTTGAAATAGCATCCCCCCCCCCACCTCCCTCAAGTATCTGCACACGCTGTAGAAATGAAAACAGCCCATTTCTGAAGGCAGACGTACGTGTGAGATCTGGGCTCTGCGTCTCCCCGGAAAACGTGTGATGCAGAAGGAGACGTGGGGGAGGGGTGGGAAGGTCTGAACCAGCATTGGATTCGAGTTTAGCACGTGCTGAGTGTCCCCCACATGCCAGGGCCTTTGCCTGGGGAATCACAAACTGTCCCCAGGGTCCTCCGGGGAAGCGCCGAGGTCCCCCATGGCGGCCAAGGACACAGAGGCTCAGCCATTCCCCAGGCGACAGAGCCCAGTGTCAAATCCAAGCCTCTCCCCTCCGCCACGCTCTCCTGGTCAGGCTGCTGACTCTGCTGTTGCTAAGGCAACCTGCACCCCTGGGCCAGGCACCCTGCTCTGCTGTGTGTTTTCAGTAGCCCCAGCGTTGGGTTCAGGATAAGGTCATGGCTAGGGTTAGGGTGAGGGCGGCTGTTAGGGTTTTGGTTAGCATTAGGGTTAGGGCTCGGGTAGAGGTTAGAGCTAGGGACAGGTTTAGGTTAAGCTCCTGGGTCCTAGAGCTCAGCTTAGAAGCCTGCAGGTGATTTGAAATGACTTCCATGAGTGATCACAGGGCGGCACACACACCTCCAGAGCAGGTGAGGAACAGACACAGGACGCATCTCCCCCGCACCGCCCCACCCCGGGGAGCCAAGCCAGACAGGGGAGGCTGAGTCGGAAGGGAGCCTCCCTGGGTGCCGGGTCTGGGGAGAGGAGCCCGGCTGACCGTCGCCTGGGGCGCCGCTCTGCCCACCTTCCCACAGCTGCTGGGTGGACTCACAACTCTCGTTTTCGCTTCCTGGCTAGGTCCTTGCAGCAAAAGTGCTCAACCTCGTGCTGCCAAACCTGTCCCTGGGGCCCATCGACTCCAGCGTGCTCTCCCGGAACAAGACGGAGGTGAGAATCTCCTGGAACCCTGGGCGCTTCCAGGCCGGCGGGCCGGGGAGGGCAGCAGCCCCGGGGAGAGACCGGAGCCTGGGCTCTGTCCTGTGTGTTCTGTCCTTTCCCTGAGGCTGTGGGACATGGTGGCGGTACAGGGAAGGCACACACAGCGCTGGCTTCGGGTGGGGTACAGAGATGGTCGTGGGGCGTGAACTGTGTCCCGGGCACGCAGAGCTGCTAACCGGAGGAAGCTGTGTCAGCCCCGACTCTAGGGGTTGTAAGCGAAAGAAACCCAAGTCAGTAGTTGAAGCGAAAAGAGGAGGGATTTACTAGTAACCAAAGCAGGAGGTTTCGGGCGCGGCTGGATCCAGGGGGTGTGCGTCCTGCTCACCACCCGTCTGTCCCAGCTCCCACGTGTGCTGGCTTGGTTTGATTCCTACACAGGCTTTCCCCAGCCGGAGGCAAAGGCACCAGCGCCCTGCCTGAGCAGCCTGTTTCCAACAGGAAGTCTCATTGATGCTTACTGGTTGCTTGTCCAGACCTGGGGTATCTGCCTCGGAAAGAAGGTGGCATCGGCCTCACTTGGACTCAGACTGAGGGTTGGGGGGTGATTCCTTTGGGACAGTGGTACTAGAGGAAAGAGGCCATACTGCAGAGGAGCAAACTGCCCCAGAAGGAGACAGGATTGCCTGGGGTCCTCCTGGGAATATGCAGAGGAGTGGTCTCCAGCCCTGCTCTGTGGGTGGGCCATGGTCCCCACAGGCTTGCAGCTCGTGGCTGGAAGGCAACCCTGGGCACATGGAAGACACGAGAATCACCCTGATTCAATCAGTTTGGGCGCCCTGCTGCCTCGGTTCCCCCTCTTGTCTCAGAAGGCAGAAATCACTAAGACAACGGGAGGTGGGGTGGCTCAGGCAGCCGGGGCCGTTTCTGGCTTTCTGTGCGCTGTGAGACTCTGGCTGCATCTTGAAATTGGGCCGCCTGGTCCCCTGCTGCCGCTTAGCCGAGGCGGCATGGAGGAAGGAGGCTCTGTGGGTCAGGGTCTCTAGGTCTCCAAGGGACACAGCTGAGGATCGGGCAGGCAGGGGAGTCCAGGAGCACTGGGCCTGCGGGGAGCCAGAGAGTGGGTGTGAGGGAGGTAGACACAGAGAGATGGCTCTTGCCCTGGAGGCTGGGGGTGCCAGGTCTCCCATGTGAGTGGCAGGGACCCAAGTACTTGAGCCACGCCACTGCCTTCCCGTGTATGCACTGCTGGGTGGAATAGCCCAGTGGGAGTCTAGCTCACCACCTCGTGCCTCCTTATGCATTTGGAAGCGACAGGTGGTCTTGCTGGTCCTCGGGTCTTCAGTGTGTCGGGGGAGGGGGGTGCTGGTGGATGGGAGCTGTCGCCCCAGCTGTGAGACGGGGCTTGTTTAAGGGAGGCTGGGTGCTGGTCAGCACCAGCAGGGGGAAGGGCTTTGCCTGGGCCCTGCAGAAGGGCAGAGGTCCCGGGGAGCCAGCGACGCCACCAGCACGGAGGGAAGAGGGGGCGGTCACCAGGAGGAGGCCCCTGGGAGGGTGAAGCAGGGGCAGGACAGACTCCACAGGCAGCCGAGGCAGGGCTATGCAGGTCAAGGGGCCTCTGGGCCGGAGGAGCAGGGCGAGGGGGTGGGAGGCGCGTTCACGGCTGGCTTACTCGGGGCCTCCTAGGGCCTGGCCAGGAGCAGGACGGACAGACTGTGGGAGACAGACGTGCTGACCGGCCTGGGCCTGGGTTCGGGGCCGCGGGGGGCAGTCTGGGGGGGGGGGGGGTCCTCCCCTCCTCCTCTCAAGTCCCAGCTGGGAACTGAAAGAGCAGGTGGCATGATTCAGAACAGAAGCAAAGGGTCGGAAGAGCCCCCGGAGGTGGGAGACGCAGCCCGCATGCAGAAGGGGGTGTCTCCTGCTTTTCCAAAGGTGGGTCCCAGGGGTTTCTGGGTTTCACAGGTGTCAGTGGGTGGAGCCGTGCCTACTGCCACAGGCGGCGTCCGGCTTCCCTGTGCTGGAGGCCGGTGGAGATCTAAACAGTGGAGGAGGGAGGTGGGGTCCCTGTGGGGACCGTGCAGCACAGGGGGGAGGAGGGGCAGGGGAACCCGCAGGATGTGAGACGGCTGGGGTGCGGTGAGGGTGCAGTCAGGGCACACAGGTCTCTGTGCCCAGACAGGCTCCTGGGCCCCCTGTGGCTGGCTGTGAAGGGTGGTGGACTCTGGCACGCCCCCCAGGTCCTCTGAAAGGCCTATGGAGACACCTGCCAGGCCCACGCCCATCTTCTCTGGCAAGCACCGGGGTCCTGCTCTCTGGGCAAAGCATAGCACGATAGGGCTAGGGTGCTCACGGAGGAGCTGGCCCACCTCGGTCCTCATGGTGGCTGTGGGCCTGGCCTGCTGTGTGGGGTGGGGTCAGTCCCCTCCTGCCCCATGGAGAGCAGTGTTGGTAGCAACAGGACTCACACCACAGACTTCCTGAGAAGGTTAAAGAGGCAAGTGGGCGATGAGGCCATGCACCCAGCCTCAGCGGGCAGTTCGTTAGCACGACTCTAACGACCAGGTGGTCTTGCATCTCTTCCTGGAGCAGGTTTTTAAACTTAGCAGGTCAGGGAGGTGAATGGGATAGGCTGTGCCTGGCCTTGGCTCAGCCAGCAGTTTGGGAATTGAGTTTGAGGGCAGCATTTGACACGCGGAAGCCCCGGCTGGCGTGCAGGGCCCTGGCTGTCAAGAGCAGCCTTGCAGAGAGCCCTGGACAGCAGGGGCCGTGCCAGTGAGTCGCTAACGCACGCACGGGGCCAGGATGGGAGTCGCAGGTTGTGCAACTGGAAACCCAAGAGGGGCCTCGGTGGTCTCCTCCGTGGGGAAACTGAGGCCCAGGAAGCTGCAGGGTGAACAAGACTCCACGTTCCCCAGACTCCAGTTACCCAGTGCAAGGACGTGGTCACTTCCAGATGATCGGCTGGGCTGCTGCCTGTGGCTGTGTCCCCCACAGGCTCTGATCTCAGTGGGTGGTGGAAGACTGGTGGTCCAGACGAGACGGGGGGACACTGGGGTCCCTGCTCCTGATTTTTCGTTAGCTATGTGTGGGATTATCGTGGCAGCTGGGAGGAATAACGTGGAGAGTGCCTGTGTATCCCAGGACCTGGTTCCCCCAGCAGTCAAGTCTCACATGGCTGCAGGACGGCATCCCAGCCAGGGTCTGGCCATCAACACAGGCCACGGAGCACTCCCTCCCCAAGGACCCCTCGTGCTGTACACGCTTGTCACCCCCTCCTCTCTCACCCACACCTCTCACCCCCACCCCCTCCTCTCTCACCCACACCTCTCACCCCCACCCCCTCCTCTCTCACCCACACCTCTCACCCCCATCGCCTCCCTAGTCCTGGCAACCACAGGTGGGTTCATTTCTGTGTGAACCGTGGTCAGCTTTGGGGACTGACTTCCGGATCTGTGGCTTTGAGCAGGCTCGCTTTGCCGGCCACTGGTCTAGCCTGGGTTTGGTCTGGGGGGCGCAGGCAGAGCAGGACACATTCCTGGGGCTGTGGGCGCTCAGGAAACAGCAGCCGCTCTGTGGACGAGAGCTGAAGAGTGAGCGTGGGCCCTCGGGAGCGTGCGTTTGCCCACGAGGCTCCCTCTTCCTTCCTGCCCCCGCCTCCCCGTGGCTTGCATCAGGGACCTGCTCTTTGCTCCACACATCTGCTGGCTCCTTCCCCGGGCCCAGAATAGTCCACTGTGTAAACAGGACCTGTGTGATGGGGACGTCTAGAACGAGGCCAAGAGCCGGAAGCTGCTGGGCCGCCAGAGCAGTTAAACCCCAGCGCAGAGTCCCCGAGGGGCCGGGCTGCCTGGGATGTTGGGGTCAGCCGGGCAGAGCCTCGGGCCGCTCCAGGAAGGACAAGGTGGTTACAGGAACCACATCACACAGCCGCAGGGCCTGCCCCTGTGTGTGCAGTCTCCCGGGAGCCCTCGGGGAGACGGGGCGCTGTTGCCCCCGGGAACCAGCCAGCCTACTGGGACTGAGTCCTACACAGCAGCCTAAGCAATTACAGGGCTTCGTCTTCTGGCTGGCAGTTCTTAGATCAGGGCAGCAGTGATCCAGTGCGACCCCTGCCCATGTGGCCTAGCTCCTAATCTAACTGAGGGGAGGGGGAAAGCCCCTGACCCACAGTGCTTACTTCTGATTGGCCAGATGTGATCATGTGACTGCAGGTAGCTGCAAGGAAGGCTGGGAAATGTAGTTTTTATTCTGAGTGGTTGAGCGCTGGAGTAAACATCCAGGGTTCTAAAGGGGGGAAGAAGAAGTTGGGGTGATGAGTGACGGCTTGTTCTGCCTCTCCATGCCTCAGCCGCCTCACCTGGGTGAGGGCAGGGGGACAAGGTCGCTGGGCTGTGACACAGAAAGCGCTCCATGCTGCGCATGGAGCAGGGGCTTAGGAAAGCTCGCTGTCCTTGCGAGCCTGGTAGGTGGTGATGCCGTGCTGTTGGTATCCAGCCTCCGCCCGCCCCCGGTCCCTGGCCGGCTGGCCCTGGACTGCCCACACACTGCCCTGGCAGTGTCGTGTCCTCAGCCCGCCGGACAGATGGCCTGGCCCTGTGGTCCACGCCAGCTCGGCTGCAGGAAGTGGCTAATCCGCCTCGTGGGGCTTTCACAAATGCTCTGGTCGGCGGTGCTCAGTCCCTCGCCTGGGAAGGAAGCCAGGGATGGCAGGGGTGGCTGCAGGACAGCCTGTCTCCTGCCAGTGGGGATCTGGCATATTCTGTGAGGCTCTGCGGGGGGAGCCCTGCCCTGGGAGGATCTGAGTCAGTCCAGGGGACGCCATGATCCCAGCTGTCCCCAGGCCCTCCCCAAAAACCCTCGGGCAAGGGTGAGGGACGTGCCCATAAGTGCCTGAGAGCTGTCTAGAAACAGCCACATTCTGTGGGCTATGCACCTCAGCCAGGGGAGGCAGGAGGAGGGAGGCCCGAGGGAGCCGTGACCGGGTGCCAGGGTGGCTCCGAGGAAGGCAGGGCCAGGTTCAGAGCTGGGGGTTGGTGTCGAGGGCCCAGCCTCAGGGTCCACCTGACCACAGCTTCTGCATGGCCCAGGCTGGCCCTTGGCTTGAATCCCAGCAGGCAGGTCCTGGCCGGGCCCCGGATGTTTCTGTCTTCCCCCAGGCAGATGGGGGAAGGAGCAGTGGGCCCTTAGGCTCCTGGGAGTCCCTGCCCTCCAGCGGCAGCAACTGAACACACACTGGGGGAGGTGACTTGTGTTCTGAACGTGCACCTTGGTCCTTGTCACCAGTCCCCAGGTGACACAGTCGAGCAACCCCATACCCGGCATTTACCTAGTATGGGGCATTACAAGTTGTCCCAACGTTATTGGGGGATGCAGGAGGAAATGTGTGGGTTCCATAGGACGCGAGCATCCCCAGGAGCATGGGGTCCCATGGAGACCAGGCAGGGGAGTGCGGCAGAGCTCCCGCGGGGTGGGGTGGGGCACTGACAGGACACTCGCCCTCCCCCTCCCCTGCAGGTGGACCTGTACAACGCGGATCCTCTCATCTGCCGCGCTGGGCTCAAAGTGTGCTTCGGCATCCAACTGCTCAACGCCGTGTCGCGGGTGGAGCGGGCCCTGCCCAAGCTGACCCTGCCCTTCCTGCTGCTCCAGGGCTCCGCCGACCGCCTGTGTGACAGCAAAGGGGCCTACCTGCTCATGGAGTTGGCCAAGAGCCAGGACAAGACACTCAAGGTGAGCAGCCGCACGGCCCCCCATGGCCTCCGGCCAGGCGACAGATAAGCTGGGGTCTGGGGCATCGGCCAATTCTGAGCGCGCTAGAGCCGTTTGGTGAGGGCTTCACATGTGTGAGTCCAGAGAGAAGGAAAGGACCTGCCCCGGGCGCTGAGCAGAGGAAAGCTCCGGGGGAGGGGCCTGGCCGAGCTGCCTCTCACCCGTGGGGCACAGGGGATCTGCAGGTGCTCACCCTGAAGTGCAGGGCCTTGGGCGGGGGGTCAGGACTGGGCCTTGGGGACGGTAGACAGAGGCAGCAAGGGACGCACTCGGAGATCGCTGACGTGGTCTGGGATCCAGCGGGACGAGCCTTGGTGGATGGACTCGGCCTCCTCTGCCATGAGCCGCACACAAGCCCCAGGCACCCTAGCACCCCCGCCCCCCGTGTGCTGCCCTGCTGCCCCTCCCAGAGCGATCTCCTGGCCACTCAGTCAGCCACTGCTTCTGTGAGTAAGGTACTCGGTGGGCTTTCACTTTGTGCCAAGTCCTCCCCTCCCCCGATCCTAGTGGGCTGGACAGGAAAGAAAGAAAAGAGCGGATGGCTTAGGGCGAAGGAACTTGAGCGGAAGGGAGGGGCCAAGGGGACACGGGGGCCTAAGAGGTGACAGTGAACGAACATTCCAGTCCCAGGTCTGGGGCCATCTTGGCATCAAAGAGCAGCCCAGGGAGGCCAGTGTGGAGGCTGGTGTCTGCACCAAGGCCAAGAGTGCAGGCCTGGCCTGGAGGGAGATGAAGAAAGTGGGATCAGAGCAAGGGAGGATGAGCCCGGGGGCCTGAGGCGGCTCACCCTGGGCAGGGGATCAGAGCTGCAGCAGCCCGAGGGCTCCGTGCTCAGTGGCCCCTGGCGGCACAGCAGGGTCCCAGAGTCCTCCACACGCACATGGCTTGGAGAGCTACAGGACGAGGCGAGGTGACAGGGAGTGAGGAGGAGAGAGAAGGCTGTGGCTGAGCGCTCGGTGCAGGCCGGCCACGGAGGTCCGGGGGCACTGTGCACCTGTGCTGAGACGGAGCTGCGGGGAGGGGAGCGCCTGGCCACTGAACCCCCGTTTCCAGGAGGTGGGACTGAGCCGTGGGGAGAGAGGCCGAGAAGTGCGAACCTGAGAGCGCCGGGGGCCCCTGCTGTGGCACTTGGCGCTCGTGGAGACCCTGCCACGGACAATCTCCGTGGACCGCAGGGAGGGACAGTGGCTTGGGATGGGCTGAGGCCCCATGGAAGACTAGGAAAGGAGCATCCCTACGAGACCACTCTGGAGCCGGAAGCCCAGGAACGGCTGGTGTCTGGCCGGAGATGAGGGGTCCAGGGAAGTTCTGGAACATGCCGGAACACTGTGGTTCGTTCAAACCTCAGCTGATAAAGGCCGTGGGGCTCGCGTGATGTCGGCCTGTGCCGAGTCCTTGAGGTGTGGGAGCGGCGCTGGGGCCCCCACCTGCCCCATTTTCAGATGGGGGGACAGTGACTGCCTGTGTCTCCTCTAACTGCAGATTTACGAAGGTGCCTACCATGTTCTCCACAAAGAGCTTCCTGAAGTCACCAACTCCGTCTTCCACGAAATCAACATGTGGGTCTCTCAAAGGACAGCTGCGGCCGGGACGGGCTCCCCGCCCTGAGCACCTTGGCCAGGTGACCGGCTCACGGTCTGGGGGGGGGGCAGGCGGAGGGAGGGCAGCGCCGGCTTCTCAGAAGTGGCTTCCACACACACTCACACTCACACAGAACACAACACAGCCACCACCAATTGGAGGAATCACTAGCTCAACTGGATTTTTTTTTTAACCTAGAAATACGTTTCTGTCACCCTAAGGCTGGCAGGGGGCAGGCACTTTATGCAAAAAAGAAAAGGGTCCCAGGCCACGTGGCCAAGGATGGCTGAACCATCCTGAGTGGAGCCTCGGCCCTGCCTTTCCCAGTCCCACCAGTTTCCCTGGGATTCCTGGGATGCCAGGCTTGGCTGCAACTGAGGAGACCTGCCCTGCCCCCTCCCAGCTCCTACCCAGACTGGCCTGGCCCTGTGGCCTGCCTGCGGCCATGTGACGAGGTGGCCGCCATCCACATCCAGGCCAGCTCCCCCAGGTGCCTGTGTGCCCCTGGAGGCCGCACTTCTGGAGATGAGCAGAAAACAGTGGGCTCTTGGAGCCTGAAGTCCCGCTTTGGGGCCGAGGGTGAGGTTGAGCCCAGAAAGGGAGGGAGGCAGGAAGCCTGGCGCCCCCTCCTCCAGCCTTTGACTCCTATGGGGGACTTGGGCTGCCCGTGTTGCACTGCGTAACTAACCCAGCGCCAGCGTGACTAACCCCCCCTGCTGCTGGGGGATTGCACCGCGCCTGATACAGAATGTATATTCGGAAGCAGACACTGCTTTGGTGGGCCCAGGGGTGGGAGCAAGGGGAGCTGGAAGGGAGCCCCTGAGCGGGAGACGGCCCAGTGCCCCTGAGCCTGGGGGAACTCCCCAGCCCTGCAGGACAGCGCCCAGGGTCTCAGTGCTGGCAGCACAGCTCCCTCTAGTGGCAGGAAGAGGGAATTGTCCATCCCAGTGGCCGCCCTGCCCAGGCAGCACGGAGCACTCACAGGGACCCAGCCTATCCCTGGGCACAGCAGGATGTGCGGAGCGGTCCTTGCCCCAGGCCATGGCTGGCCTTGGCCAGCCTTTCCCAGATAAGGCCCCTGCCTGACCTGCCCTACTCAGGTGCCCACCCTGCCCTGGCCCCGCCCTTGGCCTCACTTAGCGCCAGCAATAAACGGGGCCCACGGCCCAGTGCAGGCCCACTCCCACCTTTCCAAGGGGCCTTGCTGTTACCTCAGGAGCCTCATGAGCGCAAATGTGGCCCTGGCTGGGGGTGGGGGGGGGGCGGCTGCTGGGTGCCGGCAAACCCCACGGCCCATGACGCAACCCGGGGGCCCAACCCTGCGGCGGAGGCTGGGCACTGGGGGCTTGGAATCTGTCCCCTCCATGGCCTGCCCTTCTCCGGACTGGGTCTGGGTGCCCAGAGAAGGCAGAGACTGGGGTCAGGAGCTGGCCCACCTACTGGAGGCCATGCATGTGGGTTCCCTTGTCCCTGCTCCTTACGAAAGGCCAGCCCTGCATGGCAGAGAGACGCCCAGGTGCTGGCCGAGCCCAGGTCCCCGCAGGGAGCAGCTCCCCAGCCCCACCTCGTAACTCTGGCTTCTTGGGAAGACAGAGCTATGAGAATGTGGGGAGCCCCACCGTGCCAGGCCTCCACAGGGATGTGCCTGCTCTTGGCGGGGGAGAACCGGGACCCCACCATGGACCCCGAGGGGCCCATGCAGTCAGATCTGCCACCCCTACCCCCAGCTGGGACAGTCCGGGCCACCCCCGGTCCCCATGCTGCCTCCCCAGAAGCACAGGACAGCAACAGCTGTTCCTACACTAGACATCGTGCACTAGGGCAGGACAGCCCTTACAGACGTGCAAAACCTGTCAAGGCGACGCATGTGCTTGAAGAACCCCCAGTAGCAAACCCTACGGTCTGAACCCAGAGTATCCACCTTCCTCTGTAGGTGGGCAGGGGGCTGGGGGTGGCACGCCTTGGGCAAGGCCCCCGGAGCAATGCCCTGCACCCTGTCCTGAGCAAGGCATGGGAGCTCTGAATCCAGCCTTCGGGACCAGGAAGGCCCCGTGCTGGCCTCGGAGCTGCTGAGCAGCTGGGGTTCTGAGGGGAATACGGCCGTAGACGGCTCGGCTTCTGGATGGGAGTGGAGGGCGGAGGCCCTCCATACTTGGGTCACCAGGCCAAAGCCCTGATGCGAACACGGCACCTTCCCCAGCATCCCCGAGGCACCGCAGACCCACGGAGGGGACTGGGGAGAGATGATGCCTGCATCAGTGGGGGTACGACCCCCTCCCCCCAGGCCCCCGGCCGAGATGGGCGATGAGCAGATGGCCACCTCCCTCCCAGCACGACCCCAGGCTCTGCCTCAGCTCCTGGCTGGCGCTGGGGCTCGGAGAGCGAGTGCTGGGGGAGACTCGGTGAACCCACTGGCCTGGGCCTCCCCACGCACCTCCCGGCTCCCACTAGCTCCTGTCTTCCCGATTGCCAGCGTAAACCTGTTAGATGACCGTGATCTTCCGAGCCGTCCACCACTCTGTCACTGTCACCACGGCACAGTCCCGCCTCCATGTGTACGCCGTAGGCGGGGAACGCGTTACCAGCTTCGAGATGTTCCGAGCACCCATGTACGCCACAGCTTATCGTAATAAACAGGTGTTTTCTGAAGGGGTGCGTCTGTCCTGTCTGTCCCACGGCCTCTGATGGCAGCGACGTCTTCCTTCCACAAAGAACAGGCTCCTCTCCGGGACAGCACCGAGCATCGGACGCGCCCAGCACTCCTTCCAGGCCTGGGCCGGCGCGTGTGGGGTCTCTTGTTTGTTCATTTATGTGTATTGACTTGAGAGGCAGAGCAACAGAGCAATGGAAAGTTCCATCTGCTGTTCACTCCCCCGGTCTTCAGCAGCCAGAGCTGGCCCAGGCCGAAGCCAGGAACTCGAGTCTCCCAGCGGGGTGGCAGGACCCCCAGCCTCTGAGCCCTCGCCCGCTGCCTCCCAGGATGCACGCTAGCGGGGACCCGGCCGGGAACTAGGGGCAGGACCTGCACCGGGCACTTCGAGAGGAGATGGGAGCACCGGCCCGCCCCTCATGGCAGTTTCTCTGCTGTCCACACTGGAGCTTGTGTGCCCGGCAAGTGGGTTCATCTGTGTACCGATTCACAGGCTGCCGTGCCCGGCCTCTGTGGCTACCAGCTTCGTCCACCGTCCCACCTGGCTGCCTGAGGTCGTCGGACCCCTCCACGGCCTCGCTCCACGCCTGCCTCAGCAGCTCTGCCCGCACGGCGTCTCCAGTCCTGGGGCTCCTGCAGGACGGCGGCCGCGCCTCCCTTCGGCCGGGGCTGCTGAAACGTGAGTTGGACGGGGCCGACTACACTGCTCCTGGGGCTCCCAGTGCACTGTGACCCCCCCCACACCCCCGTCCACACGGCGCCCTTGTGAAGCCTTCCCCACCCTGGTCCCTTCCCTGCCTGTCTCCAGCCCTCCCTGAACCTCTGCCTGCTTCCAGAGGGGCCTCCAAAGTGTGTCCAGCAGGGCACGGGCTGAGGGACCGAGCGACCGGGTACGGGACTGAGTGGGGGAGGGGAGGGGAGGCGAGGCGGTGGGGACAGCGAGGGAGGAAGCAGCCACTGCAGGGCCTGCAGCACTCTGCTCAGCCCACACCAGGGGCTGGGCTGGTATCGGGGTGCAGGCCCCACGCGCCCAGGAACGGTGACAACCGAGAGGTGGCAGGGAGTGAGGCAGGGCCCTGAACGGGGCCATGGCAGTGGGGACATGGAAAGGTGAGGGGCAGCAGCTCCGGAGGAGGCAGGTGACCAGGTAGGGGTAAGGGCAGAGGGGTGGGGAGAGAAGACGCAGAATGGGGTCTGGGGTCCCCCCCGGGGCTCGTGCTGGCTCAGGGCCCCTCCTGCTGGAGCTTCCTCTGGGTCACCCGTTTCAGCCTCACACGACTTGGAGTGGTGGGCAGTGAGCCCCACCTCAAACGGGGACTCGGCCATTTCTAAGGTCAGCATGAGAGGTGGAGCCAAAGCTGGGGTTGAGCAACCTCGAAGCACGGCCTGATGGTGGCTCCAGAGGCCACTTCCTTCCCATGGGCCAGCCCCACCCCACGCCCCAGCAGAGGAGAGAGATGGAAAGTTCCTGACCTCCAGCCAAGGCCCCACACAGGGCAAGAACAGCAGAGACAGCAGCCCCCTGAGACCCTGCAGCCCTCACTGTGGCTGCCTCCGCTCCCAAGGGCTGCCTGCAGTGACAAAAAATACGGTTTGAGACGATCAAAGAGGAAGACCAAAGAGCAAGGCCACGGCCTTCCTGCCCCGGAGCGAACACTAGGGGACCGCTGACTCCCGCGGCCAGGCACGTGCCCGACAGCAGCCGTGGGCTAGGTTAGGATCAAGGTCAACAGTGGAACTCATTCAAGAATAAGCTTGCTTTCCGCCTGTTCGTCTAGTCCAACGTCCACCTCTAGGTTAAACCCAACTGCCCCAGCAGCTACGCACGATCCACTGAACATTGGCCTGCAGCCCGTTCAGTATAGCGGCCTGGCTCCTGCCTGGGCCTCCCCGCTCCACGCAGCAAGGCGCGACGTGCCCAAGTTCAAGGAGGTTGAGAGACTGGGAGAAGACAAGCGCCTCGGGCAGAGAGGAACGCGGCAAGAAGACCTCGGGTCTGACTCCAGCAGCACACCCCCTGGGCATCAGGGCCACTCTGATGTACTTCCTGTGACCCCTCAACCTGCTTCCCCTCATCCGGGCCTCCGCACCCCTGCCCGTGTGAGGCTGACACTCAGACGGGAGCCACGGTGAGTTCAAGCTTTATTGGCACGCCAGGCTCTCCTGGCCTGGCCCCGTGTGCATGAAGAGCCTGCCTGAGCAGCAGGCCAGGACCGGGGGTGGAGGGGCAGGTGGCACCGAGTGACCAACGCCCACCCCCCCACCCCAGGTGTCCCTGAGTGGTGCCAGTCCCAGGGCCCCGGGGGAAAGGGGCTCATCCCCCGGAGCCCCTGAGCCTGCCAGGCACAGGAAGCACAGCTGCACACACACATACACGCGTACACACATGCCTGCCTTGGGGGCCGCCCGGGCAGGGGCTCAGCAGTCCAGGCCAATGGCCACGAGCAGCTCCTCGAGCGCCCGCAGCCGCTGCTGGGCCTCCTCGATGGCGCTGTAGGTCTGCACGGTGCTGGCCACATGGAAGCGGATGTCGTCCACCAGCGGGATGGAGTCGGTCTCCTGGCGCTCGGCCACGGCCGCGGCCTCCTCCCTCACTGCCTCCACGAAGTCCTCCCGCTCCACCAGCTGCAGCGGGACAGGCCGGCTCAGAGCGGCCGCGGCCTCCCACCCCACCCCACCCCCATCCCCAATCCCCATCACCACCACACACCTTCTCGATGACCTTGGCCATGTACTCCGTGCACTGGTCCTCCAGCCGCGCCAGACGGAAGAGCTTGGCCACGCGCCACACGCCTACTACGCTGTCTTCGTCCAGCAGCTGCGCCAGGCTGCGGCCACACAGCCTCTTCAGGCCGGGCAGCAGGTACATGTCAGCCACGCTGAGCACGTCGTAGGCTGCCTCCGGGGACAGCTGCAGGGAGAGAGGGGGAGGAGGTGGACCCCGAGCTCCTGGGGGTACGGGAGGAGCAGCAGCTCCTGGCCACACCCCTGGTGTCCACCCAGAGTCCCCCAGCGATCCATGACTCCCCAAGATGACAGAAGAGGGGGGTTCCCATGCATCAGGGTGGAAGACAGGGCATGGCAGGGGACCCCTGGCAAGCCACTTGCTGCTGTCCTGTCTGCGAGGTGCCCCCAAGGCTGCCAGGTAAGTGAAAACAAGGCGGAGCCTGTGCAGGCTCAGTGCCTCTCCTCCCAGGTGCTGGTGGCAGGAGTGGGGTCACTGTTCCCTGCTGTCCCCCCTCGGGGTTCACAGCGCTTCGTGCACACCCACAGGCAGAGGCTGGGAAGGGCTCGGGTCTGCACCGGACAGCTCACTTCTGTGAGCTTATTTGTGCAAGGTGCCTGGGCACTTACTTGGCCTGCAGGACACACTCACCTGCACAAAACCTTAGGAAGCAAGGGCTACTGCTATCCCCATTTCATGAAGGGGAAAACCGGCAGAACAACTCGCTCCCGAGAGGCTGATCCTGCCAGCCCAGGCCTCGGCCCAGGACAGCATCCCCAGAGAAGGCCGTGCGGTTGGGGCAGAAGGCTGTCAAGTCCCCAGGAGGCCTTTGGCTGCCTTACCGTTGGCCAAGAGTGGATGCAGTGGGGGGTGGGGCACTGCCACTTCCCCCTGCCTGTTCTCTAGTTGCTAGCACCCGAGCTGGCCTGTCATGCCCTCCCCACCCCCAGGACTGTGCCCCGGACAGGGTTGGGCAAAGGCAGTCCGGCTTCGGAAACAGAGCTTTGTAGGGAAACACAGCCCTACACACGGAGGAGCAGCCGTGGGAACCCACACTGTTTGCCTCTAGAGAAACAGCTGGTGGGCGGAGCCCCAGAGGGAAGGGACAGCCTGGGTCCTTAGCAAGCCCCTGCCCTGTGGACATAGCTCCCCTCTGGGGTCTGCTTCCCCACAGAGTGACACAGGTACATGAGGGCAGCTGAAAGGAGGGGTGGGGCGTGGTTCCCTGAGGGAACTCCAAGGTTACTGTCCCCAGCCCGGTCCCTATCGAGAAGCCGGGACTCTGAGACACTGCCCCGGGACTCTGACAATCCTTCCTGTCTGAAATGAAAATGGAAAGAGGGGGTGGGGAGCAGAACTGTGGTGTAGCTGGTAAAGCCACCGCCTGCAGTGCCGATATTCCAGATGGGCACCCGTTCGATCCAGCTCTCGACTATGGCCTGGGATAGCAGAAGATGGCCCAAGTCCTTGGGCCCCTGCACCCATGTGGGAGACCCACAAGAAGCTCCTGGGAAGAGATCCGGCCATTGCAGCCAGTTGGGGAGTGAACTAGCAGACGGAAGACCTGTCTCTCCTCCTCTCTGTGTAACTCTCACTTTCAAAAAATAATAAATCTCTTTAAAAAAAAAAAAAAAATACAAGGTGCTCCTCCAGCCTCTCTCTCCAGGACCGGGTCAAGCTACAGCCTAGAGCAGGAGCAGACCATGCTGTATGGGCGCAGGTTCGAGTCCCGGCTGCTCCACTTCCACCCCTGCCCTGTGAAGGCAGTGGAAGATGACCCAAGCACACGGGCCCCTGCTCACAGAGCAGAGACCCAGACGGCGTTCCACGCTCGTGGCTTCAGCCTGGCCACGCCCTGCTCCTTGAGGCCAGCTTGGGAATGAACAAGCAGATAGGCAAATCTCTAACTTTGCCCATCAAGCAAACACTCACTGCCCAAGGGGGAGAGCGGCGCTGCCCCAGCCCCCGCCCGCGGCGCACCTCTGTGTGGTCGCTGTACACGTAGTAGAGCACGTGGGTGAAGGTGTCGGGCGAGACGCCGTGCAGCGTGACCACCGCGGGGCTCCCGGGGGCCACCGGCTCCTCGCTCTCTCGGAAGTGGTCGTCCAACAGGGCCCGGAAGTAGTCACTGCGGCCACAGAAGAAGGCCTGGGGGAGGCTGGGGTTCGTGAAGGGCCCGGGGCTCAGGGCAGGGGCTGGGGGACAGGAGAGACAGGCCCGGCACCTTGTGGCAGAGGAAGCTGCAGTCGGCCACACGGAAGCACACGTCTGGGCAGCTGTTGAAGCCGTCGGGGCAGGGGAAGGGCAGCTCCCCGAGGTCGCCCTGGGTAAACGAGAGGCGTCAGAGTGCAGCTGCTCAGAGGGCAAGGGCCTGGCCTGGGGTCACAAGGAACGGACCCTGAGTGCGGGCGGGCTTTCTAGTGTACCCCACCACCACCACCAGCCCCGCACTTACTCTCAGCTCAGGGGGCAGGGCACAGTCGGCCAGCAGGGCCAGGTCTTCCCGCAGCCGCGGGTCTGCCGGGGGCGGCTCGATGGTCAGCACCTTCACACACGTGCCGGGCTTGGACGCCACTGCGGGGAGGGGAGCAGCTTCAGGGAGCCAGGCCGGCCCTGCCTGTGCCCAGCGCAGTGACTGCAGCCCTGAAGCCCGACCCACCGAACTCGGAGACCTTCTCACACTTGGCCTCCAGGTCACTGAGCAGGTCCCACAGCTGGCACTGCTTGGCCAGCCGCTCGCAGTCGCTGACGTGTTCCACGCCGATGTCCAGGCGGCCTGGGTACCGAGTGAGTGGGGGCAGGGGTGAGGGCCCCCCCCCCAGGCTCCCACCAGCCCAGCGTCCTACCACCCAACCCTGGAGGCAGCCGGCTGCTCCCTGCCATGGGCACGATCCAGTGTCCAGCTGTCCAGGGCCAGCTCAGCGCCACCTAGGCCCCCAGAAAGGCAGCCTGCCCCTCCCAGAGCCCGGGCACAGGTGGTCACCTGTATACAGGTACTGAAGCAGGGCCTCGAATGCCACGGGGTTGATCTGTGGGCACAGACAGCCAGGAGGGCAGATCAGGGCCAGGCGCCCAGCACCAGCCCCGGCAGGCGCAGGCGGGCCGCCACTCCCCAGCACCCCGAGGACCGTACCAGCGGGTGCCTGAGGACCACGACGCTCTTGCCCTTCCACTTGGTGTCCAGCATGTTGGCGAAGTAGGCGCTGCGGGCCCCCAGGACACAGCGGTGCGCCCTGAAGGACTTCCCGTGGACCACGAAGACCACGTCACTGTGGGTGCCCTGCTCCAGGAGCCTGGGGACGGGAGAGCAGTGGGTAGGGACACGGCCCCCCCGCTGGGGTGCGTGCTCGAGCCCCGCCCCCTGCTGCTCACCGTTGCAAGAAGTCATCATAGTAATCCCGGCGCCTGCAGGAGGCGGTGACCTGCTTGTAGTCACGCAGAGCCCGGCGGATGGCATCGCTCAGCGCCCCGTAGAGGCAGCGCTCCCCGTCGAAGGTGTTGGCCTCACAGCGGGCTCCTGGGGGTGGCAGGGGAGACCTGAATCTCCTTGAGCACCCTCCACACACACGGAAACCCCTCCCCAAAACACCCTGGGCCCAGCGTGACCCCAGGATCCTCCATGGCAAGGCCTAGACACACAGAGTCCACGTACACTCACACCTGTACACACACTCTGCACGTGCTACACCCGCGCGGAGCCGAGCCAAGCCAAGCCCCCCCCACCTGCCAGCCCAGCTCTGTAGGCAGGGGTGGCTGCCTTCAGAGGGTGCCGATGCAAACAGCCGGGGGAACGGCGACAGTGCCGGTAGCTGTCACTCGGGGAGGTCATGGAAGGTCACCGTGGAGGTGACAGAGTGCAGAGACGCAAATGAAGTGAGCGCGCAGCACTGCGGACTTGGGGAACAGCAGCGGGGACAGGACAGAGGCCCTGGGGCAGGCCCAGGAGCGCCAGAGGCGGCCAGTGGGGCTGTATGAGCAGCTGGGAAAGCCCAGGGAGGTCCAGCCGCAGTGGGGAGGAGTGTGTGTGTGTTGTGGGGGGAGGGGGTGTGCCACAGCCTGGCAAAGCCTCTGGCTTAATCCCAAGCGCTGATGAGATCCTACTGACTCCAGTTCCGAGAACGCACTGCAGGTGGGGCAAGAGGAGCAGCCGGAAGACCTAAGGGTAAGGCGCCGAGGCCAGGGCCGGTGAACCAGGCAGAGGAACCGGCAGGGTGTGAAAGTACTTGCAGATCACACGTCGGGGTGTCTGCAAAGCTATGCCAGGCCCCCGGACACACACACAGAGGCACGGGCACGGCCACTGGCCGCGCCCCCGACCTCTCCTCACCGTTGGCCAGGAGGTAGAGTACCAGCTCTTCGTGCCCACACAGGCAGGCGTAGTACCTGGGGAGGCAGGACCGGGAGGCAGCCGTCAGCCGCTAAGCGCCCCCTGCCCACCCTGCCCACCCCGCCCACCCCCTGCCGGGCACTCACAGGGGCGTACTGTCCCACTTGTCCCGCACGTTCACCTCCACGTCTCGCTGTTCCAGCAGGTACCTGGGAGGGAAGGAACGCAGAGCCCAGGTCATTGCCCTGCGTGGGGCTGGGGTGGGGAGGAACCCCCTCCTAGCTGGGGGGCCTCCCGGGTGAGAGAGGACCCAGCAGGAAAGGTGTCTGCGGCACGGGGCACACAGGGGTGCAGCTAGACAGCCAGGCCCACACGGAAAAGCAGTGTGGACAACAGCGAGTCAGCGCGGTGATGGGCTCCGGAGCCGGGGCCGGGCTGGGCGGAGGCGGCCAGGACTCGGCGGCTGTGGGCACCTCGGGGTGTGGACGGCACCGGAAGAGGGGGAGACACTCTAGAAGGTACAGGTCACAGGATGAGGCAGCCGACGCCACGCGCAAGGTGAGACGCCGCCGCGGCTGGCGTGGGGGCAGCCAGGAGTGCGGAGGGTGTGGGTGGGGCCAGACTGAGCTAGCGGGGGAGGCGGGATGGGGGTCTCCCCCAACTCTCGGGAGGCACCTGCCACTGAGGAGCAGCCCGAGAGGCTTCCTGGGGGTAAGAACCAGGGAATTAAGAAGTCAGGGGAGCGCGAAGAGCCAAGCAAGAGGCGCCCCAGACCCCAGCTGGGCGGGCCCAGGCCGCGGAGACCGCTCCCCCCGGCCAGTTCCCCCGGGCGCACCAGGAGTTCCCGAGCCTCGGGGGATCGGGCGATGCCGCGCTCCGGGTCGGAGGAGCAACGTCGGTGTCCCAGGCCGGTGTCCCAGGGCCGGCCCCGCCACGCCACCCAGCAGCGGCTCCTCCCCGCCCGCCTCTGCGGGGCTCTGCGGGGCTCTGCGGGGCGCCCTCCGCCTCCAGGGGCTCCGGGCCCCGCGCCCCCGCGCTCGCTTCCGCTCCGGCGGGTGGTCCCCGCCGCCCGCCCCCGCCCGCGCAGCCGCGGCACTCGGAGGGCGCCCCCCACCCCCGGCCCGCGGGCTCTCACCGCACTCGGCCCACATCCCCCTTCCTGCAGCTGGCGAACAGGTCGCTGGTATCCATGGCACAGCAGGCTCGCAGCGCGGCGACGCGAGCCCCGGCCGGATGTAAACACTCGCGGCCGGCCCGCCCCGCTCGGCAGCGGCGCCTGGCGCCCGGAGGACCCGAGGCCCGCCCGCCCCGCCCGCCCCGCCCGGCCGCGCCCCCACCCCGGAAGTAAGAACGAGTCGGGCAGGCGGACGGGCTGGCCCCGGCGGGTCTCCGGGAGGTTTAATGGAGCCCCGGGGCGCGGGGAGCGCCGGCCCGCCGCCCGCGGTGCCGGGCTCACGGGGCCGGGAAGCGGAGCCGCCCCAAGCGGCTGCCGCAGGGACCGGGGCCGGGGCCGCTCCTGGGGCGGGAGGTGGGGTGAGCTGTGCCGAGCGCGCTTGGTGAAGTCGGGGAGGCGAGAAGCCCCGCGCCGACAGCCAGGCTGGGGCCGCAGGGCGGCTGCGGTCCACTTCCGAGTCCGCCCCACGCGGCCGCGCTCACAGGTGCGTGTCCTCCTCGAACACGTCCGAGTCCTCGGGGTCCCGCTTGCCCCCCATGAGCGCGCTCCAGCTGCCCGGGCCGTTGACGGTGGCGCCGCCGTTGAGGCTGGGCCGCTTCTCCTGCATCTCCGACTGGCTGTCGCTGGCCACGTCCAGCGTGGGGTTGTCGTGGCAGCCGCTCTCCACGAAGCGCAGCTCCTCGCCGTGCGACTGCGGCGGGGGGGGGGGGGGTGAGGGGGGACGCTGCTGGGGACGGCCGCGGGCCTGGGAAGGCCCTGCTGTCCTCCCAGCTGGGCCGGCCCCGTGCGCAGAGCAGCCCTCTGGCGTCCCTAGCATCACCGGCTCCCTCCCAGCAACCAACCCGTTAGAGACGCTGAGACCCAAAGACCGAGATGGGGGGGTGCGGCCAGGGTCCCTGCCCTCTCCTCTGGATAAGCCTCCAGGCTGCGGGGGCCTCACCTCGATCCCTGGCACCAACCCACCCCGCCCGGGGCCGCTCCCAGACCTCCGGCACTGCCCCTGCTGGCCCTGACGGCAGCCCCACACAGCTGAGCAGCATCTCCGAGAACAGGCTGGCTCTCCCGGCATCCTGGCCTCCCGCACCCGCTCACCACGTGCTTGAGCTTGGGCAGGCGGCGCTGCCAGCAGTTGTAGAGCAGCCCCAGTGCGATGATGAGGAGGCAGACGGCGCCGATGACCACCAGCACCACAAACAGCGTCCCGTAGTCACTGCGCACCTGGCTGGCCCGTGCCTGGCAGCTGCTCGTGGTGGAATAGTTCTGGATGCCAATCTGGGGGTGGGAGGGGCCGGGTGTCGCAGCTGAGGCTTTGGGAAGCCGCTGGCACGCTCCGGGCGCCCGTGCTCACCAGGGCTTGCAGTCTGAGGCCCCGTGCCCGGCCTCCCCTCCCCACACACCACCCGGCCTACAGCACGGTGCTCACCTCGGGTGTGGGCACGGTCACGGCCACGGGGCGCCGGCCAGCCCCTCATCGCCAGGGAAGGTGCAGGGAGGCTGGTGCAGCCCATTTCAGGGGCCATGCCTGGCTCCCCACTTCCGCCCTCCCCCAGGAGCCGGGCAGCCCTCCCACACCGCCCTCCCCACAGGTCCCAGGCTGCAGCTCTCCCGCCGTCTCCATGAAACGCCTGCTCGCTCCCAGGACGTTTCCCGCAGGATGCCAAGTTAGCAGACATCCGTCTTCGCAGCTGGACTCGCCCGCTGGCCTGAATGCAGTGCCCAGGGCAGGCAGGTGTGTGTGCGAGGGGCAAGGCCAGCAGCCCCGCCCCTCCCCTGTGCTCAGGAACCCAGAATCTCAGACCTGGAAGGGCTCTCAGTGGCCCTCCAGGAAGCACAGCAGCTGGTGCAACGCCCAGGCTCCCACTTGGGCCTGCCCCAAAGCCCGGCTCTGCAGCCCACGAGCTGTGCAGCCTCCGGCGGCCACCTAGCCGCTCTGGGTCGGCTCTCACCGCAGGCGGGAGCACCAGTGTTATGTAGGAAGACAGAAGTCAGCTCGTGTGGGAGCGGCCGAAGGCAACAAAGTGTCCATGGAGAGGAGTGAGGCAGCTCTCAGCCAAGTCCTGCCTGGACCCTGAGCCTCACAGGGGGTCCCGGCCTTCCCCAGGGAGGCCCGGCGCCGGGCGGGCTACCAGTCAGGTAACTGGGCAATTAAACCCTACAAGCAGTTTTACCTGTTTCATAGCCAAACAATCCCTTCATCCAGGAGGAGAGGGTGGGGATTGGGAGGGGGGGATGAAACCGCAGGAACACCTGGCCCCCACTCCCTCACCAGCCCCAGTCCTCCCAAGCCACCGGCCGGGGCTGTCAGCTGTGTGCCAGCTCTCATGTCTGCACAGGTGCCCGCCTGCCTACCAGGTGTGTTCTCTCCATTAAACTCTAACCTTGCCACCCCAGTCTGCTTGTCAGACTCCATCTGGACAGGTGCCCAGCCTTGCTCACGCCACTGTCTCCCACCCAAGCTCTGCCTTGCGTGAGAAGACCCCCACCCCAGCCAGCTCCGCAGACACCCGCAGTGCTTGGCAGGCGGCTTCTTTAGCCCTCGGGCCCCAGGGGGTGGCGGCCAGGACTACGCGAGAGAACTTAGCGTAGAGTAGGCAGGAAAACACACGGCGCCCCTGGGTGGCACAGATAAGGAGACGGCCGCAGTGACACACACAGATCCTGTCCGTCAGATACCGCAGAGCCCTCCTGAGTGACGGGGACAGACAGCAAGGCACGGGGAGCCCCAGCGCGCTGAGGCCGTTTCGGTGGAGGTGCGGAAGGGTCTGCCCTCCAGGGAAGGTGGCATCTGAGCAGGAAGACCGGGCCTCTGCCCCTCCCCGCCAAGCCTGTGCGCCGGCTCGGGGTACCCAGCTGTCTCCTCCTAGCTGGCCTGGCACAGGCAGGCTGCCGTCTGGGAAGGCGTGGCTGTGGCACCCCGTCCGGGCCTGGAGTGCTCTCGTGTTGCTGGAGCCATCATGCTGTCCCCCACTGTCCACCCAGCCAACTCCCAGTCCCCCCTCATGCCCCTGCAGCTGCCCCCTCTCTGAGCCCCCTCCTGACCCCTCCCCTCACGGCTGCCACACGCACTGCACCGTCGGGGAACTGTCCGTGTGTTCCCTGCGCTCCAGGCAGCGTCTCCGGAAGGCTGGCAATGAGCCTGCCCAGAGCAGGGCCCTGGCTTTTGCTCCTTTGAACTGCACGCGTGGGCAGCTGCGTCCCCAGGGAGGCCGTGCTGTCCCCCAGGCACAGAGGGGCGGGGCAGCAGTACAGGGGCCGAGTCCCTGCGTCCTTACCTCCTCCAGCCTCCTGCGGATGTCGCCCAGCATGGAAAGGACATCTTGCGTGGGCACCACCCCTGAGGGCAAGGAACGCCGCCATCAGCCCCGGCCGCCTCGCCCGCAGCCGGCCTGGGCCGCGTTCGCCGCGCTTTGCGGATGATCACACACATCCTCATGGCACCGCGAGCTGCTTCCCACGGAACCGACTGCTCACCGGGACAGGCCCCCTCCCGTCACAGTGGCAGGGCCTGTGTGTCGCACACCGTGCTGGAACCACCTAGCCCCAGCCCCTCTCCTCAGGGCCCACGCTTGCTGGTACGCCTTGAACCCTAACCCAGAGAGGCCTGCCATCCGGGGACCCAGTTTCGAGGCCTCATCGGCGACGCCCCGTGTGGCTCGCAGGCAGCTGGTGTGGCGCCACCTCCCGCCCGCCGGCCCTCGCTCACCCTGCTCGCCCACCAGCGTCATCAGAAGGTGCTGCTCCTTCTCACTGGGCTTGCTCAGGGAGATGTGCCAGTCCCCGTGGTGGCCGCTGCCATGGCGCGGCAGCACCTCCTCCACCAGGGCCAGGAGCTGCAGGCCCCGGTGCTGCCGGAACACCTCCTACAGGTTCAGAAAGAGCCCCTTGTTCAGGCCCAGCCCCGCTCCACTCCGCCGGAGGCCCAGGCAGGCGGCTCTGGCCAGCCCTGGGGCCGGACAGAGCTGTGAGCTTGGCCTGGGGGGCGGGGGAAGGGACACAAAGACACACCCGCACAGTCCACTCCGCCTCCAGCGGAGGCGTCCACAGCTCAAGAGCGAGGATTCGGAGCTGGGCCTGCACAGCGTGAAGTTCACAGAGGACCGACAGCAAGCACACCGTGGAGGGACTGCCCTGGGGAGCGGGCGGCAGGTTGAAGAGGGACACTGCCCCAGGACAGTGGCCAGAATCCGGGCCGAGGCGGGAGGACCACCGGCCCCAGGGAGGCACGGCCCCACGCCGGTGGACTGCGAGAGCTGCCCGAGAACTGACAGAGGTGGCGAGGTGGTGCTGGGAACGGGGACCCGGGGATGGACACTTCCTTCTCAGGCGATGCTCTCACCGCTCAGATTCCCGACCGTGCTCACACGCAGTGACGTAAGACAAAAGCAAGAGCCTGCCCTCCACCAGGACGCAGCGAGGGGCGGGCCCAGGCTGAGAGGCGGCCCGCTGTGGTTGCCGAGTCCTGTGGAGGAATAGCCCCGCCCGTCCCCGTGGCCCCCGTCCCCAGCAGACAGTCCCCCTCCCGTGAGTGTACAACGGCTCTTCTCCCACCCCCAGCCTCCAAAGCGCTCAGCCGGACACGGCTCTCCCGGCTGCTCAGCTCTCTTAGGTGCCCTGCTATGGAGCTGAGAGCCAGGCCACCCCTGTGGGGCCCCTGCGGTTCCTAATCTCTCTCCTGCAGGAGCCCCAGCAAGTGAGCTGTGCCCTGGTTGTCATGCCAACCTGATGGCCACCAGGTGACTGACGCGCTAGCCTCTGTTTCCTGTCACCAGGCCGAGTGCCAGGTGCAGACACTGGCCTAGCAGCCGCCTCAGCCCAGGATCTGGGAGCAGCCGCCCACAGCTCAGGATCTGGGAGCAGCCGGCACCTGGAGCAGCCGCCCACGGGCAGGAGACCCTGGGCCTGTAGTGGTCCTTCCCTTCCCTGCATGCCCATACCTGCCCGGGTGAAGGTGCGCACTGCGGCCCAGCGGCCCCACTGCTTACAAAGCACGCATGCCCATCGAGTGCAGTGTCTGTCCACCTGCCCATGCCCCACATCCTCCTGGCACAAGCCCACACGCCCACCATGTCAGTTCTGGAAGGGCCTGATGGCCACAGCCTTACACCGCCCATGATGCAGACCGGAAAATTCAGCGTCCATGGCAAGAGGGAAAAGCTCTGGCTTCGGAATCAAGTTAATCTGGGTTCAAATCCCGACTCTGCCCTTTGGCGGCTCTGTGACCTTGAATAAAGTACTCTATCTCCCTGAGCCTCAGTTTCCCATCTGCGAACGTAAGCAACAGTCCTGACTTCCTGTGAGGATGAAAGGTGCTTATTCAAGCTCGGTGCTGGGACAACTGGTTAACCCAGGGGAGGAGGAGGCTGTGACCCGCGCCTCACACCAGCCACCAAAATCATCCCAGGTGCACTGCGGATCTAAGGCTCAGCCGTGAGCACAGAGGATCGCGCCAGCGACAACGTGCTGGGGCTGGGGGCCCTGAACGCCCAGTTTAACAGCAGTGTACATGTGTACTTGTACCTACTATGTAGGAGACCCAGAAGAAGCTCCTGGCTCCTGGCTTCAGATCTGCCCGGCTCCAGCCATTGTGGCCAATTGGGGAGTGAACCAGCAGATCAAAGACCCCCCTCTCCCTCTCCCTCTCTCCCCCTCTGTAACTCTACCTCTCAAATAATATATAAATAAAATCTTTAAAAATGGGAGAGGTCTGCAAGCAGTGACAGCCCCACAGCCAGGAGCACACCTGCCGCTCAGATCTTGGTTTCTAGATCCCTTTCCTCATTAAACAGGAACGTGGGCCCCCTCAGAATGCTGAGTTAGGTTTCCTGTGCACACCCCCTTTGTACTTTCCCTGGGGTGGGACAAGTGCAAAGCAGCCTGGGACACCCGGGGGGAGAGGGTGCGTCACGTGCCCAGCGCCCCCCGCTCCGGGCCGCTCTGCTTCCCTTTCTGGGCCTCAGCAGACCAGTGCTTGGCACTGCAGCCCTCTCTCGGCCAGCATCTTCCTCCCGCTCGTCTTTGCACCGGAACTTGGCTCTGGTGAGCGGGGCACAGGATTAGAACCTCACACCAGGCTGGCGCCATGGCTTAACAGGCTAATCCTCCGCCTTGCGGTGCCAGCACACCGGGTTCTAGTCCCGGTTGGGGCGCCGGATCCTGTCCCGGTTGCCCCTCTTCCAGGCCAGCTCTCTGCTGTGGCCTGGGAGTGCAGTGGAGGATGGCCCAAGCCCTTGGGCCCTGCACCCACATGGGAGACCAGGAGAAGCACCTGGCTCCTGGCTTCGGATCAGCAAGATGCGCCAGCCACAGCGGCCATTGGAGGGTGAACCAACGGCAAAACAGAAAACCTTTCTTTCTCTCTCTATCCACTCTGTCAAAAAAAAAAAAAAAAAAAAACCCCTCACACCTCTGCAGCAGGGACTGTTCTAGCGCCTTCTAGAGCTGGGAGATGACACTCGCCACCAGCACCTGACCCTCCCGCCGTGGTCTTCTTGGGGGACACCTTTCTAGCTTCCCCCGAGAGCTCGGGAACACAGCAGAAGCCGCTCGGCATTGTTTTTCTCCATTTTGAGGATGGAACGGCTGGAACTGCAGCTCGATCAGGAAACACCTTTCCGGGGGCGCTTACTGCTGCTCCCCTCCCTGTCTGTCTCTGAAGACGTGGGCTCCAGAGAGCCCATCACTTTTGGTACACGCTTTCCTGTGGCTCTTGCACTACGCGAAGCGCATTAAATACACAGGAGGGCGGCGGAACTGCGCCGGCTCGAAGCAGGCCCCGGGGCGCGACAGCCAACGCAATGCGGATGCTGGGTCACGTCCTGCACCAAGGGCAAAGGAAACCACAACGGACGTTACGGGCGCCGCTGCTGAAGTCCAAGCAGCGCAGCCGGCGAGAGGACGGTTCTGTGCCTATTTTAATTTCCCGGTTCTGATCACTGTATCAGAGTTAACTAAAAAAAAAAAAAATAAAAAATAAAAAAAAAATTGTTTTCCAAAAATACAACTAAGGTGTTTACAGGCATGGGCAAAACTTTCTCACGAGCGACTTGAGAATCTGCTGCACAAATAGCAACACCGACCGAAGGGCGCTGGGGAGTTCCCCGTTCTTACTGTAAGTCTGCGACTGCGTCAGAACACAAAGTTACAAAAAGCGAGCATGAAAATGAACGACACGGCACGCGAGGCACCGATGGAGGCCCCTCGGGAAGAAGGACCTGGAGCAGGATGGGGTGGGCAGTGTGAGGGGCCACAGAGCTAACGAGAGGATGCTGCGAATTCGCCAATGAAGCCCAAGACGCACTGGGGCGCACACTCAGCCCAGCAGTTAGGTCGCCCCTAGGGACCCCTACAACCCGTACTGGAGGGCCTGGGCTTGAGCCCCCGCTCTGCCTCCAGCGCAAGCTCCTGGCGAACCTGCACCCTGGGAGGCAGCGGGTGTCGGCTCAAGGACTTGGGTCCCTGCCGTCCACGCAGCAGACTCGGGTCCAGCCCCAGGCTCCTGGCTTCGGCCCAATCCAGCCCCAGCTGTTGTGGGCAGCGGGGCAGGACCCAGCAGACAGGAGACCTCTGTCTGTCCCTCTGCCTTCCAACTGCAATGAACGGTAAGAAGTGGAATCAGCGCGGATGGGCAGTAACAGTGGCTGATGCTCAGCCTCACAAGTCAGCAGCTGACCACGGCGAGATGGGACCTCACATCTGTCAGGACGGCCACTCCACAAAAACGACGGCGACAGAAAAGAACAGCAGCCGCAACCCTGGCGCTACGCCAGCGGGGCTGGGACATGGGGCAGCCACGGAGGAAGACAGGAGCGAGTCTCAAAAATTAAAAGCAGAATGGCCTAACCACCCCGCTCCGGGTCTATGCGCAAATGCACCGGAAGCAGGGTCTCCAGGAGAGCTCAGAGCAGCATCACTCAGAACAGACCCAAGACAGAAGCAACCCGGTGTCCACGGACGGAGGGACGGAGGAGCCCACTGTGCCCGCCGCACAGCCTGGCGTGTTCTGCAGCCTCCAAGGGGAAGGAAACTGACACACGTCACAGCGCGGGCGAACCGGACGACTTTATACTGAGGGAAGTAAGCCAGACGGAAGGACACACAGCGCTCACTGCACGGGTGTGCGCTCACCTAGCGCAGTCAGACTCACAGACAGGAGGTGGAAGGTGGGTGCCAGGGCTTGGGCGTGGGGGAGTGGGAAGTTGCTTAACAGCTACAGGATTTCAGTTTGGAAAATGGAAACTTCGGGGCTGGCGCTGCGGCACAGCAGGTTAATCCTCCATCTGTGGCGCCGGCATCCCATGTGGCCGCCAGTTCGAGCCCTGGTTGCTCCGCTTCTGATCCAGCTCTCTGCTGCGGCGTGAGAAAGCAGAAGACGGCTCAGGTACTAGGGCCCTGCACCCACGTGGGAGACCCGGAAAAAGATCGAAGGGATCAGCTCAGCTCTGGCCATCGCAGCCATTTGGAGGGGAAAACAGAGCATAGAAGACGTCTCTCTCCCTCTCACTATCTGTAACTCTACCTCTCAAAATAAATAAATAAAATCTTTAAAAAAAAAAAAAAGGGAAAAAAAATGAAGCTTCAAGAGATCTGTTTGCCAACAATGTGAATGCACTTGACACTGCTGACCTTAGAAATGCTAGGTTTTATGTTCTGTGTTTTATATCACAATAAAAAATCCACCATAAAAATAATAAGGAAAGCAGAATAAAAGCAATTCAGTATCTAGGCACTGTGTGGAAACAGAGACACACACTTGAGCCTCGACTGCTCAACACGCATACCGAAGCTTTAAGAGCCCCGTGCACGCGCCGTGGCGGCCAGGAACCCTTCTCCACGCCGAGGACTCAGGGCTCCCGAGGGCAGCGCGGGCTCCCACCTGGGGCAGGGACACGAGGCAGGGGTCCTGCTGCACCACGAGGCAAGAAGACCAAGGACACAGGGGCCAACGTGCAGAGGACCCCACTGGCCACAGGCGAGGGATCGAGCACCACCAAGAGGAAGGAACGCACGCCTTCTGGGAGGCCCACAGCTTCCACTGACGCTGTGGGGAGGACACGAGCTTCCGGCTGGTGCTCGTGTAGACGATGCCCGTCCTGCCCCTCCCTCAACCCGCTGAGCACAAGCCAAGGGCTCAGGGTCTCAAACCGCCAAGGCCAGCACCAGGCCAAACCAAAGAGGCGACAGGAGGCACAGAACGTGGATCCTGGAAGTAGAGGGATGAGAATTTCCCAATCTGACACGTCGTGGAGAGCTGCACCCTAAGCCCAAATGGGGAACGCCGTGCAGCCGCGAGCTGTGCGCCCCGGGAGCAGCAGCACCGAGCTCTGGTCCCCTCTGCGGAAGGGCATGAACACCGCGCTGGGTCTGCATGGGCAGCCGCTGGATCCCAGCCCCCTCCCAGGGCTGCACGGCCGCCCAGCGGCCCTGGTCCTGGATGAAGACTGCGAGAGACAGTTTCTAACCTGAGGGCGCCGGGCCCGGCTGTGGGGGCTGGGGGGGGCGTGCATATTCACATCCATGCACACAGCTTCACCCCGTCCTCTGCCCCACCCTGGCTCCTAGAAACAGGACAGCCGGGGACACAAGCTCCTTGTAAAGACCATGACCATGCCTGGAGGAAGGGCGGTGCTACACGGGGCGGCCCCACGCCCCAGCTCGCAGCTCCTGGCCAGGTTCTGTCACCTAACTCAGAGACGCACGAATGGCGAGTGCGTAAATCAAACAGCCGAGACCAAAGCAGAGGTGAAAACCACCCAGGCAGGGAGCAAACACCTTGCGGGAAGAGCCCCGTACTGTCAGAGCGAGAAGACGCTGCACATGGAACGAAACAACCGCTCTGGTGGTCAAGGGAGGCAGGCGGGATCTCGCTAGGAGAGCACACCTCTTCTGTAGGCGGGGGAGTGCTGGCGGCCCTCCTACCTAAGGACTAAGTCCCCCACCCCGCCCCGTCCCCTGCTGACAGAGCCTGGCCCAGCACTCACGCAGTCTATGTTCTCCGTCATGTTCAGGATGATGTAGCTCTTCCCAGCCAGATTGCTCCAGTCCTTGCAGATCACCTGTCCAACGAGACAGAAGGAAGGGCAGCGGTGAGGAGGGCAGCAGGAGGGGCGTCGGGGAGAGCGCCCTGGGTGGAAGCCAGCGCTGGCTCGCTGTGCTGAGCCGGGCTGCCAGCGCCTGCACGGGCAGGGCAGGCCCAGGAGCCCAGAGTCTGAGAGGAGAAGGCAGAGGGGCCTGTGTCAAGCAGCTGACTGCAGAGGACGCCCGGCAGCACGACTTCACAGCAAGCTGCTTTCCCGCTCTCTGTGGGCCACACACACGGGCTGAGCCTGGGACACCTTTCCTTCCTTCGCGCTATCCAGGGGTGCGCATGCTGGGGAGAAACGGGGGTCGCAGGGAACAAACGGAAACCAGGCCAGACCCGCCCCCCGCTCAGCCACGGTCTCTGTGTGTGAGTGGGGCATGGGCAGCGAGGGCCGGGGCTCCTTGGCCGGCAGATGCTACCACCTCGCCACGCTGGCCCGCGCGGCTGGGCTGCACCTGCGCTTACCTGAGTGGAGTCCCAGGGTATTCTGGACGGAGCTTCCACCGCCTGCCCTGGCTGCGGCTGCTGGCTGAGACCTTGGCCCGAGGAAGCAGAGGAGGGCGTGGGTTCCACATCTCGGGGGGCCAGTGGGAAAGAGGCTGGGGTCCTGGGGTGAGGGTGACCTTCATCGAGGGCCTCAGCCCCACTGGGAGCTCCGGTGTGAGGGAACAGCACCGAGGACAGCTCTGCCCCTGGCCTGCCAGCCATCCCAGCTGCCCCCACAGTGGCCTCCTCCGCGACTTCTGGGGGAGCCTCCAACTCCACCCCAAGCCCCGCAGCTGGCAGCATCGTGGGCCCTGCCTCCTGGATGGTGAAGTCCCGATCCCCCAGGGTCAGTGAGCTCGGGGTCACGGAGGGCGGTGACAGGCTGGGTTCCACACTGTTCTCCACCTCCACACCTGATGAGGCCTGGCCCCCGGGGCCTTCGGGCCTGGGTGTGGTGGCCCCCGGTGTCTGGCTGCTGCTGGTGGGAGAGGCGTCGTGGGCAGGAGCCTTGGCTTCTTCTTGGGAGCCGCTCACGGGGAGCAGCTCCGCCTCCTCCTCCTCCTCCTCCTCTTCCTCCTCCTCCCTCTCCTCCTCCTCCTCCCCTTCCTCCTCCTCCTCCTCTTCGGGAGGCATACTCCAGGGGGGCTCAACGAGATTCATCTTGGGCAAGCCCGAGGGGAGGCTGGGTAGCTCTTGGGCCTGGCCGGTGTCTTCTACGGAACCTGCCTTCACGGTGAGGTCTGGGAAGACATAATCTAGGGACAGAGATGACAGCGGTCACTGGTTCCTCCTGGGCACACGCGGGGCAGGGAGCCATCAGACGGTGATGGCTGCCCAGGCAGAGCGGGCAGGCGGGGGGCAGGGCACAGGGCAAAGAGCGTGCAGGAACCCAACGGCCAGCCAGCCTCCAGCTCCCTTAGGCTAACAAGTGATGCAGTCAGCCCCCCATCAGTGAGCGTGGGCGTGTAAAGGGGCCCGCACGCCTCAGAGCAGCCGGCAGCCGCTCCAGGCTCACCGTCTCCGGGGTTTCCCCGTCCGCAGTCTCCCAGGAGGACCCCTGCAGCACCCGTCAGGGGCTCCCTGGGCCCCTCCCCCAGGGTGCTGCTGAGGGGTCTTCCCAGTGAAATCCTGGAGGAGGCCTGAGGACCCTCTCACCACAGCCACAGGGGAGGCCACAAGGTCCGACCACCATCCCCATAGTATAGGCCCAGTGAAAGGGGAGCCGAGAGAGGGGCCTGGGGGCTGCGCCCAGAGGTTTCCAGGCCACTGCCGGCTGCGGCAGAGGGGTCTTCCTCCCCCGCTGTGCCCAGGAGCCTCGTGTGCACGCAGAGCTCGCGGGAGGCCTCCTGGTTTGCACAGGGACCCCGCTCTCCCTCAGGGTGGCCACTGACCGGTCTTCTGGAAATTCACTCAAAACATCAGAAGCCCGATCTGGGCAGCAGCTTGTACTGGTGCCACCGTGTTCCAAAACAGTAACTACCGAAGTCAGGCTTGAGGCGACTTCGGACAGGACAGCAGAGGGAGGAGGTTAAGGCAGACGGCCAAGGCGACTCACTCACCTCCCCTTCCTCCAAAACGTCTATCACGTGACAGGAAAAACATTTAACTGGCAGCATGAAGGTACAAAGCTTTATTTTTATTTTTAATTGGAGGATGGGATAGGCATCTGAGCGCTCATTTAAAAAAAAAATTACGACTTTGACATACGGGGAGACCAGAATCTCGCATCCACCAGCTCACGTTCCAATGAAGCTAGGAGCTGGGAACTCAGCCACACGGGTACAGACACAGCCACCGCGTCAACACCTGCCGCCTCCCAGGTACAGAGCAGCGGGAAACTGGGCTCAGAGGCGGATGTGGGACTCAGACGCGGTACTCCGCGCGCGAGGGGCACCCCACCGCCCAAGCATGCGAGGGGCACCCCACTGCGCTGAGCACGCGAGGGGGCACCCCACCGTGCTGAGCACGCAAGGGGGCACCCCCCCGCCCGTGTACGCGAGGGGGCACCCCACCGCCCGTGTACGCGAGGGGGCACCCCACCGCCCGAGCACACGAGGGGGCACCCCACGGCCCGAGCACACGAGGGGGCACCACTGTGCCGAGCACACGAGGGGGCACCCCACCGCCCGAGCACGCGAGGGGGCACCCCACCGCCCGTGTACGCGAGGGGGCACCCCACCGCCCGAGCACGCGAGGGGGCACCCCCCCGCCCGTGTACGCGAGGGGGCACCCCACCGCCCGAGCACGCGAGGGGGCACCCCACCGCCCGTGTACGCGAGGGGGCACCCCACCGCCCGAGCACGCGAGGGGGCACCCCACCGCCCGTGTACGCGAGGGGGTACCCCACCGCCCGTGTACGCGAGGGGGTACCCCACCGCCCGAGCACGCGAGGGGGCACCCCACCGCCCGAGCACGCGAGGGGGCACCCCACCGCCCGTGTACGCGAGGGGGCACCCCACCGCCCGTGTACGCGAGGGGGCACCCCACCGCCCGAGCACACGAGGGGGCACCCCACCGCCCGTGTACACGAGGGGGCACCCCACCGCCCGTGCACACGAGGGGGCACCCCACCGCCCGTGCACGCGAGGGGGCACCCCACCGCCCGTGTACGCGAGGGGCACCCCACCGCCCGAGCACGCGAGGGGGCACCCCACCGCCCGTGTACGCGAGGGGGAACCCCACCGCCCGTGTACACGAGGGGGCACCCCACCGCCCGTGCACCGCCCCAGGGGAAACCTGCAGCTGCGTCTCCGGGGCGTGGAAAGCAGAGCGGGGGGAACAGATCATCTCTGGGCCAAAGGCAGCAATGGGGGACACACAACTGCAGAGGTGACAAGGACACGGGACGTGGAAAACGCGGAGCAGAAGCCGACTTTAAAATCCTAATTAGCGTGCTCAGAAGGACGGAAAACCAGCGCAGCCTGGGGGAGCAGTCATCTTCCGAAAAGAGAGAGTTCTTGAACCTCAAACTTCCATTGCTCGAATTTTAAAATTGCACAGATAGAAAACTCAATGTTTCCAATGGCTGGAAGACAAAGTCGGGGAAAAGCCTCCAGGACAAAAGCAAAAAGACAGGAGAAAGGAGCTGAAAGAGAAAGACAGCCGACACAGAGGGTCCCAACGTCGAACCAGCACGGAGGAACCAAACCTCCTCCCAGGACAGGCCGGGTGAGTCCCCAGGGTGCTCACGTCCAACCTCATTCTTGGGACACTGCCCTGCTCTGAGAGCAAGACAAGCCAGGAAACAGCCAGGGGAAGGGGAGAGCACCCACAGAGCCCAGAGCCAGGGACCCGGCCGCTGCTCGCCTCACCACACCCGCAACGCAGCGCGGCCTCCAGTCCTGCTGCTCTGCTCACCGCTTCCTCCCTCCCTCCCTCCCGTCTTTTTTTTTTTTTTTTTTTTTTAAATATTTATTTATTTATTTGAAAGACAGAGTTACAGTCTTCCACCCACTGGTTCACCCACAGATGGCTGCTGCAGCCAGAGTCGAGCCAGGATCAAGTCCAGATCCAGGTCTCCCACGTGGGTGCGGGGCCCACGCACTTGAGCCGTCCTCTACTGCTTTCCCAGATGCATCAGCAGGGAGCTGGATCGGAAGTCGAGCAGCCAGGACTTCAGTCAGAGCTCACGTGGGATGCTGGTGCCACAGGCAATGGCTTAGCCAAGTAAGCCCCAATGTCAGCCCCGTGCTGTTTCTAATCCAGCTTCCTGCTAATGTGCCTGGGAAGACAGTGGATGATGGCCTAGGTGCTTGGGCCCCTGCCACCCATGTGGATGGAGCTCCTGGCTCCTGGCTTTGGCCTGACCCAGCCCTGCTGCTGCAGCCATCTGGGGAGTGTGAACCACCAAATGGAAGCGCTCTCGCTCTCTCTCTCTCTCTCTCTCTTCCATTCTCCCTCTCTCTGTATTAATCTTCCTTTCAAAGAAACAAATCCTTTTTTCAGAAAAATAAATCATCAAATTATCAAGCTTCTACTAACCCTAGACTGCAGGAAGAAAACTGAAAATGCAATAAAAATCCTACAGGGTATTTGTTTTGAACCAAAGGGTTTCATACCCAACTGAACCGTTATTCCAGTGATGGCAAGGACTTAACAGTCTCGCTATCCACAGATTCTGAGTGACTTAAGGAGGCTGTCCAGGAAGTCCACAACAGCAGACACAGAAAATCAAGACACAGAGCAATGTCCTACCAACGCATCTCAAGCTGCCCAGCAGGCCCGGGAGGCGGCTGGCTCAGCCCTGAGCAGGGATCCAGCGAGCTCTGGGAACGAGTGGCTTCCCTGCGACAGGAGGCGTGGCGGGGGAGCCGAACAAGCCCTGGGGCAGCCCAAAGCCCACTGCCACACCTAACTGAATAACCAGCACGCCTTGTGGGCCACCCCTTCCGAGGGGCAGAGACTCCGCAAGGAGACCCTGCTCTGCTCCAGCCCTGTCACGCTCTGCAGGGGAGCTCGGGGCTCCCAGGCACAGCAGTCGCCTACGGTGACACAGCGACCTCACCGCTGGGGACACCCTCGCCACCAGGACTGCCACGTCGAGTGTCACCTTTATAAACACGGAGGGACGCTCGAGACCCACGGGACACTTGCGGGAGGCCGACCTCACAGCAGCTGACCTCTGAGACAGAACAGATCTGCAACAAGAGAACTCGGAAAAACGTCTGATCTGCAGAGTCAGGAAGACGCTCCAGCCATCGAGCAGGCGCTTGGGGAACATTCGGCTTCAACGGCCGTGAGGACTTCCTAACAGCCAGATCTGTGCCTAATGAAAAGGCAGGCCGAAGCCCACCGCCGAGACGGGCTGGAGGCCACGTAGCAGGAACACTAGGTACCACACTAACAGGCGGATGAGGGCTGTGGAGATACAGCACAGGAAATCCCTTGCACGCCCAAGATTTCATTACTAGGAAATGAGCCTGCCAGCGCCGTGCTAGAACTACACGGAGGGGTGGCTTACTGAACGCAGCGCCGAGAGCAGGCACTTGTGCAGCTGCTCGGGACAGACACAGCCAGGCAGGACTCCGTGAGGGGCGGCTGTGAGGCAGGACCCTGAGGGAGCGCTGACCCAGCACTGAGCTGCGTGGGGAGAGGAAGTTAGTCCTGGCCAGGGGTGGGCGTGGCCATGCCAAGAACAGGGCAGGTGAAGCCGAGAGGAAAAGCATCCTGGAAGCTCCCAGAGGCACTCAGGGCAGCCGTGGACCCAGTCAGGACGGGACTGGCAGAAGAGGGTGGAGGGTGACGCCCTCCCAGCAGAATCCCACTAGTGGGGGGGTTCCCAAGAGGGCAGGCCCACCACACCGCGCATCAGCACAGCGGGACACGGACTTGGCAGAGCCGGGGTCTCGGCATCTCCAGAGAGCAGCTGCTGCCCAGAGAACGCCCTGACCCACCCCAGCGCTTCCCTTATCTTCAGTTTCAGTTTCCCACAATCAACAGTGGCTCAGGCAGGATGTGGAAAACAAACAATTCACGCAGTTACAATGATTTGTGCCACATTGTATTGCTGTCAGTATCCTATTTTATTAGCCATTACTGTTAAATCTTACTGTGCCCCATCTATAAACTAAACTTCACCTAATATGTATGTACTCCCAGGGTTTGGTACTACCTGCAAGGCTATTTCTGGCACGCCTGGGAGTCCCAGGTACTGCCCGGGGGTAAGGGGAGGCGACCCACCATCTCCTCAAGACAGCGCCACTGTGCGCCACGCCACTGGCCACAGACCCGGGGTTCGGGAGGCTCCGCCCAGCTTACCTGCAGGTCCCGGGCTCCAGTTTTCACTTTATGTCACAGGAGGGCACTACTAAGTAAGACTACTCAGAGCTGTGCCAGCACCGGAATTGTAAACCCTGGAGCCAGTTTCTGAGAAACAGGCCTTACAATATTAACTCAACTCCACCGCCGCACACGGGAGCAAGACGAGATTCACCGGCTGGCACACCCTGGCCGCCAAGCAACCCGGCACCCAGCACCGGGAGCCAGGGGTCCTCGGGAGCCCGACTCCCGCCTGCTGCCTCCCAAGCCCAGGGCCTGTGCCTGGCCTCCGTTCTCCTCCTGCGGCATGTGCAGCAGCTCCTTGCCGGTCTCCCCGACAAGGTGACCGCTCCCAGAGTCCGGCCTGCACTCCTCACTTCCACCCCCTTCCTCGCAAAGTTCTCATCCCCGGGACCGTCCTCTGTCTCCAGCGAAAAATCCGCACCTTGTCCAAGCGCTGCCCTTGTCCCAGCCCCTAAGTGACTCTGGGTCCTGGGCTCTGCCACAGCCCCTGCCCACAGCTTCAGGCTCCCACGGTGCCCCCTTCTTTTCACCACATGACCTCAGCTCTTCCGTGGATATGTTACCCGACCTCCCTGTGTCTGCATACCACAGATGGCGGCCCTCGGGGTCACAGCCCACAGCGCAGGGTGAACAGTTCACGGTAGCTGCCCCTCCACCTCCTCCTCTCACTAGCAATACCATCATTCAAGGAATCGCAGCTGTAAAATCCTTGGGTAAAACAGCCCTGCTCTGTGAGTCCTCTCCACAGGGGGGCCACACGAAAGCCCTGGAGTGAGACGCAGGGGCAAAGGGCGGGCAGGGCAGGAGCAGCGGTGCAGTGGACCACGCGCCTCTTGGGACGCCGGTCTGCAACGTCAGACTGCTTCTCCCATGCCCCCGAGCCAGCTTCCTGCTAATGCACCCTGGAGGCAGCAGACGATGGCCTGTGCACTGGTCCCCGTCGCCCACGTGGGAGACCCAGACAGAACTCCTGGCTACTGCAGGCACTTGGGGAGCAAACCAGCGGATGGAAGATATCTCTCTGTGTCAGTTACTTTTCTTTTCAAATAAATAAGTAAAGCTCAAAAAGAAAAGGTACAGGAAAGAATGGAGCCTCTATGGACAAGGCCAGACACTACCTGAATTCTAGAAACGTCTCGTACACCAGAATCAAGAATTTCACAGGGAAGCCCAAGAGAGACACAGACGACTACGAACCAGCGGTGTGACCGAGTGTGCCACGGGCAGCACAGGGACAGGATAGAGCCCCGAGAGTGGCTGGTGAGCCCGGAGCCCAGTGGGAAACAAGCAGTGAGGGAACCAGGCTTTGTCCAAGGGTAGACCTGACCCCTGCTCCGAACAACTGAGAAAGACACATCGCTTCTGTCACCCCTGCCCTAAGTGCATACCCTGACTTTAACCTCGGGGAAACATGGGATGATCCTAAATTCAGGGACAGCCCACAAAATAACTGACCCATATGAGGGGCCTCAAAGAGTTCACGAAGCTGGCATGTTATGGAAAAACTACGCATGGATCTAAAAAATGTCTGTACTAAAATAAACTCATCTTTTAATTCCATTTTCCCATGCACACAGAACGATAAAGCCAAAGGGACCAACTGTTAATAACGTGCGTGGGAATCCTTGCTGCAGCTCTGAAGTTTTGTTCTCAGCCTGAAGGGTTACAGGCTTGAGAGAGAATCACCCTCCCAGTGGTAGTGAACGGCCTTGAGCCGCCAGAAAGGACGGGCCGGGGCCAGCGCCGGCCGGCCTGCAGCCAAGCTTGGACCTCCAGGAGGAGGGACAGAGCTGCCCGGAGACAGGCGTACCACCTCGGCAAATGGGGTAGAGCTGCCCCACACGGCAGCCGGAGCAATGAAGAGCGGCTTGCAGGTACTCTAATGGTGCGGGGCGGGCACGCCCAGCGGACATTTTGGAGGGCAAAGGAGAGTCAACTGGCACTGGAGGATGAGAAACAAAGACGTGACGTCGAGCACGAGAGAGACGGAGATGGAGGAGACTGGAGAGAGGGAGAGGCACCCACGGACTCCCCAGGCCTCTCTTGGCCTGGCTCAGCGAGGTACGCCATGCTGTGCAGGGCTGCAGCTCCCAACAGGGAGGCCCACGCATCTGCAGCTCTAGGCTTTACCTTCCTCCTGGGCTCAGTAGAGACCCTCAAAGAAGCTCCTTTAGT
Organism: Lepus europaeus; assembly: GCF_033115175.1. Taxonomy (NCBI): domain Eukaryota; kingdom Metazoa; phylum Chordata; class Mammalia; order Lagomorpha; family Leporidae; genus Lepus; species Lepus europaeus. Next base: position 13,578,527 of record NC_084835.1, read on the forward strand.
TTCCAGCCAAACTCCAAAAGCCTCTTGGACCAGAACCTGAGCACCCCTAGGGCCCACACCTGCACATGGGTGCGAGCAAGCGCAGCCCACAGGGGACACGCTGCAGACAGCACCGAGCCCTGTCCAAGGGCTGGTTCCGTGGAAGCAACGGCTCATGGCCCAGGACAGGCAAAGGGCCCTCCACCACTCAAGTGCCCAGGGAGGGGCTCGAGACAAGGAACAGATCAGCTGCCAGGAACCACACGGTCCCCTAGGCTCTGTCACTTCGCTCCTGTTACCGCTGGGGACAGCGCTGTGAAGTGACAGTCCCCTGGTGGCTTTAATTGGAAACTACATCTTCCCTGGGGCCCTGGAAGAAAGTCTCTAAACCCCAGACTCAGGGCCCAGGAGGGTGACAGAGGGCCGCCTCCCGCCCCCTACAGACAGGGAGCTCTACGTCCTGACACTTGGCACGGCACGGAAGTAAGGCTGTAAGTCTCTTAGACACGTGGTAGCTACAGCCGGTGTCTTGACACTTCCTGCCGTGGGACCCTGAGCGAGGGGCACAAGCTGACAAGCAGCGTCACTGCCCCTCCCCAGTCCCTCTGTGTCTCCGTGACCACAGGTCTCTTTGAAGCTGGGCTTGGATCCAAGAGTGGTTAACAGTGAAAGCCCAGGCCGCGCTTCACAGCTGCATGGGCAGGGAGCGGTTGGAATTCAGGGTTCTCTTGGCTTTGGCAAAAGGACGGGCCCCGGTCCCCAACACCGGACACCAACGCTGTGGCCTGATGACCAGATAATGCACGTGGCATGCCCTCCCCGCCCCCCCGGGAAGGCACGCTGTGTATCTGCTCTTTAAGCACCTACACGGTCCTGCCACATACGAAGCCTCTGAGGCCCCCCTGACGGACACCCCAGCCTCTGGCAGGTGACTAAGCCTAGCAAACACGGGCTGCCAACCACCTTCACGAACACGTCCAGGCCTCCTTCGAGGGGCATGTCTGCATTGCTGGCTCTACTCCCAGCAGGAACACCTGCTGAAATTATCAAGGCCACACTGGACTTTACCTCTGTCTGGGCAGCCATAATCTTAGGGATGACCTTTGGCCTCAGCTGAAATATTAATGAACTGATTCTTGTGTTCAAAATTAAAAACAGGCCTGGGGCCCAAGCCCTTGAAAGACCACTTTAAATGTCCTCTTAGGTTAACGTCCAGTGACTGAAACGCCCCTGAGGATAGCTCTCAGGCCAGCTATTCAACCAAGTGCCGATGCAAAACCATTGGAGGTTCAAAATGGGCTTGTATTCAACAGAGGTGTGAAGGAAGATGGTGGTCTTTTAATGGTTAACCTTGGTGGTCATCAAAGAGACCTAAACAAATACCACAATGTTTAGACAGGGATGTAGTGGGTAAAGCTGCCGCCTGCAGTGCCAGCATTCCATAGAGTCCTGGCTGCTCCACTTCTGATCCAGCCCTATGCTATGGCCTGGGAAAGCAGTAGAAGATGGCCCCGAGTGCTTGGGCCCCTGCACCCGCATGGGAGACCGGGAAGAAGCTCCTGGCTCCTGGCTTTGGATCAGCCCGGTTCTGGCCATTGCAGCCATATGGGGAGTGAACCAGCAGATGGAAGATCTCTCTCTCTCCCTCTGCCTCTCTGTGACTCTGCCTTTCAAACAAACAAATCTTTTAAAAAAGTCTGACTACCACCTTGACAAACAGGCATGTGTCTCACACACAGAAGCAGACACCGGTGCTGGGTGGAGCAGGAACAGGACTCGACCACTGGGAAGACGGAACAAGGACATAAGCCTCAGCCGTTCCGCTCACTGCCCAAAACAGAGACAATCATGGGGGCGTACTCCTTGCTCTGAATCTCACCTGGGTCTCACACCCTACTGCCTTCATACCCTACCCTGTACTCTCTTCCAGGTTCCCAAGCCCCGCCCAGTTCCAGGAATTCCCCACCCCCACCCCTAGCCCTCCCTAGCCCTGGGGGTCCCAGCCTTCTGCCATGCATTCCATCAGTGTCCATGCAGGCAGCTGGTCACCCACCTCTACGAATTTTCTCTGCATAGATTCGGTCTGGCTGTAAATTCACACACTGCCTCCTCTCTGTTCTGCACATCTTTTCCTAAGATTTGGTGCCCGTGGGAGGAGGCACCAATCTACAACTCTTTTCCTAACAGCCAATGGAAACAGAAACGGGGCTGCGCTTGGGGAGGGCTACTGGGCAGTGTGAGTGAAAAGCTCGAGAAACAAACATTCTGACCAGAAACTGCCACTCAGGAAGGCGCCCTCGCGAAACCACCGAGGTGCTCCCGCGGCCTGGCTTCAGGTCTCCCACCACGGTTCACTTAACAGAAGCCTGACTGTGCACCTCGAAGAAAAACCACTATCAGAACATGCCTGCTGTTAGGAGAAGAGGCGTAGAACAGCGAGGTGCCCTTATTCCACCCCCGTGACTACAGATTTCTAGTTTAGCCCACCAAAGCTGAGGGACGGGGCACCCCTCAAAGGTTCCCTCTGGTCTGCTCTAACAAAACCCAGGAGGAGAGGACGCTAGGCCGCAGAAGCAATGTAAGGAGGCGGCAGGCCAATCAACGGCTGCTTTGCACAGCAAACTGCACACCTGCAATCAAGGAGACCCACAGGCCAGGCCACTGCATTGGTTTTCCATGTGGAAAGCCAGGGCTGCAGCAGAAGTCAGCTTATGGAGAGCCCTGGCAGCTCTGCCAGCCAGGAGTTGGGGTCACTGCAAACAGACCTGCTCTGGAGTCGAAGGGCTCCCGTCAGAGCCAGAGACCTTGTTAGCTCTGAGCTGAAGAGCCCGTCACTCGGCCCAGCTTCCAAAGTAACCACCGCTGTGGAGCGGATGGCCAGTAGGGTCAGCAACATTGCAGGCAGACTATTAACTGATAAATATTTCCTGAGCCAGCTCTCCTCCCAGGCCAGCCAGGTGACGGAAGTCAGCAGGGTGCCTCCCTTAGGACGTATCCCAAGTATATGGTCTGAGCCTCAGAGCGGGCAAGGCCTTGAGGCCCACCTGATGATTTTCAAGCCTGTGTCAGTTGTTATTTACCTCTCAATTAAAAAGCTTTCTCGTGGTGTAGGCACCTCTTTAGGGCCTCCAACAAGGACTCTATCCTCGGTTTTAGACCCTAGGTGGCTATGCACGTGACACCTCTGCAGCTGGCATTGCACCCCCCTGGAGAGGCCCCCTCCTGCTGCAACCCTGCCTGGTCCCCCCTTCCCAAAGACACCGCCTTCCAGCAAGCAGCAGCAGCTGGAGCAGTCATGGCCCAGTCCCCGTAACAGAGTCAGGGTTTCAATCTTGGGGGGGTGGGAATGGGAGGAGTCAAGTGGGTAACAGGTCAGGGGATCCCTATGGAATTTGGGGTGTAAAATATGGGCCGGCGCCGTGGCTTAACAGGCTAATCCTCTGCCTTGCGGCGCCAGCACACCGGGTTCTAGTCCCAGTTGGGGCGCTGGATTCTATCCCGGTTGCCCCTCTTCCAGGCCAGCTCTCTGCTATGGCCCGGGAAGGCAATGGAGGATGGCCCAAGTGCTTGGGCCCTGCACCCGCATGGGAGACCGGGGGAAGCACCTGGCTCCTGGCTTCGGATCAGCGCGATGCGCTAGCCGCAGCGGCCACTGGAGGGTGAACCAACGGCAAAAAGGAAGACCTTTCTCTCTGTCTCTCTCACTATCCACTCTGCCTGTCAAAATAAAAAAAAAAAAAAAAAAAAATGTGCTTCCTCCCTCACAACCTTATCTTCACCAGGAACAAACAGGCTGCCCTCCTTCCTTCAGAATCTCCCAATTTACCATGAGAACAGCACGGGAGCTCCGCGAGAGTGCACAGTTGACTGTGCAAACAGGTCACCCACCCCACCCTCTGGATGGTTTTTGTTTTACCAGGAGCAGCCAGACAGGATGGAACACTGTGAGCCAGGCCTTTTGATGGGCTCTGTCCCGCCTGGGAACCTAATGCCAGTCTGATTGTCAGCTTTTTCTCCTTCGAAATTATACTTAAAACCCCACTACGCCCAGCCCCTCTGGGATTCTTTCCTCTCTTGGAAGCCCTCTCCTGGAGCAGCCGGCCCCCACCCTGCAGGGGACCGCCCTGCGGAGCTGCGCTGTCAGGCTCCCAGTCCCCGGCCCCAGGCTGTAGAGGAGCTTGCTGGCTGAGTCAAACAGCTGGACCCAGCCCCGCTGGTGGTCAAAGTCTGTTTTACGCATTTCCTACCAGGGGAAATGCTGATGGGATTGTGACCATTTTTATTTTCTTAACCTATTGGCATTTTTTACATTTTCATATACTGACATTCACTGCTACTCTGTGTCTCTGTTCCATACTGGTCCTGGCCAGGGGGCAGGGCCTCAGGGAGAGGGTGCTCCTGGGCTCCGTGTGCCACCCCGCAGGCCTCAGCCAGCCCTCCCGAGCCCACGAGGTCGGCTCACTGCCGCAGACACAGTCGCTGAACAGAGAGCACTTCAGGCCCCAGCAGACAGCTGCTCTGAGGATCGGGCTCCTCCCCAATTCATTACAGGCGCTGATCGTTAAAGCACATCCTGCAGAGGGGGAGCAGCCGTCTGCAGGCAGAAATCGGAGGTTTAGCTCTGCCACTCAACTTAACCATGGGAGTCAGTGCCACTTCTACATCTCTAACCCAGTTTCTCAGTTGTAGAACAGACTGATCACGCATGCTTTCACAGATGTTACCGTACGTGCAGACGCACTTCTGTCAATGTCCTTACGCGGGCCCGATGTGGTGCACACACACTCCCCGTCTCTGTCGGCCAAGGGCTCCACGGTTCTTTGGGAGATTCTCCACCTCTCTTTGTGGTTCAGGACTGGGGGCCCTGCCCCGGCGTCTGGGGTGGCTCAACACAGTCGTGGGCGGTCCATACCCACAACCGGGTGAAGGGGTCACCGGGGCTCCCCAAGCCTGCACCCAGGAACAGCCTGTCTGTCCGAGGGTGAAGCCGGCGGGGAGGCAGGGCAGAAGCGAGCGAGGTGGGCTCTGCCATGCGGGGCTCAGCCCTCCTGGACCGGGCCAGCTGCAGCTGGATACCTATCCCACAGGGAAAGCCTACCTGGGGTGGGCCCTAGGACTTGTCTTTTCTCGCAGAACACGACAATCGGCTTGCTCACCAGGAAAATCCAAACTGCACGCCAAGATGACTTTTTTAAGGACCCTGACAAAGGAGATGGGTGGAGGGCACCCATGGGTGGGGGTGGGGATGGGGATGGCCCTGGGACTGGACGCACAGCTGGGAGCCCATTCGTAAGCACCAACAGTGGTCCATGAGCCCCTGATGCAGTTCACAGCTGGCCCGGGGGTGGGGGGCAGTGCACGCCCCACTCCTGACTCGGCTGAGCCTGCTCTTGTTAGAAAAATGGCGCAGTTTTATCTATGGCGCGATCTACACCCTGACACCATCCTAGGCTCTAGCCCACGCCACCACTGCTGGAAGCCAGGTGGCCACATGGCCCAACCACTGGTGTCAAGCCCCACCCCCATCCTAATGGGATTTGCTGCTCCTGCTTCCCTGGCCGCCCCTTGGCCACGTTTTAAAAGGGCCTGTTCCTGAACACGTGGCTCTTGGCATCTCTCCTCTCCCCTGCTCTCTTCTCCGCGCTCTCGTCTCTCTTCTCCTCTCCTCCCTGTCTCTCTCTCTCACAGTCTCCTTCTCTCCCTTTCCTCCCTTCTTCGCCCCACCCCTCCGGTCTGCTGGGTGTTCCCCAGTAAACCCTTTCCCTCACTCTGGTGTTGGGTGTTCTGTGACGGCCTGACAGCTCTTTCCACCTAAAATGGCCCAGAAGCCCCGCGTGTTGAAGTCGAAAAAGACCTCAGTGTATTACTTGCTGGTCTCATTATAGACTGAAGCCGAGTGTAGAAAAGCCCCGCCCAGGTCCCCAGCCCACAGGGCGCCCACCAGGGCTTGCCCGCCCGCCGGACTGCAGGGGGCAGCCCAGAAGGGGAGGGCGGCATCAGGCCGAGGCACAACAAAGGAGCTGCGTGGCCCAGCGACAACAGAGCAGGCGCGTGGCTGTGCTCCCTGGTCAAGAAGCCAGTCTGGAGGCACCGCGCTCAGCGGGCACCGGCCCCACGCTGGGCTCTGCCTCACGCAGTCTGTGCAACCCCTGGCGGGCCCTGAACCCCGGCCTCAGTTGCACCACGTGTCAGGCAAAGGCAGTAATGATGCCTGGCTGGCCTCACTGCATGGTGGTGAGGTTCAAACCAGCTCAATCTATAAAGTTCTACGAGAAAACGGCGGCCGCTCCCTGCAACACCGCCAAGCCGAGGGGTCACGTGCACGGGGGCTTCAGGGAGTTCACGGACAATGTCTTGTAAAAGAACTTACATCAGCACAAACTCATCTTTTCACTTTGTTTTCCACAAACTCTCTGAGGTGTCCCCAGAGAAAGAACAGAAGCTTTGGGGTCTGACAACCTGGCTCTTAGCGTAACAGCTGGGCTGCTGCCCCCACGCTAAGCCTGTTTGTTCACTGCTCAAATGGAAATAAGAATATAAACCCGTTTCTTCAGTAAACTAAATGAGAACCCGTACCTCCTAACTCCTAACGGGTGCCCGGCACACAGCCGGGGTTCAGGGCGTGGCAGGCAGCTTGGCTCGTGATGAGCTGATCCAGGGGGACTTTTCCAAGGGGACTGGCAAATGACTCAAAGAGCTACTGATTGGCAATCGGACCCGCTGCAGCCAGGTTTTCGGCTGCATGACGTTAGCAGCGTCCCCAGGGGAATGCAATTGGCAGAGTCTGGAATCTGAGCCCTGGGTGGGCTCCCAGCGGTCCCTTCTGACCTGAAGAGCAAGGGCGGTACACCCTTCCCCAGAGATGTCCCAGGCGGCTGGGACCCAGGCTGTGTGCGAGGAGAGCAGAGAGCCGCAAGAGTGGCGCACGGCGTACTCTGCCTCGTCAGTGAGCCAGCCACCACCACACTTGCCTGCCTCTGCCAAGTCCTCATCCAACGCCACCGAGGTGCCGGGACGGCCCGCTCGGTTCAAGGTTACTGCCAGCACTTAGGGACGTCCCCTCTGGGGGTGACTTAGGAAAGGGCACTCCTCCCACCCAGCCAGGCCTGGTGCACGGGTGGTCCCGATTGAGCAAGTGCTCTGGGTATGGCACCGCCTACGTAACCGCCTACAGTGGCCCTGCTCGCTCAGGCCTCTATGGCTGCGGGCGGGATGGACAAGAGCTCCCTAAGCAGGTGGGCTGCCAGGAAGGAAGACACTGTACGCTCAGGGAACGGCCTGGGCTGTCAGGAGCAGCACCCATTCTAGACCCGGCTTCACTGCACACAGCTGTGCACCCTCGGGCAAGGCACTCAGCTTCCCGGGCGTCAGTTCAAGTCTGCTAGCATCAGGGATACAGCTGCTGATTAAATGAGCTAATCCAATGGACAGTAGACAGGGGAGGGAGAGGAGGCTCGGGGAAGGCTGGGGCCACACCATGCAGAGCATTTTCTGAGATGCTAAGAAGTTTAATCTTTACGCCTTGGGTGCTGGGGTTCCAGAAGGTGTTTAAGACAACGGGGGGGGCGGGCAGCACTCAGCTAAGCAGTAAAGACACCTGCACCCCCCCATCAGAGCGCCTGGGGTCCACACCTGCTCCTGCTCCAGCTTCCTGCCAAGGCAGACCCTGGGAGGCAGTGGTGAAGGCTCTAGTCATCAGGATCTTGTCACCACGTAGGAGATCTGGACTGCACTCCCGGCTCATTGCTTCAGCCCTGGCCGCTGGGGGCATTTGGGGAATGAATGGCAGATGGGAATTCACGCTGTGTTTTTCTCTCAAATTAAAAAAAAAAAAAGGATGAACGGATGACGGATGGGCGTCCGTAGTTGTTTCAACACCAGGCGGTACGGAGAAGGGCCCGGCCGAGGGGCAGGAAGGCCTGTGGCCGAGGGCCCACGGAGAAGACGAGCAGCGAGATGAGGACAGCAGGGCCAGGGCCCGCCCACACTCGGATGTGCAGGTGGAGGGCCACGTGCAGCCGTGGGGAAGACCGCAGAGGACGGGGGCGAATGACAGCTAGTCCCGAGAGACCTGCAGAAGCCAAGGGACGGGACAGGAGCCAGGGAACGGGAGGAGGGACAGCGGTCTGACCGGTCAGCGCCCAGGAGCACCCACTGCAGTCCTGCACAGGCCCAGGGCACAGCTGCCGCCTTCTCCATCCACAGAGGCTCTCAGGCTCTCCGGAACGAGACCCGAGAACACAGAACCGGCCGGTGCAAGGCACAGGGGGCGCTGCTCTCAAACAGCAAACGGACGGATTTGTCAGTGACCACTGCGGCTGTCAGGGGTCTTCACTGTGAAAACCAAACCGGACTCCTGCCCTACAGCACACTCCCAGCTACACCCGCTACAGTCCCACGTGAAGATCCAGAGAGGAGGGAATAAGGGTGCACAGATCTCGGGGAGGGGCAGGCATCTCCAAACACAAAGCAAACGAAAAAACGTAAAAACATTGGAGTCATGTCAGAACAAAGTGTAAGCTGACAAAATATTGAATTTCTGTATGCTGAAAATTGCCACAGTAAGATTAAAAAATGACAAACGGACAAGGTGTTTGGGGGCGGGTGTTGTGGCACAGCAGGTTTAGCTGCTGCCTTCGACATGCTGGCTTCCAGTAAGAGAGCAGTTCGAGTCCCGGCTGCTCCACTTCCGATCCAGCTCCCTGTTAATGCACCTGGGAAGGCAGAAGATGCCACCCTGCCACCCATGGGGAAACCCCAGAGGAGCTCCGGGTTCCTGGCTTCAGCTTGGCCCAGCCCAGGCTGTCACAACCATTCAGGGGAGTGAATCAGTGGATAGAAGCTCTCTCTTTCTCTAACCCTGACTTTCAAATAAACAAGCCTTTAAGAAAGGTATTTTCTGTATATGTCAAAGACAAGTGAGTACCCACTCCATATGAAGATCTGAGCATGGGGCCGGCGCCATGGCTCACTTGGTTAATCCTCCGCCTGCGGCGCTGGCATCCCATATGGGTGCCGGTTCTAATCCCGGTTGCTCCTCTTCCAGTCCAGCTCTCTGCTGTGGCCCAGGAGGGCAATGGAGGATGACCCAAGTTCTTGGGCCCCTGCACCCACGTGGGAGACCAGGAAGAAGCACCTGGCTCCTGGCTTCGGATCGGTGCAGTGCCGGCCATAGTGGCCATTTGGGAGGTGAACCAATGGAAGGAGGACCTTTCTCTCTGTCTCTCTCTATATATAACTCTACCTGTCCAAAAAAAAAAAAAAAAAAAATGTGTGCAGTGATAAGAGCACGTTGAGCTTGCAGGGACACAAATGGGAAAGCATTAAGAACTAACACCTGGGGCCGGTGCTGTGGCTTAGTAGGCTAAATCTCTGCCGGTGGCCAGATGGGTGCCAGTTGGAGTCCCAGCTGCTCCACTTCCCATCCACTCCCTGCTCATGGCCTGGGAAAACAGTGGAAGAGGGTCCAAGGGCATGGACTCCTGCCCCCATGTGGGAGACCCGCAAAAAGCTCCTGGCTTCAGATCCGCTCAGCTCCGACCACTGTGGCCAACTGGGACGTGAACGAGCAGAGGGAAGGCCTCTTTCTTTCTGTAACTTGGCCTCTCAATAAAATAAATAAATAAATAAATCTGGGGAAAAAATAAAACCAAACTAATACCCACAAAGTGCTTCATTCGTGCCAAGCAGCATACTAAGGACCTGAAATGGCTCCCTGTATCGAAACCCGCAGCCCTGCGGCACGGGTGCTGTTACCTCCAAGGCGCCCATTAAGCTGCCTGCCAAAACTCACATCACAGTACTGGAACTGTGGAGCCCGCCTGCCTGCAAAGCTTGTTCTATTAACTACACTATGCTTCAAATCAGAAAGAACTATAAATAGTTATTATTGCTATACAACAATGCATTATTCATACGGATTATTCAAATATATTTTATCAGGAATCTTCAAAAATATCATGGAAAATACGTATCATGAAAAAAAACTATGCATAGATTTCTAAATTTTGCCCCAAAATGAACAGTTTTCATCTTATTTTCCCATGAACTTTGTGAAACTCTTGTATGTTACATATGATGAATGTTATACTATTTATTATATTCATCACATAGACAGAATGCATATTTTTAAAGACTTATTTTCTTACTCAAAAGGCAGAGAAACAGACTGATCTTTCGTCTGTTGGTTCACTTTCCAAATGGCTGCAACAGCCAGGTCGGGGTCAGGCCAAAGCCAAGAGCCAAGAACTCCACCGTCTTCGCCCACATGGACGGCAGGGCCCAAGCACCTGGCCCCTCATCTGCTACTTTCCTAGGCACACGGGCAAGATGCTGGCTCTGAAGAGGCGCAGCCAGGACTGGAACTGGCACTCGGTATGGGACACCGGTGTCGGAAGCAGCTGCTTGAAGGGCTGGGCCACGATGCCAGCCCAGGAGGTGGCTTCAGTGGCCACTTCCAACACTGGCACCCACACCACAGTGCCAGTCTGAGTCCTGGCTGCTCTCATCGGAGCCAGCACCTGGCTAGTGTTCTCTGAAGAATACATATATTCTATGTAATGCTTACTTGTATCATGAATAAGACACAACTTACTCACAATCAAAGCCAAGATAATTTCTCCTATCAAGCTGAGAAAGGTTTCTAAATGACAACACTCTGTTGGGAAGGATTCACAGCCCTGACACCCGGCCCGCGTGTGTTGAGTTGCACAGGGAGGGACCTTCAGCAGGGTCACCAGGAAACAGTTCACTGTGGCCTTTGCGCGGATCAGCGCCTGTTTGCTGTCCAGGTCTACTTTCCCACGTCCACGGATCCTGGCCCTGGTTGGGGAGCCGGTGGACCGCAGCCACAGGATCCCATGCCCTGGCTTCCTGTGGCTGAGGCTGGGGTCTGCTCTCCCGGTCTCCTCCCCACAGAGCCACCTGCTCACATCTCTTCCTGTGGGCCCCTTTCACCGGCCACTCCTTGTCCCTTGGGGCTCAGACGTGACCGCTCAGCTGCTGCTGCTCCTGGATCCTCTGGGTTTGTGTCCCCAGAGCATTCTAAGTAAGCCCTCCATGGACCACTTGATCGGATGGCGTCACCTTAGACTGGAAGGGACGCTGACTGACCCATCTTCTGACCTAGCAATTTTACTCTAGAAATGCACCCTAAGGAAACAACCAGCGAAGTGTGACGACTAAACCTGGACACAGCTTCAGTGATGACAGGGAACTGGTGCCATCATTCGATGACCCACGACATGACATACCACGTAGTCATTAAAAATCGGGTTACACAAAAGGGTGGCCATTGATGTGGAATAAAACTGTCCCTTACGACGCCAGTTCTGCACACAGCGGTGATCGGAAGGACAGACCCCAAACCGTGAGTGGTGATGATCCTCCAGCTGTGGGATTATGGGTGGTTTTTTTCTTCTACGTATTGTTTTTGTATTTCTCAGATTTTCTACAAGGTTTATGTGGTTCTTTGCAACTTGAGAGACTACATCCAATCAACACTATCTATATTGAGAATGCATATTCTGGCTAAAATCTGCAACACGCCGGCCCCGCGCACACATACACACACGCACCAGGTCATTGTGTAGGAAGGGCCCCGCCTGCCGAGGACGCGGCACAGCTGCTGTAGCTGCGGTACTGCCAGCAGGATCAGCCGCCCCCGTCTGGGGCCCACGGCCACACTCGTTCCCGCTCAGAGCCCCAGGCCTCACACTCGCCCCAGGACGCCAACGTTCACAGAAACGCTCTGCTGACCCAGCCACCGGCTCTGACGCCCCCAGAGGGAGGCGACTGGAGCCTCTGGACTGGATGCAAACAGACCCAGAGGGACGCAGATGTGCTGGTCTCACGGGAACCCCCGACAGAGCACCAAGGCGGGGAGACGCAACCCCCACCCCTCTGGAACACGACTGTGCGCAGCTGCCCGGCCTCGGGCGAGCTTTCCCCTCCCGAGCCTCCCTTTCCCTTGTCCAGAATGCAGCCACCGCTCCTCGTCTCCCAGGTGACAAGCATTATATAAAGTAAGAGCAAAGTAACAGCAGTGAAAGACAAAGGGGTGTCCTGGGCCAGCCGGACGCTCGAGTCTCAGGGACCCTGCCCCGACGTCAGGTGGATGGCAGCACAGTCAGAAGTGGTGGGGAGAGGCCAGCGCCGTGGCTCACTTGGCTAATTCTCTGCCTGCGGCGCCAGCACCCCGGGGTTCTAGTCCCGGTTGCTCCTCATCCAGTCCAGCTCTCTGCTGTGGCCTGGGAAGGCAGTGGGGGATGGCCCAAGTGCTTGGGCCCTGCACCTGCATGGGAGACCGGGAGGAAGCACCTGGCTCCTGGCTTCGGATCGGTGCAGTGCACCGGCCATAGCAGCCATTTGGGGGGTGAACCAACGGAAGGAAGACCTTTCTCTCTCTCTCTCTCTTTCTCACTAACTCTGCCTGCCAAAAAAAAGGAAAGAAAAAGTGGTGGGGAGAGGGAGGACTGGGCAGCGGGGCAGGGGCACGGTCGTGTGGCTCACTCTGGCATGCACGTGGTGCATGCTCTCCGGGAAGAAGGGCTACCTGCGGTAGGGCCCAGGTCCAGGCTGGAGTCGTTCAGCTCCTCCTCTTCCTCCCAGAAGTACTGTGGGGGCTGCAGGATCCGAGACTCTTCACTCTCTTCGCTAGGGAAGCCCGAGCCAGGGGCTCCCAGGCCAGCTCCCAGGCCCATGGCCTCACTGGGCTCCTCAGAGTCCAGGGGCTCCAGGCCAGTGGGCAGCAGGAGGTCCAGCAAGGAGGTGGAGGTGAGGCCCTCTGGGCCGGGCTCATCAGACCCAGCTGTGCAGGCACCCAGGGATGCTCCTGCAGGGACACAAAGGCAGCCGGTTAGGAGAGGCGGCAGAGGGCAAAGGCGGGCTAGCCCCAGGGGAGGGCGCGTCCGACCCCAAAGAGCCCAGGGCTGGGGTCCTCCACGGCCCCTCCGACACCCAGAGGCTGTGGGGGTTCTGAGATGCTGTCTTCATTCTGAAAAGGCCAAACACTGAGCAAGGGGGACACGGAGGCAATGGGTGGGGAGAGCGAGGAACCAACACCCTTAGCAGTGGGGCCAGGGGCCGGGGCACAAACACAAGCCCGGTGGGGCCCCGGCTTCCCGTGTGGACACTCTTCACCAGGCTTTGCCTGGGGCTCAGATTCTCCCCAGTCTGCACCAAGGCAGCACGGTGTCCCGGACACGGCCTTTCACCAACCACACGAGGCCACAGGTGAGACTCACACCGGGCTGGTGATCCGACACAGGGCTCAGAACCCTGAATCTCCCTCCTAATTCAGAAAACAAACAGAGACACGAAGCAGCACCAGATTAAAGGGAAGCCCTCTTCCCCTCTCGTTCAGCGAAAACGAGGACGGTAGCCCCACTCGCTGTCTCTCGGCCCAACAGCGGGCATGTGGCGCTGGCCCTTGGCCTCCTGCAGAGCGGCTTCCGGCCTCTGGTCTTGGTCCCCTCCAAGAGGCGAGGCAGCGGGCAGGCGTGACCTCCAGGCTTTTTCCAGTGACGTCAGAAGGCGAGCTCCAGGGTCTGCCTCCTGCCCGGGGCGGGACGTGCCCCCGGCCCGGCCTGACAGCGGCACAGGTGGTGCTGTTTCTAACACAGGTCACAGCCGGCACCACTGGTGCCACGTGCTGACTGCTTCGCGAGCAGCCTCTGGATGTTAACCTCCACAAGTCCCTGACGGAGCAGCAGCCTGAAGCTAGGGACGTGCCAAGCCAGCGACGGGCCCCCGGAGAAAGGGAGAATGCTGCCGGCTGTTCTGGGAGAAACAGAGGGGACATTGGGCTGTGCGGGAGGCTCCGCGCACGATGCAGCCGCCGGAAAACGCAGGACGGGGAACGCCAGGGCAGCCACAAGGGAGGCATTCTGCGGCAGCGTAAATGGGGAGGAAGAGAGACAGGCAGAGGATAAACGGGCCTTGAAATTGAGACAGAAGGATGCTCTGGAGGCCAGAGCCGGGTGCCAGCAAAGCAGGCTTGTGTTTCTGGCTTGCTGGCTGAGCCCCTGTGTGCACAACGAGGCCAGTGATTCCCGCAGCCCCTGCGGGGGAGGGGCCTCAGATGAGCTCACCCCAGCAGGCAGCGTGTGCGCGCTGTTCTCCACAGAGCTGCACAGACCAGAGTATTCTGCAAACCTGTGATCATCCCGAAGAAAGAACAGACCTGGGCAGCCCGTGGCCTAGAAAAGGGGATGTTTAAAGGAGACCGTGGTCGGCCAGCATCTTCAAACACGCCCAGAGGAAGGCTGCCGCAATAATGAAGATCAGAGGCGTTCTCCGTGCCTTCCAACAAAATGCTAGGCAGAGTCAGTGGGGGGCAGGCTGGGGTGGACACGGGCGGGCAGACCCCGAGACCTCAGCCTCTGCCCAGAGCTGGTAGGGACTGTGGTCACGTCCAGCTCTGAGACTCTGCGAAACCGTCTCCTGTGAGCTCTGGAGGGCAGGCCCCAAGGCGCTGCGCCACTCCGGGACAGCTTGGCCACCAGCAGCCCCGGGGAACTCCTGGCTCGCAGCAGACGGCTCTCTGCTAAATGCAGACCGGGAAGTCACCACCTCTCCTCCAGACCCGAGGCCCTGGCTCCATGAAGCTACGCCATGATCCTCGAGCCTGCGACTGTGTCCCCAGCACCAACAAGGGTGCGGGATCCTCACGCTCTGCAGTTTCTAAGAGGCCAGGAAAGCCAAGCCAATCAGCTCAGGGTCCACTTCCCTTCTGTTCAGGAGAGGGGGAGTGAGGGATGTTGGGTTCCGTGCAGCTCAGGCCTTCCCACGGCCCCTTCTGTCAGTTCTCTGTCCCATCAGGGAGGGCAGGGGACAGTAAACTACTCCTGGTTTTTTTCCTAGCCCTATCATTATGACGGAAAACTGTTTCCACGCTGTAATGCGTGCATGACAAAGAGACAGGGTGACGTGTCCTACCATGAAAAACTATCTTCTTAAGCTTCCTCCCTGAGGCACTGTGGTCAATGGACGGTCCACCGAGGCCAGTCAACAACCTCCAAGCCACGGGTCCTCATCATACAACTGCAATGCTCCCCCTGTCCAGAGCTGATGGCTAATTGCCCACTCCTCGCATCGGAGCTGCTCTCGTGTAAGTTCCAACAGCCACGAGAAGGCAGAGAAGTGGTGACGCCGTGCCATTTCCAAGGCAAGGCCCCGAGAGGCCGGCCCTGCCCCCATCCTCCGTGAACTCCCCTGTCCACACCAGCCCGGGCCGCCAGCTGCCCACGTGGACGACACCACGTCAGCTCCGCGTGCCAGCTGATATCTCAACGGGACAGAGCCAGCCAAGAGCAGCAGGGTGACCGGCAGCTGACAGCAAACCCGAAGAAGCCCAGCTGAGACCAGAAGAACCGCGCAGCTGACCCCAGCCTAATGGCCATCGCAGGGAATCATGAACTCAATAATTTAAGCCATACTGGTCAGACTTTAGCCAGCCCCAGCTCAGCAGGATGAACAACACTGCAGGCCCACGGGCCGCGCTTCGAGTAACACAGCTTAGGGAACCCCTCGTGAATACAGAACTGCCCCTGTCACTCCTGTCGCCAAAACAAAGGGCCAGCAAAGAGAAGGAGCCTCCTACACGGATACCTCCGCCCCTTCCACTCTCCAGGGTCACCCACCCCTCACTCACTCTCTCCAGAGTCACCCACTCCTCACTCACTCTCTCCAGGGTCACCCACCCCTCACTCACTCTCTCCAGGGTCACACACCCCTCACTCACTCTCTCCAGGTCACCCACTCCTCACTCACACTCTCCAGGGTCACCCACCCCTCACTCACTCTCTCCAGAGTCACCCACTCCTCACTCACTCTCTCCAGGGTCACCCACCCCTCACTCACTCTCTCCAGGGTCACCCACCCCTCACTCACTCTCTCCAGGGTCACCCACCCCTCACTCACTCTCTCCAGGGTCACCCACCCCTCACTCACTCTCCAGGGTCACCCACCCCTCACTCACTCTCTCCAGGGTCACCCACCCCTCACTCACTCTCTCCAGGGTCACCCACCCCTCACTCACTCTCTCCAGGGTCACCCACTCCTCACTCACTCTCCAGGGTCACCCACTCCTCATTCACTCTCTCCAGGGTCACCCACCCCTCACTCACTCTCTCCAGGGTCACCCACCCCTCACTCACTCTCTCCAGGGTCACCCACCCCTCACTCACTCTCTCCAGGGTCACCCACCCCTCACTCACTCACTCCAGGGTCACCCACCCCTCACTCACTCTCTCCAGGGTCACCCACCCCTCACTCACTCTCTCCAGGGTCACCCACCCCTCACTCACTCTCTCCAGGGTCACCCACCCCTCACTCACTCTCTCCAGGGTCACCCACCCCTCACTCACTCTCTCCAGGGTCACCCACCCCTCACTCACTCTCTCCAGGGTCACCCACCCCTCACTCACACTCAATGCCTCAGGCAAACCATACGTCCAGCAATTTGCAGAACACGATGACCTCTTTGGCCTTCTGGGTCTGTGTACCTGCTAGCCCTTCGGCCTGAGCATCCATTTTTCCCCAACTCTCCCCCTGGCTTAGTCCCCTACACCACAGTGCTGGCCCCTCCAACACCTTCTTAATTTTGGTAAAATATACATAGCACAGGGCCGGCGCTGTGGTGTAGTGGGTAAAGCCGCTGCCTGCAGTGCAGGCATCCCATATATGGGTGCCGGTTCAAGTCCTGGCTGCTCCACTTCCCATCCAGCTCTCTGCTATGGCCTGGAAAAGCAATAGAAGATGGCCCAAGTGCTTGGGTCCTTGCACCCACGAGGGAGACCTGGAAGAAGCTCCTGGCTTCAGATCAGCACAGCTCCAGCCACTGCGGCCATCTGGGGAGTGAACCAGTGGATGGAAGACCTCTCTCTCTGCCTCTCCTTTCTCTGTTTAACTCTTTCAAGTAAATAAATATTTTTTTAAATGTAAACATAGCACAAGATGTACCACCTGCATTGCTTTCAGATGTTATGGGCGGCGGCTTTACCTGAATGGTTAAATGTTATTCAGTGTGGGGATGACAAAGCCGCCACTTGCAACATCAGCATCCCACACAGGCACCAGTTCAAGTCCTGGCTGCTCCGTTTCTGACCCAGCTCCCTGCCAATGCACCTGGGAAAGCAGTGGAACATGGTCCAAGTGCTTGGGCCCTGCACCCATGTGGAAGACCCAGAGGAAGCTCTTGGCTCCTAGCTCCTGGCTTCAGTCTGGCCCAGCCCCGGCCGTGCGGCCATTTGGGGAGTGAACCAGCAGATGGAAAATCTGTCTCCTTTCTGCAACTCTGACTTTCAAATACATCATCTTAAAAAAATAAAAAAACTGGCCAGCGCCGCGGCTCACTAGGCTAATTCTCCACCTTGCGGCGCCGGCACACTGGGTTCTAGTCCCGGTCGGGGCGCCAGATTCTGTCTGGGTTGCTCCTCTTCCAGTCCAGCTCTCTGCTGTGGCCAGGGAGTGCAGTGGAGGATGGCCCAACTCCTTAGGCCCTACACCAGCATGGGAGACCAGGAGAAGCACCTGGCTCCTGCCTTCGGATCAGCGAGGTGCGCTGGCCACGATGCGCCAGCTGCAGCGGCCATTGGAGGGTGAACCAATGGTAAAGGAAGACCTTTCTCTCTGTCTCTCTCACTGTCCACTCTGTCAAAAATTTTTTTAAAAAAATTACTTAAAAGGCAGAGTCAGAGAGTGACCAAAGGAGAGAAAGCCATCTTTTGTCCACTGGTTCATTTCCCAAATGGCCTCAACAGCTGGGGCTGGGCCACACTGAAGCCAAGGAGCCAGAACGCCACTGGGTGTCCCACCTGGGTGCAGGGGCCCAAGACCTTGGTCCATTTGCCACTACTTGCCCAGGCCATTAGCAGAGCGCTGGACTGGAAGCAGAGCAGCCAGGACTTCAACCAGTGTTCTGAAGAGGGAGGCGGGTCACAGGCTGTGGCTTAACCTGCTGCGCCACACTGACCCCGGCCTCAGTTTCCGAGTCACCTTCGTTGCCCACCTCCAGCCTGGATGAGGTGCACTTCCTCCCTATCATAGAGCCTCCTGGACAGATTCTTGTCACCACTCTTCCTCACCTGAGGCCCCTGTACAACCTCCATTATAAACAAGGAGCACTGAGACCAGCGCTGTGGAGCAATAGGTTAAACCACTGCCTGCAGCACCTGGCATCCCACGTGGACACCAGTTCAAGTCCCGGCTGCTCCACTTCCAATCCAGCTCCCTCCTCACCTACCTGGGAAAGCAACAGAAGATGGCCCAAGTCCTTGGGCCCCTGCACCCATGTAGGAGACCTGGATGAAGCAGACCCTGGCTTCAGTCTGGCCCAGCCTCGGCCTATGCAGCTATTTGGAGAGTGAACCAGCAAATCAAAGATCTCTCTCTGCCTCTTCCCCTCTCTCTGTTAACTCTGCCTTCCAAATAAATCAATCTTACAAATAAATAAATAAATGAGGAGTGCTTAGTCAATGTGCCCCTTAATTCCACGGCCTCCTGGTCTCTGACACACAATAGGGGCTCAGTAAATCCTTGAATAAACAAAAAAGGATCCGGCTCAATCCCCTGTTTCACACATGAAATACGTGAGCCGTCGTGGGATTCAGGCCAAACAGCAAGTGAACGCAACAGCTGTCATTAGCTGTCCCCTCTCACCAGAAAGGTCTAGAAGCTCTATGGAGAAGGAACCAGGAGCTGCCACTTGCTGAGCTGGGTGCCCTCCCTCCACAGTGTACAGACAGGACGACCAGACCCCAGACTGCTTAAATATGTCACAGGGATGCGGGGCTAAAGAAAAAGCCACCGCCATATGAGTGCTGGTCCCAGCCCCGGCTGCTCCACTTCCGATCCGGCTCCCTGCTATTGTCCCTGGGAAAGCAATAGCAGACGGCCCAGGTGGCTGGGCCCCTGCACCTGTGGGGAGACCAGGAAGGAGTTCTGGGCTCCTGGCTTTGGCCTGGCACAGCCCTGGCCATTGTAGCCAGCTGAGGAGCAAACCAGCGGATGGAGCATCTTCCTGTATCTCTCTGTAACTCTGCCTTTCCAATCATGCATGCATACATACATACATTTAAAGCAGACTGTGAGGGAAAGACCCTGTCACTAAAGACCAAGGCAGTGAAGGTTCCCCGAGTTTCCACCACCGTGAACCTCCTTGTTTTATTCCACAGGGGCCCTGTATCTGGAAGTATTTCATCCACACGCTGTACTTACTTCACAGTTATTTCCTGATTTTTAGGAAGTGGATCAGAGTCACAAGACACTGCCCCTGAGACAGGGAGCAGGCGAGAGTCTGGCTCTGGCTTCAGGCTGGCTGTGCTGTCTTGGCAGAGCTAACATTTGTGTTGGGCTGTTGGTTACACAGAAAACCTGATCACTACTCAGCTCCCGCTCTGCACCAACAGGTGCACCAGGCGCTCCCTGGAGACAGCCTCCCTCGGGGAGGGGCCACCTCTATGCTTCAGAGCCCTGCCCTGCAGAACCAGCGGCCCCCCTGGGATGGGGAGCGCGACTGGCACGGAACCAGAAAGGAGAAATTAACCTGGAAATCTCATTCATGCATTCCAGGAAGACAAAGCGCCAACTGATGAGAAATGCTTCTAATTATCACCCAACAGCTCCTGTCCGGGTCCCAGGGCACTCGAGCGGCTGTGCCGAGAGGGCCCTGAGCTGGGGCTCTCCCTCCCGGGCCAAGGGCAAGGTGGTCTCCCTGGGGAAGCCTGCAGCTCCCCTTCTGCCCCCAAGAGGCAGATGTGCAGGGCCTCTGAGACCTCGGGGACAAGCCGCTGCCACCTCGGCCTCGTTGTGGCGCCCCAGAACTCTCGGACCTCGGGAAAGCCGCCTGTGCCCTCGTGAGATGAGTCCGAGTAGGGGAGCCCGCTGACTGCCCACCTGTGGGGTAAGACAGGTGTCGGCCGGCCACGCGGCCTGGGCAGGGGACGGCAGTCCCGAACATTCACTGCTCTGTCCCCTGCCCTGTCCACAGCTCGGGGGAGGTCCCCCATTCTCTGAACCTCTCCCTGCCGGTCACCTGGGGCAGCCACAGGCCCCCTCCAACATCGCTCTTTTTCCTCTTTGTCTTCCTTTTTTAACAAAGATTTTGAAAAATCCTGCTGAGAAAAAAAGAGGAATCTAGTGTTTCCTGGTTTTCATTCTTTCCCTGGTAAGCAGTTCCACTGCCTTGACCTTGTTTTTCCTTGTGGTGACTGTTGTTGACCTATAGCCCTTGCTAATTTCCTTTATTTTTTAGTTATTTGAAAGGCAGAGTTAGAGCAGGAGAACAGAGATCCCCCATCCGCTGGCCCACTCCCCAAATGGCCGCAATGGTCAGGGCAGGGCCAGGCAGGAGCCGGGAGCCTCCCCCGGGTCTCCCATGCCGGTGCAGGGCCCAAGCACTTGGGCCATCCTCCACTGCTTTCCTGAGCCACAGCAGAGAGCTGGATGGGAAGTGGAGCAGGCAGGACTCCAATCGGCACCAATATGGGATGCTGGTGCTGCAGGCGGCAGCTTCGCCCGCTGTGCCACAACGGAGGCCCCGGCACCTGCTGTTTTCGACAGCCTTGGCAGACAATTGTTTTGGTAATTAGGAGACCTTGTTTTCAAAGCTGTCCTCGTGAGACAGCACCAGGACATCCGCAGGGGCCTCACCAGCCTGGGTCCAGTCACTGTTTCGCTTCCTAATTGATCTGCCGTACTGGAGAGCCCACGTGACTTCAAACTGCAGATCTCCACTCGCTGTGTGATGGATTTCCTTTTTTTTTCTTTTCTCCCCCTCCTGGCACCTATAATTTTCTGTCACTTCATCGCTCCTAACAGAGACGGGGTGGCGCGGGCGAGGAGAGACAGAGGCGTGTGCACACACACACACACAACACAAGAAAAGAATTAGGGGATCAGCCTCAAAGAAAACCTGACCCAAATCCACCCAGCCACGCACGCTGACGGCCCTGGGGCGGAAGCCGTGTTTACCTCGGGCTCCACCTTAGCTCCTGCTGCCAACCTCCCCCTCCCACGTCCACCACCAGCCCAGGGCCACCTCTCTCCCCATCACCCTTAGCAGACACAGCGTCACACGTGTGTGCCCGTGGGCGTCGCAGAGCCCGCGGGGAAGGATCCACGCCAAGCTGGCCAAGGGCGCCACACTGGCCTGCGCCCTCCACGCTGGGGGACAAGACGGCCGCGGGGGCGGGGGCCGGGGTTGCACGGAAGCTGGGGCAGTAGCCCGCTGGCAGGTCGCGCAGGGACATAGCCCCACATCTCTGCTGGCCAGCTCTGGTGTGGCCGTCACACAAAGGATCGGCGGACCAATCAGCCGCACTTGGTCCAAAGAGGAGTTAAGGTACTCGGGATTCAGGCAGGTGTGTGCGAGCGACGGACACTTTCCTCTAGGCACCGTCCATCCTCGGTGGCCTCACGGATCCCAGCGAAGGGCCGCTGTCCCCTCCCAGCCTGTCACCGTGAGCCCATCTGGCGGCCCCTCCCCTCCCACACACCTGCGCACAACAAGCCCGTGAAGCAGCCACGGAGCCACGCACACCGCTCCCAACAGACGCACGCGTGACTCAGGAACGAAACCAGGCCAGGCTACCTGCCAGCCACGCACACACACGCACACGCGGGGGGACAGCAGCGCTCTCCACGGCACACGCCACGCTGGGGCGTGCGACCACAACTCAGGCCCCTCTGCTGTGCCAGCCGCGCCAAGTCCTCACGTAACCCCCCTCTCGGGCTGTCACACCCCCTGCACACGCACGCACGCCCCTCGGGAGCGCTTTCTCCCACACCGCGCCAGCCGCTGCGCACCTGCACACATCCCGCGCGCGGACACACACAGACACACACACGCGCATGTGTGACAGCTGCGTGGGAGCGTCCGGCCGTGTCGCCGTCGCGAGCAGAGCCCTCCCCATGCCTGGGACACTCCCTTTTGTGTGTGTTTTGTGTGTGTCCGCTCCTAACAGAGTGGCCCCGGGCGCGCACCCATCAACACCTCCACGCCGCGCGGCCGTGTGCGGGGCCCGCACGAACGCGGTCCCTGCCTCCCCGAGCCCCTGTCACGCAGGCCGCTCCTCCCCGCCGAGCGCGCGCGACCCTGCGCACCTGCCGCGTCCCGGGCGGAGCCCCCCGCGATGGCGGCGCGCGTTCGCACCCCCCCGGCCCGCTCCCGCGTGTCTGGTGTGTCGGGACCGGGCGGCCGGCGGGCCCCAGGTGTCGCCTCCCCGGGGGCCACTCGCCACCATCCCCACGCCGCCGGCCAGCCGGCGGGCGGGTGGGCGGCCCGCGCGCTCTCGCGCCGCACGAGCCCGCCCCTTTGTTGGCGGCCCGGGGAGCTGTCCAGCACGGCGCCCGCCGCCCGGTGCCGCGCGCACTCACCCCCGGCCAGCAGCAGCAGCAGCAGCAGGAGCGGTGGCGGCGGCGACGACAGCCGCAGCCGCCGGGGAGCCCGCAGCAGCCGGCCCATGGTGCAGCAGTCGCCGCCCGCAGCCGCAGCGGCGCGGCGCCCGGGCCCGCGTCAGGGGCCGCGCGGCGGCGGCGGCGGCGCGCGCCCGCCCCATTGGCTCGCGCGGCCGTCACTCACGCCAGCTCCCGCCCGGCCTCGTGCCGCGGGCGCGCCCCCGCGCAGGCGAGGCGGGCGCGCGGCCGGCCGCCCCTCCGCCGCTGCCCCAGCCCCCGCGGCCAATCAGCGCCGCGGACACCCCGAGGAGGGCGGGTCCCGAGCTGCCCGAGGGCCTCGGCCTCGCACCTGTGGCGGCACCTGCGCCCTGGGGGCCTGGCAAGAGGTCAGCGTGCGGGTCAGTCGGCCGCCCGCCGGAGAGGGGGAGCACGTCGGAGTGACCCCCGAGAGGCAGCGTGGTCAGCTGCGTCGGGGGAGCCCGAGGAGGCGAGGACCACCAGGTCCACCTCGGCTTGGGTGCGCTCTGTGGACGAGGGCTTCGGCCACGCAGCTGACTCGACTCCCCACCCGGTTCCCAGAGGCCACGCGCTGTCCAAGCTCGGCAGGTGCAGCCACTTCCCACCCCACTGCCCACCTGTATCAGCGCGCAGGTGGTGCTGTCGCTGAACCGTTAGCAAGCACAGGTGCAGCCAGACAGCGGGCAGGGGAACCTGCAGACACCAGTGTAGCCGCCCTTGGGAGGGGCGTGGGGCGTGAGGTTCGGTTCTCAGAACATTCCAGACAGAGGGCAAACACCTGTTGGCGATTCCCCGGCTAGAGAGGCGCCCAGACCCTTTGAGAATGACTGCAACTTAAACAGGTTTTGTGGGCGCTTTCCTTATAGGCGGTGTATTAGGAAAATAGATTTTTCTATGGAGTCTGCTTTGTCCAACAATACCTTCTCCCCCGTGCGGGGTGTAGCACTGTGACCTCACACGGTTCTTCCAGGAAAAACACAGCGTTAGGAGCCTGGGTGGATTTCACGATAAGACAGGGGCAGAAGACGGGCAAACGGCTTCAGCTAAACAGCTCAGTGAGTTTTTGGTTGTGCCCTTGTATGAGTTTTCCATGAAGAACGTAAGCCCAGGGAAGAAGGGGCTAATCTAAGAACCTAACAGAGCAGTCATGTCAGGTTAGACTTTAGTAAAGGCTTGTTTCGTTCAAGGAACCACCCCATGTCTCAGCTTATGGCCAACTTAAGCTTCATGGCCTTTTTTTTTTTTTTTTAAGATTTATTTATTTATTTGAGAGGCAAAGACAGACCTTTCATCTGCTGGTTCATTCCCCAAGTGGCCACAACTACCGGAGCTGGGCCACACCAAAGCCAGGAGCTTCTTTCGCATCTCCCACGTGGGTGCAGAGGCCCAAGCACCTGGGCCATCTTCCACCGCTTTCCCAGACCATTAGCACGGAGTGGATTGGAAGGGGCGCAGCCAGGACTCCAATCAGCACCCATATGGGAGGCCAGTGCTGCAAGCGGAGGCTTAGGCTACTACGCCACAGCGCCGGCTGCCATAGCCTGTTTTATTGGTTGGGTATCAGAGGTACTGGGTAGTAAGGGGTCTTGAATGTGATACATTTGCCCTCCAACCTGTTAGAACTTCCTTTCTTATCAGGCATCATGGTGTAAACTGGGTATTTGTTTTAGATGAATCCGACGGCCACCTGGGAGGAAGGCCTGTGATAGAAGGAAGAGCCAAGGGCCAGTGAAGAGACTTGCAGGAGTCCTGGTGGCCAGGGGTGAGGTCTGACCTGGGGCTGGCGTAGCAGGGTTAGAGCAGAGCAAACTCTCCCGAGGTACAAGTCAGAGCACACAGAGAATGACAGCGCTGAGCCGTGTTTCCTCTGCTGGTCTCCATCCAAACAGCAGCTCCGGGCCAAGCTACTCCCCTCCCCAGCCAAGGGGAGACCGGAGCATGACGGGGTCATTGCTACAGAGTGTAAAGCAGTTTTGGACTTTAAAGCGTCCCTGTGGCCCACAGGCCAGGTTCCTCCTATTGAGCTCATCGTCACATGATTGAACTCCTTTCGAGAACTTTCCAAGGGGACGGGCGCTGTGGTATAGCAGGTTAGGCTGCTGCCCGCGGTGCCAGCATCCCACAGGGGCACCAGTTTGAATCCTGGCTGCCCCACTTTTGATCCAGCAGCAGGTGACCCAGATGCTTGGGCCTTGGAGAGACCTGGATGAAGCTCCTGGCTTCCGTCTGGCCCGGCCCTGGCTGTTGCGCCCATTTGGGGATGAACCACTGGATGGAAGATTTCCCATCTCTTCCTCTCTCTCCATACTTCTTTCCAATAAATAAGTCTTTAGACCCCCACACACAAACAAGAGCAAAAACTGGGGGAGGTAAGATGGAAGTGTGCACCTGCCTTCCATCCTGTTCAGTTCCTAGGAGTGACAGGAAGACACACACACGTGCCAACACACACATGGAAAATAGCACTGGGAAACCCGAGGGCACAGTGGCGGATCTAAGAGGCCGAGGAATCTCTTGAAAGATGCAAAGTAAATGAGCATTAATTGACAAAGCAAACCGCAGTCCAAAGTCCGTGCGCCTCTAATGACTCCTCGATTGCGGAGTCCGTTCAGAAATTAACAACGTGAAAACTCCGTCCATCAAAACCCATGGGATGTGGCCAAGTCAACCGACATCTTATAGCCACAAATACACTCACTTTTTAAAAAGACATTAAAAATAAATGCACGAAGCATTCAATGTAGGAAGCTTTAAAAACACAAACACACACAATAGCCAATCAATAAATTTCTATGGTTGTTGAAGTAAAAACAAAAACCAAGTAGAACCGATTGCTAAGAGCGTGTTACTGGGTAAGAGGAATAAAGCAGCATTAAGAAAAAAGGAAAAGGCATAAGTAAATGCAAAGGAATGAAAGAGGGAACAAAGGTACAAATAAGATTGAAAAACTACAACCATCACCTATCAAAAAATTTAAAATCAAATTTTGAAATTTAGGCAGCTTTTTCATAGTATGCATTTTCTATGAACTTTTTAAAACTTCTCATGATTTTCAAATTTTATTACATAAAAAACTTCTATTTTAATTACATTTTCCTGAGCTTTTTTTTTAAAAAAAATCCTCATAAATCTAATTTTTAAAAGATTTATTTATTTACTTTAAAGGCAGAATAACAGAGGGAGAGACAGAGAGAGACACATCTTCCATCCGCTGGTTCACTCCCCAAATGGCTGCAACAGCCAAAGCTGGGACAAACACAGTTAAGAGCCAGGAGTTCAATCCAGGGCTCCCATGTGGGTACAGGGCCCAAGGACTTTCCCAGCACATTAGCAGGGAGCTGGATGGGAAGTGGAGCAGCCAGGACTTGAACCGGCACCCATACGGGAGGCCAGCACTGCAGATGGCGGCTTAACCAGCTATCCCACACTGCCAGTCCTATTAATATCTAATTTTGAAAGCACAAAACTTACTCTGAAAACACAAACACTGTTGAAAGACATGAAAGACGACTTACTAAATGGAGACGTTCCAACTTCTTGGCTCAGAGGACCTAACAGTGAACAGCAATCCCAGTAGTGAGCTACAGAGTCAATGCAATCCCCCTGTGAAATTCTTGTTGGCTTCTTTGCACAAGTGGACAAGCTGACCCTAAAATTCACACAAAAATCCAACGCATCGAAAATAGAACTTGAAGAACAAATTGTACACGGGTAGACATGTCCTTGAAAAAGAACTCAGAGCCTATTAATAAACTTTCATCATCACTAGTCAATTGTCAATAAGCCGGTCAGTTCAATGCGGAAGCAATGGTTTCTTCAGGAAATGGTGCCGAGCCGACTGTATACGCACACAAGAGAATGAGGGCTGGTGCTTCGACCTCCTACCTCATACAAAACTTACCTCCAAGTGGATCTGAGACCTAGGAGCTAACACCGTGAAAACGAAACTATTAGAAGAAAATACATGGGACCGGCACTGTGCTGTAGTGGGTAAAGTTGCTGCCTGCAGTGCCGGCATCCCAAACGGGCGCTGGTTCGAGTCCCAGCTGCTTCACTTCCAGTCCAGCTCTCTGCTATGGCCTGGGAAAGCAGAAGATGGGCCAAGTCCTTGGGCCCCTGCACCTATGTGGGAGACCTGGAAGAAGCTCCTGGTTTCGGATCAGCACAGCTCCAGCCACTGCGGCCAACTGGGGAATGAACCAGTGGATGGAAGACCTCTCTCTCTCTGACTCTATCAAATACTTAAATAAATAAATCTTTTAAAAAAAAAAAAGTGAATAGGAAACACAGGGAAACGGGAGATGCTCCGAGTGTTCATGAGAATTAAAAGGTGGAAACAACCCTGACAAATGGACAAACAAGACGTAGCTGCCCACCCACACCACAGCACTACCCAGCAATAAAGCAAAATGAAGTCTGGACACATTCAAAGGACACAGCAGGCCACAGTCGACAATCCCAGTCACGTGAAGCGTGTGATGAGGCAAACCCCTAGAGACAGACAGATTACTGGCTGCCTAGGGCTGGTATGGGGTTTTAGACCGGGGCCAGGGTGGGAGGAAGGATGAGAGAGTGTTAAAATTCATTGTGATGATGCCCAACCCTGAATATGAAAAACCATTAAATTATATGCAAATTATCAATAAACCTCTTAGGAAAAGTGATACACAAACATTTTATATATATATATATATTTAACATATTTGCACACCCATGTATGCACACACACAAACATGTAGTGTAACTCTATTTTAAAAATACACATATTTGGGCCGGCACCGTGGCTCAACAGGCTAATCCTCCGCCTTGCAGCACCGGCACACCGGGTTCTAGTCCCAGTCGGGGCGCCGGATTCTGTCCCGGTTGCCCCTCTTCCAGGCCAGCTCTCTGCTGTGGCCTGGGAGTGCAGTGGAGAATGGCCCAAGTGCTTGGGCCCTGCACCCCATGGGAGACCAGGAGAAGCACCTGGCTCCTGCCTTCGGATCAGCATGGTGCGCCGGCCACGGCGGCCATTGGAGGGTGAACCAACGGCAAAAGGAAGACCTTTCTCTCTGTCTCTCTCTCACACTGTCCACTCTGCCTGCCCAAAAAAAAAAAAAAAATATATATATATATATATATACACACACACACACATATTTGGAGGCTGGCACATGGAGGTTAAGCAGCTGTCTGTGATACTAGCCTCCCATACGGACGCTGGTTCAAGTCCCGGCTCTTCCACTTCCGATCCAGCTCCCTGCTAAAGCACCTGGAACAGCAGCAGATGGCCCATGTCCTTGGGCCCCTGCACCCACGTGGCGGACCCACAAGAAGCTCCTGGCTGCTGGCTTTGGCCTGGCCCAGCCCCAGCCATTGCAGTCATTTGGGGAATGAACCAGAAGATGGAAATCTGTCTCTGTAACTCTTCCTTTCAAATAAATACATCTTCAACAAAAATAAAACATTTGGGATGTCTTCATCCCACACTGGAGTGCCTGGCTCAAGTCCCGGCTACTCTGCTTCTGATTGCAGCTTCCTGCTAGTGCACTGTGGAAGTGGAGTGGCAGCTGATACGTCACCTAGTCAGGTGCCTGCCACTCACATATGAGATGGCACTGGAGTTCCAGACTCCTGGCCTGGTCACCTAGGCCTTGCTGTTGCAGGCATTTGAGAAGCGAATCAGAGAATGGGGAACCGTTTGTCTCTCTCTGTTGATTTACCTTTCAAATAAATAAAGTTTTTAAAAAGCACTTGGGTCCCTGATACCCACCCACGTGGGAGACCCAGACTAAGTTCCAGTCTCCCAGCTTCAGCCTGGCCCAGTCCTGGCTGTTGTGGGCATTTCGGGGAGTGAACCAGTGCATGGGAGATCTTTCTTGGCCTTTCAAATAAAAATGAAAATAATTTCATGAAAATTAATGAAAAGTTAATGCATATGGTATCACATTTTTTGACTTTTAAAAAAATTAATCTGATAAACTATGGCAAGAGTAAGGAACTGAATTGCTTAATCCCAAGGTGAACAGCAACGGAAAAGCTTCCCCTGCTGCACATACAGTCAGCTGTCCCCCCCGGGCTGCCCTCAGCGCCAGACTGAGGTCCCCTCCACGCAACCACAAACGCGAGTGTCAGGGACGCATGTACATCAGGACGCCTTAGAGATGTCTGCGCAGGACACTGGTGACAGCACAGCCACAGCTCACATCGCCGTCGACAGGTCTGTCACTCTACCTGCTCTTTCAGATACTCGGGCCAGCTGGCCTCGACCCTGCCAAACGGTTGCTTCTGGCTTCTGGCAACACCCTTCTCCCTGCTGCCTACCGCGCTGAGGCCTGCTACAGCCTAGCTCACCGCCCCAGCTCTGCGCCTCAGCCACTCGCTCTAGTGGCCGGCCCCTTCTCCATCCTTCCAGAAACCTCACCTTTAAAAGGACCCCTTCCTCGGCAACCCACTCCCCACCACCTCTGCCAGCGGAGCCTCCTACTTCTGCCTGCTTCCCCTCGCGGCATGGCACGACTTTGCAGACTCTGTGCCGACCCCCGTGCCCTGTATGGGCTGCAGGCCGGGCAAGGAAAGGAAACCACGCGTGGTTTGCTGGCCGCCTAGGGGTGGTGCTCAGCAGGCTCTTAGGCAATTGCTTGTGTTGGGAAATGAGGAGGGACCCAGACACTCACTCTCCCCAAGGATCTGCAGGGCTTTCCTCCAACAGATGCACCTTGGAAAGCTCCCCAGGGGGCAACTGGACAAGGCAGGGGGAGCAAGGAGACACTTCAGCCCCACCCCGGACCACGCCCTCCGGCAGCTCAGCCAGCGACACCGTGGAAAAGGACAATGCCGCCGCACTCCCCTGGTCCAGCCACACACACGCCTGCTCCTGGATCCCCACGGATTCCAGTCAGACGTCACAGACAGCACCAAGACCGAGTTCCTGAGGGAGGTCCGTGTGATTTCTTACTGTCACACTCACAAAGCTGCTTTCCTAACCTGCCCTACTTCCTACAAAACCCAAAGGCCAACGATGGAAAGGGCCTTCGCAGGAAGCCCGGGAAGCTCGGGTTGGGATACTACGCAGACCTGAGGCCAACGGATACATCCAGTGCTGGGATTTCTTTATTAAAAATTAAAACTATAGAAACAGACCTGCATGTACAAACAGGAGAACGAGGAAACAGATGAGCACAGCGATGCTGGCTGACAGTCGTGGCTAATGGAAACGCCTCATGGCCCAATCCGACTCCCGCAAGTGCCCCAGCCTGGGGAAGTAAGCCCCACCACGCCTACGGCACACAGGTGCCCTGCAGGCAAGCGCTGGCGGGCGGTGCTCTCCCACCCCGGGACAGAGCTGTGATAAAGAACACAGAGACGTCTACACTGCTCTGTGGCCAAAGGCGGCAGAAGCAGTGTGGACACAAAACCCATGGCGAAAGGGCACAGCTCTCCCGACATCCGTGCAAGGACGGTCATTACCCTAAAGCGCACTCTGGTGGCGCAAGGTGCTATATGGTGACAACTACTGGTGTGGGCGCAGCCTACTGAGCTGGAGAGAAAACACGCTGGCAGAGTCTGCCCACCCGGAAGGTGAGAGAAGCAGGAAGCAAAGCCAAAGAAATAAATACCCTCCCTCCGAGATACGACCTGAGCCCAGGAGACCAGGGCAGAAGCCAGCCGTCCGGCTGCACACTGTGGCCTCAGCACGCTCTGAGCGCCAGTGGCTTCGGCTAAAGTCCGTAAAACTGAGCACTTGGCCCGACTTCCCAGGCCCAGAACCCCAGGGCCTCAGAACTGCTGAAGGATCATCTTCCGCTTCAGGTCATGGCTGAACTTGTTCATCCTGAAGAGCTCACTGTCGTAGAAGGCGGACAGGTTGTGGATGTTGATCTGCCGAGCCTGCGAAGAGCAAACACGGAGTGAGCCAGGCCGTGTTCCCCAGAGCCATCCACATCCGTGTAGAGCAGGAGAACCCGGAGGGGCAGCTAAGGGGCCGGAGCCGGGAGCCAGGCTTCCAATCTTAGCTCCACCGCTGCTGTGGAACTTGGACCAGTTCCTTGGTGGCCCTGTGCCTTTCTCTACCTCTAGGAAATGAAACGACAAGATCAAGACGACACACATGTGGAATTGTGGAAACTCAACAAACGGCTATCATCAGAGGCCGGCCCACTCAGTGACGCTAAGATGTCACTGATGTCGACAGCTCCCAAAGCAGCACAGCCCGACCTCCACCTCCCACCCACGCGCATACCTTGTCCACCAAGTCCTTCTCGGGCACCTCGATCGTGTCCTGCTGGGCCCCGAACCGGTTCCGCTGGTAAGCCACCTGCTCTGCCACCAACTGCTTCAGTATGAAGAGCAGCAGCTCGTTGTTATCCCGCCGGAACGACAGATAGCGAGCGAAGGTCTGCAGGAGACAGCACAGTCACACGCCGCTCCCCACGCCTCACAGCGCCAGGCCAGGGAGCCGCCGGGGTGCCGGGGCGCAGGCCATCCGTGGCTGCCCGAGCCGAGCTGGCCCGTGGGGCCACGCCCCCTCACACCCACCTTCCGCATGCTGCGCATGACGCTGAACTTCTGCGTGTCGATGAAGCTCTCCAGCATCACGCGGATGGCCATGTTCACGTCGTCCTCAATCACGTAGTCCCGCAGGTGGATGCGCGCGTGGGCCTCCGCCATGCGGATCATGGACTCGATGTGCCTCACCGTGATGGGGATGCTGCCCGTCGCCTGCGGGGGAGCACGGCGTCGGGTGTCTCTCAGGTGGGGAAGAGAGGCAAGGACAGGCAGAGGGGGGCACTCTGGGTGGCCAGAACCCAGGCTTATCTCACAGAGCGAAGGTGCCGGGTAACTCATGCTCCCAGGTCTGTCTTCATTTTATTTTTTTTTTAAAGATTTATTTATTTATTTGAAAGGCAGAGGCAAAGAAAGAGAGAGACAGAGAAATCTTCCTTCTGCTGGTTCACTCCCCTAACGGCCACAACGGCCAATCTGAAGCCAGGAGCTTCTTCTGGGTCTCCCACGTGGGTGCAGGGGCCCAAGGACTTGGGCCACCTTCTACTGCTTTCCCAGGCCACAGCAGAACTGGATCAGAAGTGGAACAACCAGGACTCAAACCAGTACCCATATGGGATGCTGGCGCTACAGGCGCTGGCTTTACCCGCTGTGCCACAGCGCCGGCCCTTTCTGTGTCTCTCTTAAAACATGACGGTGTGCAGTGTGTGTTGACTGCTCACATCTTCACGGGGCTGCTCCCCCATCCAACCTCTACACAGCTCAGAGCTGGTCCTATCTGTGGCCGGCTGGAAAATCTACTGTCACATACTAAATACCACATAATCCAGTGAAATGTAAGTGAGAAAAAAGAGTGGTTTCTACGAAAACGGAGTTGAATGCTCTGAAAGACAGGGTAAAATTAAAAGGCAAAAACAAAACAAAGACATTGCTGCCTTGAGACGCTGTGGGTAGAAGAGCCACCCGCGAGGATTCTGCGTCCCAGCTGCTTACGAGCTGCCCTGAAATTCTTCCTCCCAGGGTGACATTTGGCACAGCGGTGCAGACACCACCTGGGACACCCACGTCCCGTATCAGAGTGACAGCATTCGAGTCCCGGCTTCACTTCTAACTCCCATGTCCTGTAAATGGGCACCATGGAGGCGGCAGGGGATGGTTCAAGTACAAGGGGCCCCGCCACCCAGGTGGGAGACCTGGATGGAGCTCTGGGCTTCTGGCTTTGGCCTGGTCCAGCCCCAGTGGTTGTGGGCATCTGGGAAGTAAACCAGTAGACGGAGGAGCTCTGTGTGGCTCTCTACCTTTCAAATAAAATAAAGTAGTAAATAAACAAAAATTTAAAAACAAGAAGAATTTAGAATGAAAGGAGTAAGGGAAATAAGAGAATTCCTGCTCCATTATGAACCAAAACGAAGCCTGGAGCTCAGATCTCACGTTAATTTGGGTGAGATTTACGCAAAGCCGATGTGGAATTTAACCAGCGAAGGTCAGAGTTTTGTGGCTGACTTAGGATGACGGTTGGTCAATCCAACAACCTTGGCCCTACCATGAGGCAGGCGTATGCCATGGTTTGGCGTAATACTGGCAAGGGGTGCCTTTGGCAGACCAGTGAGCCAGCAGGAGGGATCAGCGCAGGGTCAGCAGGTTCCCGCAAGGCTTTGGCAGCCGGCTCTCCAGCTCCCCTCCCACTAAGTGACCTCTCACCCTTCCACCTGCTATCACTAACAGCAGGTCCCAGAGCCTCTGTTTCCTAAGCTCCAGTCTTGGGTACTCTGTTACAGAGAAGGCATAAAACAGACCAAGACCGGCCGGCGCTGCGGCTCACTAGGCTAATCCTCTGCCTTGCGGCACTGGCACACCGGGTTCTAGTCCCGGTCGGGGCACCGATCCTGTCCCGGTTGCCCCTCTTCCAGGCCAGCTCTCTGCTGTGGCCAGGGAGTGCAGTGGAGGATGGGCCCTGCACCCCATGGCAGACCAGGAGAAGCACCTGGCTCCTGCCATCGGATCAGCGCGGTGCACCGGCCGCAGCGCGCTACCACGGCGGCCATTGGAGGGTGAACCAACGGCAAAAGGAAGACCTTTCTCTCTGTCTCTCTCTCTCTGTCCACTCTGCCTGTCAAAAAAAAAAAAAACAGACCAAGACCACAGAGACGTGCTGCTTTCTGTACTGCCTTCCTGCCCCGTGCTCTGGGGACTGAGCACACAGGCCACAGCCCGCACAACACGGCGCGTCCCCTCCGCACCCCTCACCATGGACTCCTTCCGCAGGTCGCTGTACATCTTGGCCACCTTGTCCTGGTCCATCTGATTGAGCTTGGGGTGGACCTTCTCCTTGGCGTAGATGATGTACTTCCTCAGGACCTCCTGCGGCAGCGGCTCCACGCCGTACGTGTTGGGCAGGGCAGGCTCCGCGGCGCTGCCGTTGGCCAGCCCCTCCTCCTTGTTGCTGGGGTGGTGTCTGACGTGGCTGCCGACCACAAAGCGCGCCAGCATCTCATCCTACAGCGGGGAGGAAGGGGAGGGTCAGCCCGGCCTGCGTGAGTACAGAGTGGCGTGCGCGAGGAGAGCGACGGCCTCTCACCAATGCACGCGTCACACCCTCTTGGTGCAGATCTCGGTGCCTGCTGGGAAATGTCACACAGCTGGGAGGAGGTGAGGAGTTCCAAACTTTTAGGACAGAGTTACATGTGCCGGGAAGAAAGGAAGGAGAGGAAGCAGGCGAGTGCCAGCAGAGGCAGGGAGCAGAGAGAGCAGTGTGCCACCGGCTGGCGGCAGCCCAGATTTCACAGGGTCTGGCAGGAAGATTGAGGATTAGGCTGGGAGGGCCGCCAGGGAGCAGCCGGCGGAAGAAAGAGAAGTCGGGACTTTTGGACACAAGACCGAGAGAACAACACTGGACAGCGGGCCACGCCCATGCAGTGCCCACTTCCCTGCACCAGGCACACTGCACGGCCCTAAGCCTCACGCGAGGGCCCCAGAACCCCAGAAGAGACGGCTGTACCTGGACCGGGTCCACCGTGTCCCTCACCACGCACAGGACGTCAAAGCGGGAAATGATGGGCTCCGTGAGGTCCACGTTCTCAGAGAAGGTCAGTGAGGGGTCGTAGCGTCCTCCTGAAACACAGGGTACCCTGCATCACAGCGAGTGCCCCCAGCCTCTCTCTGACCCAGGCTCCATCAGAGGTGGAGGGGACGAGGGCACTGGAAGGGAGGACACGGAATGGCCACGCAGCACCTGCTGTCCATCAGGCAAAGTGCTCTTTCCACAAGCAATGCTTTGAAACAGCCTGAAGAGCAAGCTTAACGGGCTCAGACCCAGCTCTGCCCCCGCTAGGACGATGCCTGTCTCCCGAGGACATCCATGGTGGGTCCAAGATGCTGTCTCTACCAAAACACCCGTGCCTCCAGTCTGACCTCCTCCCCTCTCCAATAAGACACGAAGAATGAACCCTGTGCTGCCCAGTGCCGGGCCGGGGAGGCCCCCTAGCCCCACGGCAGGCCCCAGGCCCAGCAGCTGCCCGCAGGGTACCTATGGGATTGGCGGCAGCGATGACGGTGCAGCGGGCCTGCAGGGAGGTGACGATGCCGGCCTTGGAGATGGAGATGCTCTGCTGCTCCATGGCCTCGTGGATGCTGGTTCTGTCCTGGTCGTTCATCTGGCAGAGTCAAGTGCCCAACCGTTAGCAAGGCCCAGCCCCTTCCGCCGGTCTCAGGAGGGCCCAAGCCCATTAGCCCTCCCCCTCTGCCAAGTGCCGAGGCCCACGCCACCCAGGGACCCACCTTGTCAAACTCATCGATGAGACACACTCCTCGGTCAGCCAGAACCAGGGCCCCGGCCTCCAAGGTCCACTCCCTGCTGACGGGGTGCCGCTGCACATAGGCTGTGAGGCCCACAGCTGACGCGCCCTGGCCGGTGGTGAAGATGGCCCGGCTGGACACCTTCTCAACGTATTTCAGGAACTGAGACTTCGCCGTGCCAGGGTCTCCACACAAAAGCACGTTGATGTCCCCCCGCACCTTGTGCTTGCCACCTGGAAGAGGCACGGGGTGGGGGGTAAAGGGAGGGGGGGCAAGATGGGTGCACCCCATCCACCCCTCAGCCTGCTTATTAGCAATGGCTAAGGCGCAGCCCCCTGCCAGGGAGGGGCGGCCCCCACCAGCAGTCTTTCTGCTCTGAGCATTTAACCCTGAGGAACACGTCCGAGGGTGCAGCCTGCACAAGGCAGCCTTTGTGAACGCGCAAAGCAGTGAGCGATTTCAATCCACAACCGGAACTAAACAAACCACGCTGTACAGACCAGGATATGGAGACCTAAGAATGAGCCTGCTCTGCAGGCTGCGGGGGGGAGGTCAGCTGGTGGTTCAGGGGTGGGCAGGCACGGGGCACACGCACAGGGAAGCCTATGTTTGCAAATATCAGTGCGCACGTATGTCAGGAAGCCCCTTGTTCACTGCACACATCGGCTAAAGTTCCACAAGGGCCTGGAGCACACACACCAACCTGACCGGGAGTGACCTATGGCAGGGAGGGAACCGGGACGAGAAACAGCAGTCTGGGGCGGGCGGTGTGGTGCAGCGGGCTAAAGCCCCAGCCGGCAGTGCCAGCATCCCATTTGGGCCAACTGGGGAGTGAACCAGAGGATGGAAGACCTCTCTCTCTGTCTCTACCTCTCTCTCTAACTCTGTCTTTCAAATAAATAAATCTATCAAAAAGAAAAAAAGGGCAGTGTGTGC
Source organism: Lepus europaeus (assembly GCF_033115175.1). Taxonomy (NCBI): domain Eukaryota; kingdom Metazoa; phylum Chordata; class Mammalia; order Lagomorpha; family Leporidae; genus Lepus; species Lepus europaeus. The sequence goes on from NC_084835.1 coordinate 13,614,137, forward strand.
TGACAGCAGCCTCATCCATGACTTCTTTTATCAAAATGTAAAATAAAGATTTCTATGCTATGGTTGTAGCTAAAGCTTAAAAATAAGAGAGAAGCAAAGACTAATTTGTTCCAAGCACAAAGGCAGGCAGCCATGGAGTTGGATCCCCCAGCAGCCTGAGGAGCAGTGGCCAGGGGCTGTCCTCCCTCCTGGTGAGCGGGTCACACACACAGCCTGACCCACTCTCTCTACCCAGCATCCACGTGGCCTTGCCTGTTACTGCAGTGCTGGCTCCCCAACACACTGGTAGAGGAAAAGCCGCTAACACCCTAGAGAGGAAGGGGTGATGCCCGAGCCACTCACCTGGGTTTTTGGGCTCCCCTCCAAACAAAGCCAAGGCCAGGCCTCTCTTGATGTCTTCATGGCCATAGATGGAAGGAGCTATACTGGCAAAGATCTGAGAACAGGGAGGGAGACCGATGTGAGCGCTCGCATCAGGTTACGCACATGCTCTGGCCCCAGCTCTCAGGCACCCGGCCCACCAGGCCCTGCCCCGACTCGGGGCCTTTCCATCAGTTCTAGACAGTACTAGACAACCACAGAACCGTAATTCAAAGACCCCTTGACTCTCTTACGCCAGGAAGTTATTTCCCAAGATCACAGATCGAGTGGAGATGAGACGAGAGCCGCATCTGAGAGCAGGGCACCATGCAGACGAAGTGTAGCCCATAATAGACACGGGGGCGGGGGCGGGGGCGCTTCACCACACTGCCCTGCCCCAGCCTGTGTCACCACATGGCAGAGACAGCCAAGTGCCTGGGCCAGGGTGTGTGCAGGAGAGAGAACCCAAATCTGCATGAATTTTAAAGACAGAATTAGAGGCATCCAAGTTCTTGCTTGGAGGAGCTGCACAGCTTAACCTTGACCTTCGTTGCCTCCTCCCCACCCCCATCCCGGCCAGCAGGAGCAGCTTGGAATCCCCACGCTTCCCTCCTTCCAGGACAAAGCAAGGAGGAGCTCAGAGGGCACCAGGGCCCCGGGGAGGAGGACACCAAATAAAACCGGCAGTGATGGTGGAAGAGGAGGCCCACCCCACCTGCCGGCCGCCTTCACGCCGAGTCAGACATTCCTGAACACTGCTTCCCGCTCAAAGGAAGACCTCCCATTCCTTGGAGAAGCAGCCGATACCGGGTCTGAGCAGGAAACGTACAAGAGCAGCCTTCGGGATCTTCTGCCAGAAACCCAGACAACCAGGGTGGGGTCAGCAGGACTCTTAGAATCCAACATGACAAAAATGGGCCACCCTGAGCTCAGTGAGGATGACAACCACAAGACAGACCGCAGCGACACTCAGTATCGACGCGCCGGTCACGTCGTAGGAAGCTGCAGAACCAACTCTCCATTCTGAAAACTGGCAAATCAAAGAGGAACAAGCGAGCACTCGTCCTGCGCTTCCTCCTGGGGCTTGACCTGGTGTTAAACACAGCTCGCAAAGAAGCTCCTCCTTGCCAAGGATTCCTGGCAAGTGAATCTCATCTGGCAACTCCTCACGACCCAATGGACCAGGCCAACGATCGGCGGTCCCTGGCGGCCACTCCCATCAGAAGGAAGTCCGCCCGTGAGAGCCAGGGCCCCCACACAAAAAGAAATAAAACCGAACACAGCCTGACTCAGCGTCTCTAACTGACGCCAGTACTGATGCACAGGTGACGGGCGTGTGTGCAGTGAGCACAAATCAGCAACATCTGGACTCGGGGAGACTCAGCAGGGGAGACGACCCAGTTTCTCCCGAACAATTGAAGGGGAGTAGGGAGAAAGAAGCGACCTGAAGATGAAGAGATTCAGAGATGAGCTCTAGAAATAAATCGGTCATCATCGCGGGCCTTTTTTGGAAGCTGGCTCCAAGAAGCCATTAACACCTAACAAACATTTCAAGGATTTATGTATTTGAAAGGCAGAGAGCTGGGGGGAATAGGAGGTGGGCACAGAGGACAGAGAGAGCGAAAAATCATATCCACTGTCACTCCCCCGACAGCTGCAAGAGCCAGGGTGGACCAGCTGCAGACAGGAGCCAGGAACTCCACCCAGGTATCTCCCGTGGCTGGCAGGAGCCCAAGCACGTGGGCATCATCCGCTGCCTCCCAGGCACACGGGCAGGAAGGTGGACTGGAAGCAGAACAGCCAGGACTCAACCACCGCACTGGTAGGGGATGCCAGGGCTGCAAGCTGCGGCTTAACCCGCTGTGTCACAAGGCCAGCCCCCAAATACAGATTTTTAAAGGTCAGATCATCAGGGCAATCTAACACAGACCCAATCATTCAGTGTTAAGGCATCTGTTTCTAGAGTGTGATAATTGCATTGTGGTTGGGTTAAGCCTCGTGACCAAGCTGCTTCTGCCCCACACTGGAGTCCCAAGGTTCCATTCCTGGTCCTGGCTCCAGCTTCGTGCTGCCGCAGACCCTGGGAGGCAGCAGGTGGCGGCTCAGTCGGGTTCCTGCCACTCCTGTGGACTGGACTGAGTTCCTGACCCCTGGCCTTAGCCACTGCAGGCACGGGGGGGCCAGGGAGACTGAACCAGCACATGGATGCTGTCTCCCTCTCTGCATCTCAAAAAAATTACCCAGTCTGTGGCGCTGCTACAGCAGCACACAACGGACTAGGCAGACAGACGGATTCATGACACCATTGCACACGCATATGAAGTTTTCTGTGACAGCCAGCTCTCCAGTGTGAACCCAGCCTTGCGTTATGGAGTGCCCCCATGGAACTCCTCGTACCCAAATAAAACGAGCTGTGGCGACCGGATGAAGGAGCCACACGAGAGTCCAAGGAGCAGTCTCTGGAGCCCAACTGCCAACGTGGAAATCCTGGTCCTATGACCACCGACAACTTACTTAACCCCTTGTGCTCAGCGTATTCATCAGCAAAACGGGCGCAGGGGACACCTCGAGCGTTTGTCACTATGTGGAAACCGCCTCGACCTTTCCCAGCAAACACCGAGCACAAGGTTCTCTTGTCAGACGCTCGCTGTGCGGAGACTGCGGGCAGACAGCCTCCTCACACCCCTGCCCTCCTGCCAGGCGGCTAAGACTCCAAGCCTGACCTCTCTCCCCCTGGACATCGCCCGCTCTTGTTTTGGCAGCGGGCAACCCTGCAGGATGAGGTAACGTCTCCCTCAGTACCAAGGGCGGCAGGCGTCCTGCTTACCATGCGGGGCAGAGTCTCCAAGCCCAGGCCGATCCTGTACACACGGCGGCGGTGCCAGGCAGGCCTTCCCGGGCGCCAGCAGAGCAAACACGCGAAGGCCCACACTGCCCGTGTGCCCTCTGCCACCGACCCGGTTAACCAGGAGACGGACGGGCTCACTGAACAGCGGGTGAGTGGCACAGAATCAAATCTCAAATGCGCCAAGGAGTCACGGTGTTTTCCAAATGTTATCTCATTTAATCCACATACAACCCTGGTTTCCCGCCACTGTGAAGGAGGAAACCAGGGCTCAGGTCAAACTATGTTCTCCTGGGTGAGAAGGAGGGCCGGAGCCAAGATTCAACCGAACCTGAGGTCCAGTCTCCCAAAACTCCTCAGACTCTCCCCGCCAAAAATGGGTCTAACACACACCCCACATGGGCACCGTGAGCCTGGACCACAAGTTCTTTTTTGACCCTCCTACACCAGCTCTTTTCTAACAATCTCTAAGTTACTGAGCAGTTACCCATGGACAGGGACTTTACAAATACTGATTCAGTCTAGTTCTTTGCTTCTCTGTGGACCACACTGACATGAGGAGCCCAGACTCCATCTAGGACCCCCACAGGAGCAGCAAGGGCCCGAGATCTTGAACCATCATCCGCTGCTTCCCAGGATGCCTTAGCAGAAGGATGGGAAGTAGAGTAGCTGGGGCTTCAAACCAAGAACTCCAAAACAGGGTATGGGTGTCCCAAGTGGCAGCTTAACCCACTGCACCCCAATGCCTGCCCCTTGCTTGGTCTTGTAACAACTCTAGTAGGTCCTCTTACCCTCTAACTTACAGATGAGGGCGGCTCATCTGGTCGTACTAAGGATTAGGCCAAAATCCAAATGAAGTCTGGCTGCATACCGTGTGCCTCTCCTGTTACATCTCTGTGCCCAGTGTGCCACGTACCTCTTTAATACTTGACCCCACCAGTGCCCAGGGCCCTCAAAATTAAATGCCCCCCAGAAGGCAACCTGAGTCTCAAAACAGAGCTCACCAGGCTGGACAGAACTCCAGAGGGGGTACAGAACACGCTGGAAGGCACACGCCCTGCCACGCAGCCCTAGTCAGTGTTGCCAGAGAGAAACAGGGGCCAGTACTCAGACACTAAGACTTCAAAAAACCCAGACGCCCAGGTTCTCATGTGACACGAACATCAAAGCAAGCTAGGGTGGGTGTTTGCCACAGAGCCACGTGACCACGTGGGATGCCTGCATCCCTACCGGGGCACCAGTCCAAGTCCAGGCTATTCCTCTTCCTATCCAACTTCCTGCTGGTGTGTCCAGGATACAGGTGATGGCTCAAGTACCTGGTTCCTTGGCATTCACCTGGGAGACCTGGAGTAAGTCCCAGGCTCCGGGCTTCAGCCTGGCCCTAGCTGTCATGGGCATCTGTGGAGCTGCGTGAGAGCAGGGGCCATGTCTGCCTTAGCCGGGGGCAGACTGGCACTCACAGCAACCCTTCCCGCCACACTTCCTCAATGACAGCAACACACAATGAAACAAGCAGCCCTCCTCTGTGGTCACACTGCTAAGGCATGATGCTCTCCTTCACCCTTGGACTAAAAGACCGAATCAGGGACGACTAGGGGTGGGAGACGGGATGAGGGGAGGAAGAACAGAACAGACACGCCAAGTTAACTTTCTGGGAAGAACCCAGAAAACTCCTGAACGCCGAGCCCACACTGACAAGGCCTGCAGACACCAGCTGCCTCATCCTTCCGGGTTTACCACTGGGTGACAGAGCAGTTTCTCACGTGGACTCAAAGCCACTGAACATTCCGGGGATAGGGACATGGGACACAAAACTATTCTGCTAACTGGCAGAAGACACAGCCGGCGCCGTGGCTTAACAGGCTAATCCTCCGCCTTGCGGCGCCGGCACACTGGATTCTAGTCCCGGTCGGGGCACCAGATTCTATCCCGGTTGCCCCTCTTCCAGGCCAGCTCTCTGCTGTGGCCCGGGAAGGCAGTGGAGGATGGCCCAAGTCCTTGGGCCCTGCACCCGCATGGGAGACCAGGAGAAGCACCTGGCTCCTGGCTTCGGATCAGCGAGATGCGCCAGCTGCAGCGGCCATTGGAGGGTGAACCAATGGCAAAAAGGAAGACCTTTCTCTCTGTCTCTCTCTCTTACTATCCACTCTGCCTGTCAAAAAAAAAAAAAAAAAAAAAGACGACACACTGAGGAGTAAAGCAGGCAGCAGAACAGCCATGCACGTGCAGGAACACTGACAAGCAGACACAAGGCATGGGAAGATGAGGGGGACCAGAAGGGACAGGCACGGCTGTGCAGAGAGGGCTCACGGGCTCCAAGGCCAAGTGGACTGAGAAAGATGACCGAGGAGCTGCTGTGCCGCCTGGACACAGCTCCGCCCCAATCGTAGCAGCCTTCATTCATTCACTCACTGTGCTGTCTCCAGCCAGCCTCTAGGGACGGGGGTGGCCCTTGTCCCTGGGGAGATCACACCCGCAAAGGAGATGAGCCCACTCACTAAGCCAGCCCACGGGAAAGTGCAGTGGACGCGGCCCTTAGCACCTGCTTCCACAGCCCAAGTGGAAGTGAGAGGACAGAGCTGCTCTGCACTGAAACCCTGCAGGAGGAGGGGCCGAGGTCGAGGCCCAGAGGGGGAAGCCACCACGCGCAACACTGCCGTCCCCTGTCCCATACTGGAGTGCCAGGCACCTCAGTCCCTCTGCTTCTGATACAGCTTCCTGCTAACCACCTGGGGAGATGCTCAGTGACCGCTCAAGTGCTTGGGCCCCTGCCTCCCACGTGGGAGACTAGGATGGAGTTCCCGTCTCCCGGCTTCAGCCAGGCCCAGCCCTGGCTGTCGTAGCCATCTGGGGAGAGAGCCAGTAGATGGAAGGTCTCTCTGTCACTCTGCCTTCCAAGTACATAAACAAATGTTTAAAAAAAGCAAAGAAAATCCAACACCATCAACAAAACCAGCAAGAAACTGAGCTGAGGAAGACAGAGGGAGAACAGTAACTTCAGAACAAGTAGGCACCAGGAAGCAGGAGAGTCCAGACGGGAGACACGGCAGCGGAGTTTTACAGAGAAAAATCTAACATCCAATTTAAACCCTCATCTCCCTAACCTCCAGTGAAAATGTCTACATGAGGGGGAAAAAAAAAAAGAAACCACCACAAAGCCACAGCAGGGGAGCCTTCCTCCTGGAGAAACTGCTGTGGGTTAGGGCCGGGGGCCAGGATGCCCCGTGAGCCGACAGTTACCCCAAGGCTCTGTCTTGGCTCCAGAGTCAGGCCTGGGCAGGGCACAGGAGGCCGAAGGGGAAAGAAACCCACCCAGTGGTCAGCCCAATCCTGTCCTAACCAGTGACGCTCCTCCATGTCTCACGGGAGGGGGCACAGGCTCAGAAGCCACCAGGCCACTCAGCTGGCATGTGGCAGAGCAGGAGCTGGGGTGGCCCATCCCTGGTACCCACATCCAGGTTCCTCCCCAGGGCGACAGGGCCTCCCATGGAGGCGATGACTGAGCTCCAGGCTGGGAGCTAAGTAAGGAGGGTGCCTGGTTTCTAAGACCAGGGAATCGTGACCAAGGTTCCAGGGCATCACGGCCAAGCAGCCACCGTCCCACAGCCCCCAGCCCGCCTGCCACCTGCCTTCTCGCCGATCTGCTGATCTTTGGACAGGCTGGTGATCATCTTCACGTCCTCGTCCGTCAGTTCCCCCACGGCCACCTTGTTGTCCTTCTTGGCCACGTGGTTGGCCAGGATGACGGTGGCAAAGACAGGGAAGCCATTGGCGGTGTTGAGGGAGCCATCGTAGTTGTTGTGGTAGATGCCGGTCAGCTCCTAGGGACAGCAGAGGCCAACCGGTCAGAGGGTCGAAGCCAGGTGCCAAGCAGGAGCTGGGTCCAACTCCAGGCTGCCTTTACCCAACTTTCTCCCACTGCCAGTTGTCCACACCATACTTGTAGACACCAAGACGAGTAGCTCAGCAAAACCAAAGGAACACTGCCTATAATCCCAGCACCCGGCCGGCCGTCACAAGGGGGAAACGCTCTTTGCCCAGCTGACTCAAGAACCAACCTCAGGCAGACTCTCCCGCTTCCACCATCCCCAGCCCTGGCCGTGACCGCGCCCACCAGCTCCCGCCCCCAAGGACTTACGATCTCGTCTCCCGGCTTGCAGCTGTCCACCAGATCAGCCAGCAGAATGGCGTCCTTGGAGCGGGGCAGTCGGCCGGCCGCCACTTTGCCCGGGCTCTCCTGAATGCGGATGCGCTGGTAGTTCTGATAGACAGTCTGGAGGGACAGACAGAGGGTCAGGGCAGCCTGTCCTGAGCGACACGCTTCGTGCCCTCCTGAAAGCAACAGCTTACCAGGCCACCTGACCTCGGCCCCAGTCTCCCAAAGAGAAGGAGCAATGAGAAAGAGCCAAAGATGGCAGGAGGGAGCCCACCACGCCCCAGCACACTGGCAGGCGGTCCCCACTCTGGCCAACCTGGCACATCTCGTACAGGCTGAGCCACCATGAGCCACGCTGCCTGAGTTCAAATCCTGCCTCCGTGCTCCTGGGCAAGTGACTTACGGGGACGCCGATGCTCTAACTCATGATACGGATGAATCAGTCCCATGGACACAGCACCAAGGGGCTGCCCTCGTGGCACAGCGGGTCAAGCTGCTGCTTGTAAAACTGGCATCCCATACTGGGGGTCCACGTTGAGTCCCACCTGCTCTGCTTCTGATCCAGCTTCCTGATAACGTGCCCAGGAAGGCAGAAGGTGGCCCAAGCGCTTGGGCCCATGCCACCCATGTGGGAGACCAGGATGCAGGTCCTAGCTCCTGGGTTTGGCCTGACTCAGCTCTGCTGGTGCAGCCATTTGGGGAGGAAAGCAGCAAATGATGAAAGAGCTCTGTTACTCTGATGGGCTGTGCCAGCCCATTTGCTGTCCATCATTTCACTATTGTCTCAAAGAGAGAACGATGTAGCAGTTGGAAATACATACTCTGAACCAAAATGCCCCGGTTATGGGGCTAGCGTTGTGGCATAGCAGGTAAAGCCGCCGCCTGCAACACTGCCATCCCATACGGGCACTGGTTCAAGTCCCAGCAGCTCCACTTCCGATCCGGCTCCCTAATGGCCTGAGAACCTCCCTCTCTGTAACTCTTACTTTAAAAATAAACAAAACCGGCCGGCGACGCGGCTCAGTAGGCTAATCCTCCGCCTTGCGGCGCCGGCACACCGGGTTCTAGTCCCGGTCGGGGCACCGATCCTGTCCCGGTTGCCCCTCTTCCAGGCCAGCTCTCTGCTGTGGCCAGGGAGTGCAGTGGAGGATGGCCCAAGTTCTTGGGCCCTGCACCCCATGGGAGACCAGGAGAAGCACCTGGCTCCTGCCATCGGATCAGCGCAGTGCGCCGGCCGCAGCGCGCCTACCGCGGCGGCCATTGGAGGGTGAACCAACGGCAAAAGGAAGACCTTTCTCTCTGTCTCCCCCTACTGTCCACTCTCCCTGTCAAAAAAAAAAAAAAAAAAAAAAAGGCGGCTGAGTTCTGGTCCTTTGGGCCACTTCTTACTGGGCAACCTCAGCCATTGCCCTAACCTTTCACTTCTTGTCCAGCACCCCGCCCCCACAGGGCACGATCAAGACTGTTAGTGTCACCCACCATCTGGCATAGGCAAGCACTCCACATGTTTCCGTAGCAACCATGACTCCTTTCCTAGTCACTGTCTCACATTCCCTAGGAGCAGGGCCTGACACTGCTCTTGTGCAAGAAACCTACAGAGGGGCCAGCACTGTGGTGCAGTGGGTTAAAGCTGCCACCTGCAGTGCCGGCATCCCACATGGACGCCGGTTCTGGTCCCAGCTGCTCCACTTCCAATCCAGCTCTCTGTTGTGGCCTGGGACAGCAGTAGAAGATGGCCCAAGTCCTTGGGCCCCTGCACCCATGTGGGAGACCTGGAAGAAGCTCCTGGCTCCTGGCTTTGGATCAGCTCAGCTCTGGCTGTTGCAGTCATTTGGGGAGTGAACCAGTGGAATGGAAGACCTCCCTCTCTTTTCTCTCTGGCTCTACTTCTCTGTACAACTCTGTCTTTCGAAATAAGATAAATTAAAATAATTCTTTTAAAAAAAAGAAAGAAACCTACAGAGGGGCCTGTGAAGAACGGAGGAAGCCACACAGGCTGAGCAGCACCCTGGCCAGGTGGGCGCAGACCCTCACCTCGGTTAGCTTTGGGCTGTGGGTTCGCACACACGGGGGCTCTCAGACAGGTCCCGACACGGCAGCCCCAGCCACGTACAACAACGCTCAGAATGGCAGTGTGCCAAGCAAGCAGCCAGGCAGTAGAGGGGAGCTGGACGTGCGCCACAGGGACCACGGTGACAGCGCAAAGGCACCCGTGACACGCCTCAGTCCTTAAGGTCCACGGGCCTAAGCAAGGCCTCCCGAATGTGGCATAGCTGTGTCTGTGGTGGTTCTAATCCAGGACCCCACAAGCCAGGCAGGCACCAGGACAGAGTCCACACAGGATGGGGGCTGTGCATGTGAGTGACAGCTCTGCAGAGGCGGGACAGCTGTGTCCTGAAAGCAGCAGCCAGGTCAAAAGGGGTCCAGTTTGCCAGAGCTTCTCCCACTACAGGAGAAGCTGTCCACTTGGACATTTCAGACAAAACTACCAGGGCTGCCAGAGCGACGGGGCAGCTTTGGCCGCCACCTGTGATGCTGGCATCCCACATGAGTGCTGGTTCAAGTCCTGGCAACTCCACTTCTGATCCAGCTCCCTGCTGATGCACTTAGGAAGGCGGCAGAAGATGGCCCAAGTGCTCGGGCCCCTGCCACCCACAGAGGAGACCTGGATTGCACTGCGAGGCTCTGGCTTCAGCCTGGCCCAGCCCTAACCACTGTGACCATCTGGGGAGAGAACAGCAGAGGGAAGACCTCTCTCTGGAACTCTGTCTTTGGAATAAATAGCGCAGTTCTGTAAGGTGTGGCAAATACACAATTCCATCTTGCTCTCTGCTGCCCATCTCATGAGCCTGAGGTGGGTCAAGCCCTGCGTTTGGGGACCCACTGAAACAGGACAGCAGCCAGCAGCAGGACCCGTGTGCTCCCTCACCTCTTCCATGTTGACTTCGAAGGGGCCAGCCGACTGGCACTCGGGACAGGAGCCTGGCTTCACCTCCTGGTTCTGGGACTGGCAGAAGGGGCCCAGGACGAAGTTGCACTTGTTACAGTTGTACTTGACCATGCTGAGCTGGGGCAGGACACCCGTGCAGCTGGTCACCACCCCACTGGTGCGGATCAGCTGGTTCAAGTGCAGCTGTCTGTGGAGGACGAGGACACATCAGAGGCCGGCAGCCAGGCTGCTCTGACCACACAAGGCCAGGACTGCCCAGGAGGACACACCCCTGGCGGGGGGGGGGGGGGGGAGGACTGGGCCCAGTGCCCACCCAACAAACCCACCCCAGAGCGCTCCCACACAACCAGAACCCACCTGGGAAGAGGGCTCTTCCTGGCCGCACCCTGCCCCACCCACAGCACTGCCATCCCGGAGCAGCGTCTAGACCCCAAGGACCCGTGGTTCTCACCTGAGCGATCGCAGCTCCTCCACCAGAGGAAGGTGGGAGATGCGCACGTGGATGTGGCTGGCGATGCGGTCGTACTTGGGGTACATAGCCAGCACCACCTCCAGCGCAGCCTCGTCAAAGATCTGCAGCAGCTCTGCCGGCGCCTCGGGCAGGAAGTATGCCAGGACGTGCTCCCGGGCCGCCAGGTCCTCGTAGTTAACCACCAGGCTCTCACGGTTCTCTGAGAGTGGGCGAGAGGGAACGGCACTGAGCAGGGGCCAGCTTGGGCCCAGGCAGGTGCCCTCTGCCACACGAGGAGGAAGAGGAAGACTGGCCCAACCCTGGGGCCCTCCGATTTTACCGTGCTTTACCTACGTGACTTAGACAAGCAAGACATCCTGAGCCTCAACTCCCCGCTCTGTAAAATGGGCCGCCCCAAAGTGTCAGTTGCTGCAGGGATTAAAGGGAACATGAACAGGACCCCTGCAGAGCTACAGATGCACAGTCCCTTCAAGGACCAGGAAGGAAACTGATGGGTCAACTGCCCGGCACAGGGAGTGGGGGGGACTGCACACCCTTTTAAAGCCATCTCCCCACACAGCAATGTGATGCCACTTTGTGACCAGGCAGTGGTCCAGATTTTTTTTTGTTTGTTTTCTTTTTGACAGGCAGAGTAGATAGTGAGAGAGAGAGAGAGAGAGAAAGGTCTTCCTTTTTGCCATTGGTTCACCCTCCAATGGCCGCTGCAGCCGGCACATCTCGCTGATCCGAAGCCAGGAGCCAGGTGCTTCTCCTGGTCTCCCATGCGGGTGCAGGGCCCAAGCACTTGGGCCATCCTCCACTGCACTCCCGGGCTACAACAGAGAGCTGGCCTGGAAGAGGGGCAACCGGGACAGACTCCGGCGCCCCGACCGGGACTAGAACCCGGTGTGCCAGCGCCGCAAGGCGGACGATTAGCTTGTTAAGCCATGGAGCCGGCCAAGTGGTCCAGATTTCTACACAAAACTTGGCTATTTCAAAACACATAAAAAAACATTTTGGTGGGGCTGGCGTTGTGGTGCGGCAGGCTAAGCCACCACTTGTGACTCCGGCATGCCCTCCGTGAGTTGCCAGTTCGAGTCCCCAGCAGATCTGCTTCCATTCCAGCTCCCTGCTAATGGGCCCGGGGAAAGCACCAGAGGATGGCCCAAGTGCCTGGGCCCCTGCCCCTCACTGGTGGACTCCTACGGAGCTCCAGCCTCCTGGCTTCTGCTTGGCCTGGCCTAGCCACAGCCACTGTGGCCATTTGGGAAATGACCCAGCAGATGGAAGCTCTCTGTCACTGTTCCTTTCAAATAAATAAATATTTTTTGGGGGTGGGGGATGAACCCAGGTTGGTGGTCCCTGCACAGCCAGGACAGTCTAACTGCAAACACTCAATACACTGTGGTTCTCTGGAGGACGGACGTCTTGTGTTTCCGGCGCCAGCCCCATCTGGTCTGGGACCTGTAGCCGGACACTGCCCACACCTCACACGTGCTAACTGCGCCCCAGCAAGGCCAACGTGCAGGGCGTAGGGAGCCGCACCTTTGCACATGTCACTGATGCGCTCCTTGAAGACGTTGTGGCCGTGGCCGTCCACGTGGGTGCGCAGGAAGTTCTTGAAGCGGTGGTGGATCTCCAGCCGCGGGCCCGCCATGCTCACCCACTCGCGCACCGTGTGGCCCTTGAGGTCCTCCAGGTTCTCGATGCTCTCGATCATCTCCTCGTCCTCCTCGCCGTCCTCCGTGGCCCGCTCCACCTGGCGCCGCTTGCGGGTGGGTCGCTCCTCGTCCTCCTCGTCACTGTCTGGGGAGGCGAGGGGCACCCACGCGTCCAGTCTTCCCCAGCACCTCCCACCGCTTCCCTGGTACGCCCTGCCAGCCCCCTGGGGCTCTGGAAGCCAGGACCAGCCTCTCCGGCCAGCACACATCTGAACCCACCGTACAGGAGCCCACGGCGCATGCGGCCCAGGCCCCGGCCAGCCTCCCGGTCGCGCTGCCTCATGACCCGCTCGGCCGCCTCTCTCTGGCTGGCAGTCAGCTCCTCCACGTCCTCGTCGTCCAGGGCCAGCCCTTCCGCCTCATAGGTGTCCAGTTCCGGGATGGCGCGGTAGTCCCTGAGACGCCCCAGAGTGAACACGGTGAACGCCGGGGAGAGAATCCCACCCAGGACGTGGGCCCGCTCCCGAAGAGGCCCCAGTCTGGGCAGGCCAGGAACACGGCAGGCTCAGAAGGCCTGCACCATACGGACACATTCAACATCCCTCAACCATGCGGGTAAAGCCGCCACCTGTAACGCCTGCAGAGACTGAAGCAGTAAATTTCTTATGTATTTCACTAAAATCAAAAAAGGTGTTTGAGGGGCCGGCACTATGATGTAGTGGATTAAGCCACTGCCTGCAGTGCCTCCATCCCATATGGGTGTGGGTTCGAGTCCTGGCTGCTCCACACCCATCCACCTGCCTGCTAATGGCCTGGGAAAAGCAGCAGAGGATGGCCAAAGTATTTAGGCCCCTGCCACCCACGTGGGAGACCAGGAAGAAGCTCCTGGCTCCTGGCTTTGGTCTGCCCCAGCCTTAGCCATGGAAGTCATCTGGGGAATGAATGCAGATGGAAGATCTCTCTCTCTCTCTCTCTCTCTCTCTCTCTCTCCCCTCCTCTAACTCTGATCTTCAAAATAAAGAAATCTTGAAAAAAAAAAAAAAAACACGGAAAGGTGCCCAGCGTCATCAGCCACCAGGAAAATGCCAGTTAAGCCACAGGGACGTGTCCCGTCACAGCAGCCAGAGAACTGGAACCCCTAAGCCTCGCTTCTAAGAACGCGGAAGGCGGGGCAGGCACTGTGGCACGGTGGGTCGAGTTGCTGCCTGTGGTGTCCTCGGCACCCCATATCAAAGCTGGCTCGAGTCCCGGCTGCTCCCTGCTAATGTACCTGGGAAGGCAGAGGAAGATGGCCCAAGTACTGGAGCCCCTGCCGCCCATGTGGGAGACCCAGATGGAGTTCCAGGCTCCTGGCTTTAGCCAGGACCACCCCAGCCATCACAGCTATGTGGGGAGTAAACCAGCAGATGAAGGGTCTCTCCGGCACACAGATGAATACAAAAAAAAAAAAAGTCTTATGCCTGGCCCCCATGCCTAGAAACATACCAAGAGAACCGAAAACACACTCTCAGGCAAAGCTGAATGTCTACGCCCACAGCTGCACTGAGGGCTGGCGCCGTCTGCGGTGCCGGCATCTGATTCAGGCAACAGTTGAGTCTCCGCTGCCCCATTTCTTTTCTTTTTTTTTTAAATTTGCTTATTTATTTGACACGTAGTTTTACAGAGGCAGAAGCAGAGAGAGAGGGAAAGAGAAAGAAAGAGAGAGAGAGAGAGAGAGAGAGAGAGAGAGAGAGGTCTTCCAGCTACTAGTTCACTCCCCAAACAGCCACAACAGCCAGAGCTGCACTGATCTGAAACCAGGAGCAGGAGCTTCTTCCACGTCTCCCACACAGGTGCAGGGCCCAAGCACTTGGGCCATCCTCCACTGCTTTCCCAGGTCACAGCAGAGAGCTGGATTGGGAGTGGAGCAGCCAGGACTCGAATTGATACCCATATGGGATGCCGGCACTGAAGGCAGTGGCTTTACCCACTATACCACAGCGCAGCCCCTCGGCTGTCCCCTTTCTGATCCAACTCCCTGCTAATGTACCTGGGAAAGCAGCGAAGATACCCAAGTCCTTGTGCCCCTGCATCCACATGGGAGACCCAGATGAAGCTCTTGGCTTTGGCCTGGCCCACTCTCAGCCATTGTAACCATTTGGGGGAGCAACCAGAGGACAGATCTCTCTCCCTCTCTCTCTTCTGCCTTTGCCTCTGCCTGCCTCTCTCCCTCTACAACTATTTTAAATAAAATAAATCCACCTCTCTGTGCTGGTGCTTCTCCTCCAGCCTACAGACCCCCACATCCCCTGGGAGCGACTCTCAAGGAGTTGGGCCCACCCAGGCCTCGGGACCTGACCCTTCTAGCTTAGATATGGCAAGTTAAACCAACCTAAGCTGTGCTGTGTCTCCCCCAGACCCTGAGCCACACTGCGCTCACAGGGGAGGATGCTGTCCAATTCACCTGCGCCCCAGCCCCCTAAGCCGAGATGTCTACGCCTGGGCGCTCTGCAAGGCCGCGTCTGGGGCCCTGAAGGAAAGTACCTCTCCATGCCATCTCCAATAAGCTCCTCTCCGTCCTCTTCTTCCTCCAGGGGCCCCTCTGTACCCAGCAGCCCCTCGGACTCATCCTCAAAGGGAGGAAGGTCACGGCCAGGGCTAGAGGTCAGGGCCTCGGTGCGCCGGGAGCTTCGGCCGGGGCTGGAGGTGAGAGGATCATTGCTTCGGCGACGCCGGGCCGGGCTGGACGCCACGGTAAAGGACTCGGACGATTCCTGCAAGAGAAGCAGCCGCGGTCAAACACTGGGGCACCGGGGGTGGGGGGCGACTCAGCTTCCTAGTGGTCCCACGGGGGTCTTCCCTCCTGGCTCTCTGACCACCAGCAGCGGTCCTCAAACACCCCAGCCCCTTCCAGCCTCACGACCTTCGCACTTGAGGTTCCCTCTGCCTGGAATGTTCTCGGCTGAGCACAGGGGAACCCCGGCCACTCACAGCACCCTGCGTCTTCTCCATGCAACGCAGGGGTTACGGCTCTTTGCTCCCCCTGCAGCAGGAATCCCACCCATCTGAGCACCCCCCAAGGAAATGAGGTAGAGGCACCAAACCAGCAGCAGTCTGGAGCCTCGGGCTGGAGGAGCGGACAGCAGGCCAGACAAAGGAACAGGAAAACACAGCAGGAAGCAGCGGAGGAAGACCCCGGCCCCCGGCGTGCCGGGCGCGCGCCCCCCGGCAGGCTTACAGAGGGCGCCCTAAACAGCACGTGCAGGGTGAACAATGACAGGGGCGCGCTCGGCTCGGCGTGCCCGGCGACCCCAGGCTGCCGCGGGCAGAGGGATCGCCAGGCGGACTGCACCCCGCCGGGCCCCCCAGCCCCCGGCCCGCCGGCCCGAACACGGAGTCCCGCCCGCGGCCCGGAGAAGCCCGGAGAACCTGAGGCGCGGCGGCCGCGACGCCTCGGCCCCCGCCAGCGCCCCGCGCGCCCCGCACGCCGAGCTCACCGCCATCGCCGCGCCGCTCTCTTCCCTCAGGCTCCTCCAGCAACAACCAGTTTTCGCGCGAAAACCGGCTCACGTGACGCGCCCGATCCCGGGAAGCGCCCGGAGGAAGGCGACGTCATGACGTCATGACGTCTGTTTTGCGGGCGGGGCCAGGCTCTGGCCCCGCCCACGCCGCTCGGCCCTGCGCTCCCCGGAGAAGGCCAGAGAGCTGGAGACGCGGCTGGGCTGGGCTGCGCCGCGGGGGCGCCGCGGGGGCGCCGCGGGGGCGGGTCCCCCGGGTCCCACCCCACTCGCTGGCTGCGTGGGCTTGGTGGCGCTCCGGCCATCTTACAGACGGGGCCGATGAGGCTCAGAGCCGTGTTTGCTGGTGCCTCGTTTGTGAGTGGGCAGTGTCCACTTTTCCGAAAGCTACAAGCACCCAGAGAACCCCAGGATTTTGTGGGCATTCACAGACGAGGTTCTCGGTGCAAATTCCCCTCACCCAGGGGAGCCCAGGTGCGGGGAGCGGGGCTCGGTGGGAATGTTCAGGCCTGCACCTGCTGCCACGAAATACATGATCCCAGGGTCCGGCTAGCTTCACCTCGCTCTTGGGGCCGGTCTACTTCCAAGCTCCGGGATCCAGCGCCTCACAGGCAGCTGGAGAAAAGTCAGTGGGTGTGCTTGACCTTGACCTACCCCGCAGACCGCTCACTTGCAGGGGAGCCACCTGGGCGCAGGGAAAAGCTGCAGGCCCCGGCTAACACAGTCGGAGTTGTGCTGGACGCACATCAGCAGGCATCTCCACCTGCTGCTTCTGCCATCAGGTGCGCTCAGCTGTCCCACCTCCGGACGCTGCGTGTGGCCCATAGGATGAGCCAGCTCCCCTGTGATCCAGAGCAGTCTTTTCCTCCATAAATAGGACCAGCCTGTCGGCCACGGTGGTGCCTGAGCCGCCACTGTGTTAGTGACGACGGGTGACACAGGCCTGCAGCTCTGGGCCCATCTGGATCTCCAGCCTAGGGGGCTCTGGCCTCCTGGTCACTGGATGTCCCCGTGGCATTGCTGGCCAGGGCCCAGCAGCCTGGCAGAGCTGCCTGCGGTGGGTGCGCTGGCGTTTCTCCAGCTCCCCTAGGGGCTGCTTTGTGGTTTTGCTGCTAGGGTTTGCCAGCAAACCCCATGCGGCGTTTTCCCCACCCCCTATGCCTCTAGTGTCCCTGTGGGTCCCGTGGCCTCGGGGACAGCTCTGAATGCAGATGGTTCCCTGCCCCTGGGGTCGCCAAGGCCATGTTCACCAGCCTGCAGCTGCCCTTGGGACTTCTTGGTTGAGTGTGCTACAAGGCACGCCCACTCTCTGTACTGTTTTTTTAAGGCCAGGTGGGTGAATGGGAGCTCAATCCTGCCCCAGGTGCTGCAGGTCTCCCAAGGTGGCACTGGCTTCGGCGACCGGGGGGTGGGGGGGGCTCAAGGGCTTTAACTGAATGTTTTCAAAAAATTGATTTATTTGAAAGGAAGAGCAACAGAGGGAAAGGAGAGAAGGGGAGGGGGAGGGAGAGAGAGAGAATATCTTCTGTCTACTGGTTCATTACCCAAATGCCTACAACAGCCAAGTCTGGGCCAGGTCAAAGCCAGAAGTCAGGAGCTCCAAACTGGTGTCCCACATCTTCTGCTGCTTTCCCACGCACATCTGCACGAAGCTAGATCGGAAGTGGAGCAACGGGGACCCAAACCAGCACTCCTATGTGGGACATCCGCACAGCTAATGGCAACCCTGGGCCACAACGCTGGCCCCACCCACACCTCACCTCCTCACCATGACAACCCTGGCACCTCAGACCAGGAGCCAGCCCCGGCACTGTGCCAGCAAGTCCACCCCAGGAATATGTGGAACCTTCCCGGCCACTCCCTCCACCTGGCAGTCACAGGACTCGCTGATGACATCTGAGCGCTGCTCTGTTGCTCTGGGATCGCTATCATCCCCACTGCCGTCCGGGAGCCCGTTCCGCAGCAGCGCGTCCACACGGCCAGCCGTGGCCTGGGGAGGGTGGGATGAGGGCCACCTCCTGCGAGCCGCATCTGCACGTCAAACTACTGTTGATCTGGGCAGAAGCAGCGCGTGTCCTGTATGCCCCCCGGGGATATGGGGATACGGCACAGGCACACTGTCTCCGCCCCTGGGGACCCTGCGGTTCCTCCACAAAGTCAGTAAAACCACTCAGAAACTCACCGATGGGGCCCGAAAGTCAAGAGGAGGGTCAAGGATCGTGGGTGGTGGCGGTGACAGAAAACTCGCTCGCCTCCCACCCCCACCTCCGCCTGTGTCTCAGCACGGAATGAGAGGGTCGTCCTTAGGCCTGATGGGAGGTGCCCCGGACACCTGCTTCCCGGCACATGGCAAGGATGGCAGTGTCCTGCCCCCTGGACGCTAGCAGCAGCCAAGGACGCGCTGCTGCCAGTTCAACATGAGCAGGAATGAACCGGCGGGAGCTGCAGGTTGTGGTCCCTGGAGATCCAAGCGGCAGGTAGCTCCCAGCAAACACAGACACTGACACTTAAGCTGTGCACACCGTGGCCGCGGCCCAGGCTGGGAAAGCTCCAGAAAAAGCCCCACATGGTTACAAGGTTGTCTCTGCCCAGCCGCCTCGCGGTCTGGAACGAGGAACGGGGCCCACCCTCGTTGCAGCCCAGCTGTGCTGTCACGGGTGTGTATTTTGGGGCGACTGTAATAACGGGGTGCCTACCATTTGCGTCAGGCACTGAGTCAGCCTCGGGATGCTACCGAGCAGACGCCCGCACGACACTGATGCGGGGGGTGGGGGGTGGGGAGCAGCAGCCGAACACAAATCATGTGAGGGAGGGATGGTGCTTTGAAGGGACTAAAAGAGCATTATGGGCTGGCGACTGGACAGCTGCACCAGGAAAGCTGCCTTGGGCAGGTGATGCGACAAGGAGCCAGCCAGGTGTCAGGGCGGAGAGAGGGGTGGAGGACCCGAACCAGGCGAGGGGAATGAGGAGGGGGCGGGCAGGAGAGGAGGCCCCCGGGGGCACGTGGGGCCCCATCTCGCAGAGCTGAGTGAACTGAGCGCTGAGGCCCGCAGGGACAGGGGTCCTGGGGGGTGGGGGCAGCCAGGGAGGGCTTTCCGGAGGAAGCCGCCTGATGGCAGCGAGAGGGGTACAGCTCCGGGCTGAGACGCCCGTCCCGGCTGCGAGGCTTCCTGGGCAAGTGCGTGCTTCCGAGGGAGGGCCTTCCCTGGCTTCCTCCCTGGCCCGGGTGACCCAGAGTCACCACTGCCAGCTGCCCCCAGGCGGCGGCCCGCGAGGGGACTATCCCTGGAGGCTCCACCTCGGGCGACCTGGCCGTAGGCTGAGCACCCGTCTGCGGGTTCTGGCCAGTCGCCAGCTGCTGACACCTGGAAGGCGAGCAGGGCAAGAGGTGGAGCGTCTGTGGCTCTCGAGTGCACGGAACTGGGGGCCTTCCCGGTGAGAAACCCAGCGGCTTCTTCCGCACGCAGTGCAGCCGTGCTATCTCTTTAAGAGGTCAGTGGTCCGCCCCGCCCCCTTGGAAACCTGATTGGCCTCTTCTGCGCCTTTCGGGAGAAGTCCGTTCCTATAGGCTACTGCGGCTTCGGGGGCCGGACCTAGGTGCCACAAGTAGGGACGGTGGTTGTTTTCGCATTTTTGGCTGGACGGAAGAGACGGTGCTGTCTTGCGGGTCGCCGCTGCCGGGGAGGACAGCGCGGTGTCTCGGGGGCCCGCGGACCCGCGGCGCTCCCCGAGTCTTGTCTTTCCTGCCTCCCGCCCATTTCCGCGGAGTCAGCCGTCCGCGGCTCTTGAACGACGCTCCCCGGCCTGGGCTACCGTCGGCCGGCCCTGGAGGCCCGGGTCCCGCGGCCTGTGCGGTGGGGTTCACGCACCCAGCGGCGGCTGATGGGCGGCCCTGGGGGCCGGGCCTGAGCGCGGCCAGGACCTCAGGTAAGGAGGGGGACTCTGTCCCTTTCCCTCGCTGCCCGGCCCTATCCCCAGGGACTGGGGCCCACCTGTCCCTGTCCCCGCTCCTCTATCCTGGGTGACCCCTGCCTACTGAGGGCGCAGCCTCAGGAGGCAGCCTTGGGCAGGTCTCGGGGCGCCTGGGACCCCGAAGTGTGCGGGCTCAGCGGAAGGGGCGGCGGTACTTGGGGGTCCCCTCGGGAGTGGGGTCGGGGCACGGCCCAGAAAGAGGGGAATGGCCCCGGGTCGCCCACAAGCAGGAGGGCTTCTGCACCTGGCTTCAGGCCGGGCAGGAAGAGATCTGGGCTTCAGAGCGCCCCCCACCCCCAACCCGGTGCACAAACAGGGGTCCAGGCCCTCCCTGCAGCTTCCAGGAGCTGTTCTCAGCTGGGGCCACAGCCCTGCCCTGGGCTTTGCTGTTCTGTGAGGGGCCCTTGTGGGGGCCCAGGGACCAGACTTCCACCAGACTTGGGGAATGAGGGTGGGGTCCCCTCTCCCCACTCCCAGAGGAGCCCAGCTGCCCTGGGCTGCGGGGTCACTTGTTCACATTGGCAGTGTTCTGGTGAGCCCTGCTCTTGGGTGTGGGTCCTGACACTCAGAGGCTGTGTAAACACACAGCTAGGGCCACCTCACACAGAATGAAAGTGTAGCAAGGAAATCACAGGGGGGCTTCTTGGAGGAGGTGACAAGACAGCTGAGCCCTGAGTGAGGAGGCAGAGTCAGGGGCACAGTGAGCACAGAGGCCCCTGGGGTTAAGACTAAGCTTGGTGTGCAGGAGGAACAAACTGAGAGCCAGCGGCTGGCTGGGCTGGGGGGAGGGACTGAGGCCGAGGGGGGCAGGGGTCAGCTCAGACTGGGCCTTGGAGGCCTAGGGAAGCAGGGCCGGCCCCCTGCTCCCTGGGGGCTCCTGCCCAAGCTGCTGCTGCTGTTTCATAAGGCTTTATGTATTTGAAAGGTAGAGAGACACACGCGCACACACACACACAGATCTTCCACCTGCTGGTTCCCTCCACACACGCTCCCAATAGCCAAGGCTGGGCCAGCCCAAAGCCAGCACCCAGGAACTCCATCAGGGTCTCCCACGGAGGTGGGGCCTGAGCACCTGAGCCACCTGCTGCTGCCTTCCCAGGTGCACCAGCAGGAGGCGGGACTGGAATCTGGGGAGCCGGCATCCCAAGTGTGGTGTCACCCGCTGTGCCACAACACTCAGCCCTGCGTCTCTAGGAAGTGTCCACCCCACCCCCACCCCCGGCACAGAAGGGCGATGGGGGCGCAGCAAAGGAACCTGGCAGCTGTGGCCCGGAGCCCTCCCTACCCCGCTGAGGGCCCAGCGTTTGAGAGCTCGACAACCTGCTAGGGTAGGGAGCCCTGGGCGCCATCAGCCCCCTCTGCTGTGCTCAGGGGTTCCCCTCGCACAGCTCATGGACGGGAGAGCCCAGAGAAGAAGGTGCTTGCCCAGGGGCACACAGCAGGTCCCCATGACCTGTGACATCCTGCCCCACCGGCTGGCTGGCGGCAGAGGGTGGGAGGAGAGGTGGCAGGGCAATGTTAACGAGGCCGGGAAGCTCCCTCCCAGCCTGCCCCAGTTTCTCTGGTCCTGAGGCCTGGGGTTGCCCCCGGGTTCTCTATTTCCTGCAGGCTTCTCCGAGAAGCCCCTCTCCTCTCTTGCACCAGGGTTCCCGCCCTGTCCTCATCCGGCCATCCTGCCTTCTCCTTGTCCAGGAGCCAGCCTGGGCCATGTCCCCAAGGCCGGGAACCCATCCGAGGGCAACGCTGTGAGCATCAGGGAGTGTGCTGGGGAGACTGTGGGTGTTCTGGGCCATCTCTCAGGACTCGGGGCAGAGAAGGCCAAGGCCAAGCCTCTGCATTCCTCTCTATGCAATGGGGCCAGTACTGAGGTTGTTAATTCTTAGAGACTGGCGCGGGGACACGTTACCACTCAGCACCTAGTATGCACGTGGGAGGTGTGCGCTGTTGTTATTTTAAAACCATGACGTCAGTGGGTTTATAAGCATTGACACATACCAGCGACAGCCGCAGGATGCCAGCTTGGTGGAGCGTCACCACGTTAGCAGGGTGCTCTCTGCCCTCCCAGAACCTGTGTGGCGACCTGCATGTCCGTGATCCCTGCAGACGCTCAGGGCTGAGAAGCGCGGCTCTGGAGAGGGCCTGTGCCCTGGACCCACGGCTGCAGGAACCGAGAGATGGAGCCAGACACCTGCCTTGGGGGTGGCTGGGGGCTGGGCTCCGGCGGCTGCCAGCCTGGACTGCAGGCCCAGCAGGTGGCTGTCTGGGGGGGGAACAGTGAGGGTCCCTCTCCTGGGGCTGGGAGGGCTCAGGGCTTGCTCTCTGCAGGGCAGTGGGTGCAGGGGGAGCAGCCCCCGTAACAGTGGGGGCTTTGAAAGGGGCTCATAGCCCCTGGAACCACCCTCTTCCCCTTCATCCCCCCCGGGGTCCCTTCCCGGGAAGCCATGTCAGTGTCACTGTCACAAACATTCACTTCTCCGGTTTGGTTTGCTCCCGCCAGCAACCTTGTGAGATAGGTATTGCCGTCCCAGTGACATTCAGAGAGCGGAAGTGACTCAGCCAAGGTCACCAGCAAGCACGGGGCAGAGCCAGGAGTGGAGCACAGGCCTGCCTAACTCCGTGACCTGTGTTGGCTGGAAGCTTTTCCTTTGCAAAGCCAAGAAATCAGACACAAATGGGCCCACGCAGAGAAGGGAACTCACTGGGTTTTAGAGCCAGAGCGTGTGAGGCCGAATCCCGGGGCTCAGGGAGCTCCCTGCGATGTGACTGCTCCTGTCTCTCAGCTCGGTGCAGTCCTGTGTCAGTTTCTCTCCTGGGGCAGGGGTCCCCAGTTATGGGGCCATAGCCCCCACTCACTGATCTCAGACTGTTTCCTGGAAATCAGAGCTAAAGTCTCAGGGCACAGTCTCATTGGCCAGGGTGACAGGACACCCTGATTGGCCAGGCTTAGCTCACATGCACATTACCGGGAGTTGGGAAGGGGTGGAGTCAGCCAGAAGGAAGCCTCCCAGAGAGCAGGGGAACTGAGGGTCCCCTCCCCTGGCCCTCCCAGGGCTGTGCCAAAGCCCTCCTCTGCACTGCACTGCCGCCACCAGGTGGAGCCACTGTGCTCTCTTGCCAGGACAGCTGCAGTAGCGCCTCAGGGTCCACCGTCCCACCGCGTTCCGCCCTCATCCAGCCACAGCCATCCTGTGCGTGTGAAGCCAGGCCCCGTCACCTCCCTTCCAAGCACCCTGCTCGCTGCATGCGCAGTGAACTCCCGTTGCACATGGGCCCCATCGCCCCCTCCGACCTGGCCCCGTGAGCTTTCCTGATCTCGTCTCCTGCCACGCCGGCCTGCGTCTTGCCCTGTGGCTGCCCGGGCCCAGCCTGCTTCGACGTCAGGGGCCTTGCATTTGCTGTTCTCCCCCTGGAATGCCCCTCACTCAGCCTGCTGCCAGGCTGGCTCCTCCTCAGTTGTTCAGGCCTCCGCACAGGGGTCACCTTGTCTCACCATGCCATCCAAAGCAGCAGGATTCGGGCTGCCTGCCGTCTGCTGCGGGACTCTGGGTGCCAGCCGCCCGGGACACACCTGCAGGCTTCACTGTCGCCGACCCACAGGGCCTCGTCTGTGCGTCCCATCATCACGTCCCAGCCCTCTCTGCTCCCTGCTGAGTCCGAGCGCCTGCCCTTGTGCCTGGCACACAGCGGGTGCTTGGTAAGGGCTGCGAGGCAGGTGCAGGAGCAGGTGGGCTTCTTTGTTCAGATCCCCCATCAGCAGGCAGCAGGGGGGGAGCCGTTACCTTTCAGTGATCAGCTCCCAGTCACCTTGGAGGTCACTGCTAGGTCTCCGTGTCACAGATCCCAGCGGCAGTGCAGCCCCAGCACCAGTGGAGAGGATGGGGGCCCAAGCCGCACTCTTCCACTCACTCCGGGGTCTTCTTTCCTTTTGGCTCAGGCAGGTCTCTAAGTCCCCCCTCCCTCGGGCCGATGTCATAGGCGTCAACGAGCCCTGCACGGCCGAGCAGCTGCCCGCGCTGTGCCCTTGACGTGTTGTCAGGGCGACGTCTGACGTTCTACCTTTGCTGAAGTCACCTGCGACATGCCAGTCGCTGGCGTGCACTCCGCCCCCACACAGGCAACCCCTGCTTCCCCGGTCTGCATTTCCACACGGGCCACACCGCGTGCAGGTCGCGTGCCCAGCCGCACTGCACACCGAGCTTGGCAGATTCAGCCCGTGCTGTCGACCACTCTCTCTATCGCTACGTGGAATCCCACTGGCTGAGCCGGCCTTCGTTCGCCTGTGTGTTCTGCACTCTGAATGCTGGCCCCGTTAGGTTCTGCTCATGCCCCACGCCCTCCTGGCTCATCCTGCCCCGGACTCTCCGGTAGCCTCTGCAGAAGTCCCTGCTGTCATGCCCCGGAGGCCCCTGACCTGGGAGTCTGTGTCTTAGTCTCCCAGCCACCGTCCCCCAGGCTGGACTGACTGCCACCCAGACACCTGGCCTCTGGGCCCGCCCCTGCCGCCCTTGGCCTTGGGATTCCCTCTGCAGGGTCTCCACCTGGGGGCCTGTGTGTCTCCCAGCCACAGCTCAGCGTCCCACGGAGGGAGACAGGGCTCGAGGGTCCCACTCAGGAGTATGTGATGGCTGGCCGTGACCCTCCACAGCTGTGTGGCCTCTGTGCCAGCTCTGCAGGGTGGGGCCGCGGTCACCCACGTGCGGGCCCTGGTGGGGGTGCCTCGCGAGGAGGCACGGGAGCCGGGATACTGAGGCACAGAACAGACATGGAGTTGGGGTAGGGCAGGGCTGGGCTCTGACCCAAGGCTTTACTCCCTGGCTCCATCCTCAGGCCCCACAGAGATGCTCCATCGATGTCACCATTTGGTGGACACAAGATGGAGCCGGACACAAGGACAGATGGACAGGCGGATGGGCGCCTGCCCAGGGCCTGGGCGTGACACTTGCACAAGACCCTCACGTCTCCTCCCGGCCATCAAGCCTGGGGCTGAACTCCTGGTCGGGGGCGGAGCGGCCCCAGCACCCTGTGCAGCCCCTGTGATCCCCCCGCCGGGCCCTCTTACACCTCTACCCCGGTGGCTCTCCCGCAGGGCCCCTGCTGGCAGGATGGACACCCTGGAGGAGGCGACCGGGACTGGCGCCAGCACAGCGTCGCCCGCGCCCATGGCCCCGAACATCACCGTGCCCCACCGCTGCCTGCTGCTGCTCTACGAAGACATTGGCACCTCCAGGTGCGGCCCCTGGGGCGGGACAGCCGGGAGGGGGCGGGGGGGGGAGGCGTGGCCTCACGGGGAGCCGACTTCTCCCCTGTCTGCCAGGGTCCGGTACTGGGACCTCCTGCTGCTCATCCCCAACGTGCTCTTCTTCATCTTCCTGCTCTGGAAGCTTCCGCTGGCACGGGCCAAGATCCGCATCACCCCCAGCCCTATCTTCATCACCTTCTACATCCTGGTGAGTTCACTCCAGTTGCTGACAGAAACCCCGACTCCATATGGCTCAAGGGAGGAAGGGAATTAACCGCTTCTGTAATGAGATACAGGCTTCAGGTATGGCTGGGTCCAGGGCATTAGACTATGTCATCAGGACTCGCCACACCCCCACCCCACGAGCCCTGCTGGGGGTGTTTGTGTCCTCATCCCTGGGAGAGAGGGGTGTTGGGGCTGAGAGGCCGCCCCCCCCGGTGTAGGCTGTCCCTGCTGTCCTCCTCCAGGGCCCCTCTCCCCTGCCCAAGGGAACCCCTGCTCCCTGGAGTCCTCCCCTAGCCGTCACTCTCAGCCACCGCCCCTGCGGGCTGAGCCCTGGGCCCCTCTTCGTGGTCTGGTTCAGAACTTCCCCGTCAGGGGAGCGGGCAGGCAGGGAGGCAGGCGAGGGGCCTGGGTGCCAGGCAGGTGCCTTTTCTGGGAGAGCAGACAGGGAGAAGGGAGCCAGGGCTGATGTTCTAGAACATTCAGCAGGGCCGGGGCAGCCAGGCCGTCCCAGCCTGCTTACTCGGGGACTTTGTCCCACGGGGCTCCGGAGGCAGTGGCGAGAGTGGACTTGGACAGGTGGGTCCCGGGCCCTGACCGTGCAGCTGGGTGACCTAGGGCCTCCTTGCACTGTACCGGCCTCCTGGGTAACACGTGTGGGCTCTGCCTTAGCTTGTGGCCTTCCCGGAGCACCAGCGGGGCAGCTGCAGCCCATCCCACCCAGTGCACCTGCCCAAGGCTCAGACAGAGCCACAGTGTGGCTACGCCTGGGCTCTTGGGCGTCAGAAAACCCGGGGAAGTCGCTGGCTGACAAACTGAGATGCTGCATCAGGCTTGGCCAGATTCAGGGGCTCCATGGTGCTGCTGGGGCACCGTGTCCCCGCCACAGCCCCGCAGAAGCCCGCTCCGCTCGCAGCCGATGTCCTGGGTCTGACCTCCGTGAAGCCGTCTTGGGTCCCAGCCCCGAAGCCTGGGAAAGGCCAGCCCGGGGTCGCAGGCCCGCCCCTGCAGCAGGAGGGGCAGGCTCAGGCTCACCCTCACCGGCAACCACACTCGGGGGAGGGGAGACAATGAAGGGTGCAGCTGTGAGCCCAGCCACTTTGGCATAACACAGGAAACCGTGGCCCGAGAGTAGAGGGTCTCCCCACTGCCCTGCCCCAGCCTCCAACCCAGCCCCTCCTTGCCTTCTTTGGCATCCAAGTCCCCTGCAGGTGTGGGGTGGGCAGGCCGTCCTGCCCCGCCCCCTCGAGGCCCTGCTCCTGACCCTGCCTCTCCCTGCCCACCAGGTGTTCGTGGTGGCACTGGTGGGCATCGCCCGCGCCGTGGTGTCCATGACCGTGAGCGCCTCGGATGCCGCGACGGTGGCTGACAAGGTGTGGCCGAGGCTGCGGCAGGGTGGGCTGGGGAGGCCGGGCTCGGGGGGCGGCGCGGGGCACCCAGGCCAACACTCTGCCCGCTCTGTGCCCAGATCCTGTGGGAGATCACCCGCTTCTTCCTGTTGGCCATTGAGCTGAGCGTGGTCATCCTGGGCCTGGCCTTCGGTGCGTGCGCTGCTGGGGCTCCGGGGCCTGGGTGGTCGCCTCCCCACCCCCACCCGGTGGGTGGCCCGTCCTGATTGCTCCTGCTGAGCGGCCCGCACCTGTCCCCCAGGTCACCTGGAGAGCAAGTCAAGCATCAGACGGGTGCTGGCCATCACCACCGTGCTGTCCCTGGCCTACTCCGTCACCCAGGTGAGTGGGGCTGGGGGCGCCAGGCAGGACCCCGTGGCCTCCTGGTCTGGATCTGGAACAGGTTCTGCAGGTTTTCCAAGCACAGCGTGGACACCTCGGGACACCTGAGAAAACACCTGGGGTGCTTGCTCCCCCGAGGGAGGCCCTGAGCTGCTTCTAAGGTTCCCTGTCCGACCGGCAGGAGGCTCAGAGCCCCAGGAGGGGGAAGGCAGGCTTGAGGGCCACCCAGACCAGCGTCCAGAGTCCCCGCTTAGGCTGGGGCCAGGGCCAGGCCTCTGACAGCCCAGGTCCTGCAGGGAGCAGGCTGGGGCAGCCCCTAGGCAGTCAGACAGCTGGTGGGCCGGCAGGTGTGATGAGCGCATGCGGCTTCGCATCCAGGGAAAGCGGGCAGGGCAGGGCAGGGCAGGGCCAGGAGCCTGAGCCTGCGCCGCCCGCTTCCGCAGGGCACCCTGGAGATCCTGTACCCGGACGCCCACCTCTCAGCCGAGGACTTCAACATCTACGGGCACGGGGGCCGCCAGTTCTGGCTGGTCAGCTCGTGCTGCTTCTTCCTGGTGAGCCCTGTGGCCGGCCGGGGTGCTCGGTGTGCAGGCTCTGGGCCGCAGGCTTGAGTCCGGCGCCTCCCACCTTCTCCCCGCAGGTCTACTCCCTGGTGGTCCTCCTGCCCAAGACCCCGCTGAAGGAACGCATCTCCCTGCCTTGTGAGCGGCTGGGGGCGGGCTGGGGAGGGGGGGGGGGAAGGAGTGGGGGCGGGCCCCAGGGGACACAGAGCCTCACGCCCTGCCCTCCCGCAGCGCGGAGGAGTTTCTACGTGTACGCGGCCATCCTGGCGCTGCTCAACCTGCTGCAGGGGCTGGGGAGCGCGCTGCTCTGCGCCGACATCATCGAGGGGCTGTGGTACGGGCGCGGGGGGCGGGGATGGGGGGCGGGGGGCGGGGCCCCGAGGACCCGCCCTGACCTGCGCGCCCCGCTCCAGCTGTGTGGACGCCACCACCTTCCTCTACTTCAGCTTCTTCGCGCCGCTCATCTACGTGGCCTTCCTCCGGGGCTTCTTCGGGTGAGTCCAGCCGGCCGGCCTGTGTGCGCGGGCCTCCGGCGCCCCCACGTGGCTGCCGGCGGAACCGTGCGCGTGCGCGTGCCGTGGCGCGGCCCCGCCAGGCACCACGGGGGCGCGGCGTACGCTGTGCGCGCCCACGTGGGCTCTGTCCTCTCCCCGGGAGAGCGCGGCTGCGGGCATGGTCCCGCATGGCCGTTTTCCACTTCGCGGATCTCCGCGCACCCCTGCCCCAAGCGTTCGCAAGCGCGTGCGTTTGGAGAAGTGCCCGGCCGAGGGCGCGCTGCAGGCGCCGACCCGGCCATCAGGCACCTGCTGGCGGCTCCCCTTCCGCATCCGATGGCCTCAGTGCCCAAGGCAGCCGGGGAGCTGCCTCTGACCCTGTCTCCTGCCCAGCAGCTCGGAGCCCAAGATCCTCTTCTCCTACAAATGCCAAGTGGACGAGACGGAGGAGCCCGACGTGCACCTGCCCCAGCCCTACGCCGTGGCCCGGCGCGAGGGCCTGGAGGCCGCAGGGGCCGCCGGGGCCTCCGCCGCCTGCTACTCCAGCACGCAGTTCGACTCGGCTGGCGTCGCCTACTTGGACGACGTGGCCTCCATGCCCTGCCACACGGGCAGCATCAACAGCACAGACAGCGAGCGCTGGAGGGTCATCAACGCCTGAGCACAGCTGCCCGGGGCCATGGCGCGGACTTGCCCTGGGGGACCCGGGGCCGAGGCCGGGCACAGCAGGGCGAGGTGGCAGGGCCAGGCCCAGGCTCAGGGCCTCTTCCTGTCCTGCCCCCGGGGCTCCCAGTCCCCCTGGGGCCCCCTTCCGCCTGCCCTCGGCTTCCCCGCCCAGGGCAGGCTGGCAGCGGGTAGCTCCCTCGCCCCGCTGCCCCGTCCCCACGGCACTCTGGCCTCCTCCAAGCCCACCAGGGTGGGTGGACTGAAGCGTGTATATTTTCGTGATCTATTTTTTAATAAAAAGGAAAAGCGGCAGATGGGGCTGCAGTGCCTGGGCCTGTCCCTTTCCGGAACCCCAAGGGCTGGGGGGCTCCCCAGGCCTCATGCTCCCTCTGCCAAGACACACGGACCAGCACCCAGGCCCTGGGCTGGCCGCAGCGAGACGCAGACGCCAGACCCTGCGTGTGTGTGGGAGATGTCACCAGCCGGGGGAGTCGCGGCCTCTCCCGTGAGGTTTCCAGCGGTCCTTCCTCTGCCCCTTGCATGGCCATCTGGGCCAGCCCTGCCCTGCCCAGCTCCAGCTGTCCTCTGGGGAGCCGGACGAGAAGGCCGCGTGCGGGGGTGGCCGCATGCAGTGTGGCACCAGGTGATGCCACAGCCACGCCCCAGGACAGAGCAATCGGACAGGAACGGGCAGAGACTAAGCGTGGGCAAGGCCGGGCCTCCCCACAGGGTCCCGCGTGGGAACCTCAGGCCGGCTTTTGCCAGCTCTGCTGAAGCGGGGAGGCCGGGGCTCCCAGCGCCGTGCTGGGACAGCAGTGTAGACTCTCGGCATTGATACCCCCACTGGACAGATGGGACCCCCGGGGGTGCACATGTGGCTGGGTGGGACGGCATCCTGGCAGTGAGGCTCAGAGACCAGGTCTCTGACCACTGCGCTACAGTCACAGCCAGCCAAAACGCCTTCCATACAGAGTGGGCTCTGAGCCTGGTTCCCAGGCAGCCGTGCCACGGTGTGGCACCTGCAGCACACATAGCCGGTGGGAGGGGTGCCAAGGAGACCCCCCCCAGAATTGCCAGGGTGCTTGTGGCACAGCTGGGTCCGGACGCGCCCCAGTTTCCCCACCTGTACTGCAGCGCTGGTCATGGCTCCTGGGCAGTGTCGCCCTCCCGTGGACCAGGGAGCACACGCAGATCCCGGCAGCTGCTGTGAACAATGCTGGCAGCTGGGCTCCAGCCTGGGGCTCCCAGGGACACAAAAGCAGTTCCCGCTGGCCAGAGACAAATGGCTTTCAGGCGAGGAAGGGGCTGATGCAAGGGGAAGACGGGAGAGCCCCCTAGGGCTGCAGCCTGGGAATCCCGCAGCCGGAGCGGGCGCCAAGGCTCCCATAGTCTCGGCCTTCCTGAAGGTTCCTGCTCTTGTTCTGGTTTCAGGTGCGACCCCTCATCCTCTGTGGGCTGCCACATGGTTCGTAAAAAACCTGTTCTCAGAATTTCAGTATTCTGGGGCTTCTTGCACACATCCGGATTGTCAGCTGCTGATCCGGGGCTCCCCCCAGAACGGAAGGCAGCACGGGTTTCTGGTGTCCCCGGCGGACTCCACCCCCACGGCCCGGAGGGTGGCAGCCGTCCCTCCTCCTGCATTGCTGAAATCCCATTACCGGGCAGCAGGGGGAGACAGGCAAGCAGGCTCCACGGGGCCAAGAGCAGGACAGGGTCAGAGAGGAAGGGGACGCAGGTGTGGGGCACATGGCTCAGGGCAGATGGCGGCTCCACGTGGCCAGAGCGAGGGGCTGCGAGTGGACGTGACCTGGCCAGGAGGGGCTTCTGGTGGTGTGGTCCAGGCGCGGGCAGGGCCCCGTGACATCACCCCATCCAAACTGTGTGTGGTCCTTGTCCCTGTGACCTCTGCTGTCCTCAGCCTCCTGGGCACAGCAGGGTGGCCGTGGCTCCAGCTGTCCAGTCCCGCCTCGCTCCGCAGTGCGGTCGGCCATCACGCCTTCTGGTGGAGGAACTGTCCCACGAGCGGTGCTTCCTGGCCTCCATTTCCACTTCACGGCTGCCGTGGCAGGGAGGCCGTGAAATGCAGCATTTCCTTGTGTGGGGGGTGTGGAGGGGTGCTGTGCACATGCTGTCCCCAATCAGTAAGACAGACAGAAAACAGATGTCGGAGTGAAGCTGGCGGTCTCCGCCAGGAGTACTGGGGAGTTGTCGATGGGGCTCCCCACGTCCTCACACCCACCCACAGCCGTTTCACAATCATGTGACGAATTACGGCATCACGGATACAACGAAACCCCTCTCTGTTCCCTCACCTGACCCCCACGCAGCAGTTTCTGTATCCACACGAAACAGGAGGTCTGGTCTCACGTGCTCTGAAATTCATCAGAGGGTGGCGCCGATGGCCTCTCTGACAGCTTGCTGTGCCCTCCTGTTTGGTTTTGGGGGCTGCTCTATGTTGACACCTGCAATGACTATTATTCTGTTACATCAACGAGGCAGTATGTTAGTCTTCAGTTCTCCCGGGGATCCGGGATGTTAGCAAACGGACAGCAAATGAGGTTCTGATGTTTCAAGTGACTTTATCAGGAGCCCTTGGGGGTCATCCTCATGGATGAAACTGCTGGGGTCATGGGCGCACATGGCCCCAGATCCACTCCTGCTGCAGCCAAGTATTCTTTCTACTGATAGCTATCCTGGGTGCTTTATCTGTAAGGCAGAGAGAGAGAGAGAGAGAGGTCTGTCATCTCCTGGCTCACTCCCCACTGCAGGCAACAGCTGGGGCTGGGCCAGGCTGAAGCCAGGAGCCTGGAAGTCATTTTGACTTGAGTGGCAGGGATCCGGCTACTTGAGCCGTCACCTGCCGCCTCCCAGAACGCGCACTAGCAGGAAGCTGGGTTGGAAGTGGAGCCGGGACTCCAGCCCAGGCACTGTGATAGGGGATGCAGGCAACCCCAGCAATGTCCTAACAGCTGCCCCACACGCCCACCCCTCGCACTGTTTTAGGAGGGTAAAGGAGTTCTGAGGGCCAAGAGCTGCAGCTCTGCCAAGGGACAGACCCCGCGTCGTGACCCCGAGAGCTGGGCCACGTGACGGGCAATCCACAGGGAAGTGGCGTCCGGGCTGCTGCAGCCGTATGGCTCTGCCCGCTCCACTCCTCGGACGCCAAGGGCAAAGTGATCTGAGAACGGGCCGGCCGGTGGGGACGAGCCCACGTTGGCTGGCTGCCCTGCCACGCGCCTCTCGGGAGACAGCTCCAGCTCCGGTGACATGGGACGCACTCCTCGTGTTCTTGGCATCTCTCAGAGAGACTGCAGCCCAGCCCAGCCAGGGACCGGGGCCGGGGGGGGGGGCTGCCAAAGGGATGTGGCCAACCTAGCCTCTCTGACTCCATTCCCACTGCGGGGAACTGAGTCACCCGGAGCGGAGAGTCCTTGTCCAGCCAGGGGACACCCCCACCCTGAGAGGGACTCTCTGTCTCCACAAGGGCCCTTCCCTTCCCAGGGGACCACTTCTCACTTCCCTGACCTGACTGTGTGGAGGAACCAGCACCTGGAAGGTTCTGGAGAAATCTGGCTTCCCCAGAATTGTCTGAGAACATGGCTTAGGTGGCACTATCTGTGTGTGTCACGGTGACCGGGTCCCACCCCAGGCCGGGCAACCACGGGCTCAGGTGACACCTGCTTCCTGGGGCTGAGTCAGCGCTCCACCCACAGGCCGGGCGGGGGTCCGGGTGGCTGCACCCTGGCTTGTTCCCAGGGGAGGGTCCCAGCAGCAGGAAGTCAGACAGAGGGGGAAGGGATCTCCACACAACAGTCACGACCAAGGGGAAGAATCAGCTCTGCCCCAGAACCGGGCCGGGCCTGAACTTCGCCTCCCTGGCAGCAGCACTTCCTCCCCTCCTGCCCCCACCAGCGGCCCCCTCGCTCTGCCCGCTTCTCATGCCGGGTGCACAGCAGCGGCCAGACCACATGAACGTCCCTGCCCGCGAGTCAGAGGTGGGACCCTGCCCTGACCTGTGCGTCCCGTCTCTCGCGTCTTCCCCAGTCTGGAACATTCCTCGGTCTTTGACTTTGAGACTTGGATGCCATAGGTCACCCTCCTGTGTTCTCCATGGGAAGTCCTGCAGCTTGGGTTTGAGGGATGGGCCCTGGTGCCGAGATGCAGGTTACGTGCTCAGGGGGACCGTCAAGGAAGCGACTCTTGTTCTCCATGCACCTGCCAGGGGCCCCAAGGCCAGGCTGTCACCTGATCATGGAAGGAGGGTCCTGTGGACTTCCACCCTGGGAATGCGCCCCCACCCCTCCACTCGGGAGCCTGGGTGTGCACGCTGTTTGTCACCTTGAAGCTACACCGTAGCCTGACTTGCGATTCTTCCCCAACTGTCAGCCATGTGACAAGTTTGCAGTGACACTGTGCCCATTTGCAGGTCACTTGTCTGCACAGAGCGCCACCTCCTCTCCCTGCAGTCGCTCACGGGGACCTCACTGATGACCCACGTACTCTAGGGGTCATTCAGAGGAGAACAAGGTTACTTTTAAGAGTGTGTGTGTGTGGGGGGGTTGTGTTGTGGGGGGGTGGTGTTGTGGCGTAGTGGGCTAAGTCTCCACCCGTGGTGCCAGCATCCCATACAGGTGCCAGTTTGAGTCCTGGCTGCTCCACTTCTGATCCAGCTCCCTGCTAATGGCCTGGGCAAACAGTGGAAGAAGGCCCACGTGCTTGGGCCCCTGCATCCACAT
Source organism: Lepus europaeus (assembly GCF_033115175.1). NCBI lineage: Eukaryota > Metazoa > Chordata > Mammalia > Lagomorpha > Leporidae > Lepus > Lepus europaeus. The sequence goes on from NC_084835.1 coordinate 13,647,679, forward strand.
GGGGGACCCGGAAAAAGCTCCTGGCTTGGATTGGCACAGCTCCGGCCATTGCAGCCATCTGGGGGAGTGAACCAGTACATGGTAGACCTTTCTCTGTCTCTTTCCCTAATTCTGCCTCTCAAAGAAATTTTTTTTTTTTTGACAGGCAGAGTGGATAGTGAGAGAGAGAGAGACAAAGAGAAAGGTCTTCCTTTTTGCCGCTGGTTCACCCTACAATGGCCGCTGTGGCTGGCGCATCTCGCTGATCCGAAGCCAGGAGCCAGGTGCTTCTCCTGGTCTCCCATGCGGGTGCAGGGCCCAAGCACTTGGGCCATCCTCCACTGCCTTCCTGGGCCACAGCAGAGAGCTGGCCTGGAAGAGGGGCAACTGGGATAGAATCCGGCGCCCGACCGGGACTAGAACCCGGTGTGCCGGTGCCGCAAGGCGGAGGATTAGCCTGTTAAGCCACGGTGCCGGCCTCAGAGAAATCTTAAAAATAGAATGATGGGGCAATAGTTCCTCAGGACTGCCCCCAGCAAAGTGCCCTGGCAGGTGCACCCACCTACGACCTCCCTCACTACCGCCCCCGCCCGGCTGACTTCCTCTAAAGGAGAACCTGCTTCCACCACCCCTAGGGACCCCTCCCCACCTAGTTCCAGGATCCAGGCCTCAGAAGTCCCGACATCTCTCCTTGGCTCAGCGCCACCCTACGCCCCCATTCTGTCAACAAGAACTGTGCGTTTGGTTTCTAAAACGCAGCTCTGTCCCTCTCCAGTGGCACCAGCCTGCTCCGTGCTGCTGCCCCTCCACCCTGCCCCGAATCTTTGCACAACACAGCTCTGCCCCGAGCCCCGGCCATCCCTTAGCCCCCTTCCACTGTGAACACCTGGGTCCTCAGGAGGCCCCCCGAGGCCCCTCCTCACCTGGGGCTCCACTCCCAGCCCCAATCTGAGTTTTCACACCCTAACAGTCACCTTGCCAGCAGGTGGTCTACACTGTACATTTTCACACTGCAAAGTCACCTTTTCACAACCATCCAAAGATGTACAGGAGTGCAGATTACATAAGAACACGATCCTGGCATCTGTCGTAAATGTAATTCAGAACCGGTGACGTTATCCTGTAGCCTCCCCACCTGCCACTAGAGGGCTCTCTGTAGCAGCTACACAGGGAGGCCACACACTTGTCATTTGCTGTCCCTGCCACTCCTCATCAGTGGTGACCAAGAACCCAGGGAGCTGACTGAGAAAAAGTGTTCGTGTTTATTTGAAAAGCAGAGATAGATATAGAAAAATAGAAATATAGAAAGAGAAACAGATCCCATTTGCCAGTCTGTTCCTCAAATGCCTCCAACAGTTGGAGCTGTAGGAGGCTGAAGCCAGGAGCTAGGAACTCAAGCTGGGTCTCCCACGTGGGTGGCAGGGGCCCAGGTACTTGAGCCACCACCACCACCTCCCAAGACGCTCATTACGGGGAAGCTGGAGTCGGGAGCAGAGCTGGACTTGAACCCAGGCACCGTCACATGGTGCCAGGGTATCCTGAGCAGCATTTTAACCAAACATCTGCCCCCGAAAGAGATTCTGGATCGGAGGCTGTGCTTAGCGATTTCGAGCACGAAACCGGATATATTGGTCTATTTAAAAAAGTCACATTCATAGAAGCCAATTCAAGCTTCATTTGCATATTTGAAGGTATTGTATTTGGAAATTTAATTCCTCTCCAAAATGGAGTATATTCTTCAAACACTGGGGAATGTCACGTTCTCACCACGCGTCACGTGGGCGCTCTCACTCCCCTTCCTGCTTCTCCTTGGTCAACTGTGACGGGCAGCAGGTCGGGGTGTCCGGAGCGAGCACCCGTGGCTCCCTCTCCTCCTCCCATGATTCACTCCTTCTCATCTTTCAACCTCCCTGGACCACACGAGCAACCAGTGGCCCCCACGACACGCATTGCCCGGAAGGGTTTTGTTGCACAGCCACGTGTGGAGCGCCTGCCCAGAGCCAAGCCCCGCACAAGACCCTCTGCCTCTGAACAGAAGACCTGGGCAGGTACCGCGCAGGTTCCCATTTGGCAGATGATAAAACTGAGGCTCAGAGGGGCTGATGATTCGGCCGAGCTCAGCCGGCCGGTAACTGGTGGAGCTGTGATGAGACCCAGGCAGGCTGGCTCGGGGACCACGCTCTCTGCTGCCCTGGGCTGGCCGCCTGCACACGAGCCCCCTCCAGTGCTGGCGTTGCTCCTGTACGCGTGATTTTCATCTCTGTGGGGGCACCCAGTACAAGCCTTGGTATTGGTAAGTGCTATCTCTCCCTATATATGTTATGCAAACAAATGAATAAAAGTACTAGTCCTTTTGATGATCAAAATTCCACTCAACCCTAAGTTTCCTTTCATGGCATGAAGGGGTATGAGGCAAGAAGTCTGAAGCCCCCATCCCAGAGGAGATGAGTGGCACTGTCTCAGGGGACAGAGGTGGCTGGCCTGGGCCTGCCTGAAAGGGACTCAGGGAAGGCTTCCCTGAGGAGGATACACTGAGGAGGGTTTTGAGGGATGAGTAGGAGTTCAGTGAAGCCCAGAACCCAGCCCTATAGGATATGGGATGGAAGAAGCATCTGTGACGGCTCAGTCTCAGCATCAAGCCATGGCCCTGTCATTCCATGTGGGGGTTGGGGAGACAAAACAACTTCGTGGGAACAGCAGAGGGTTCCTCGCAGATGGCCATGGGCCAACCCCAGCAAACTCCCAGCTGCCGTCTGGACCAGCAGGCAAAAGCAGGGAGAGGGGGCGGGGGTCGGGGGTCCCACCCGGAAGCCAGGGACCTGCACTGTGTGCAGCCATCTGTGCCGCCACACCCCAGCATCTGCCCCGGGGAACGTGTCTGCGGTGACCTCCCCGCGCTCAGGAAACACGTGGCATGAGAAAGCCCCCACCCCCCTGGATGCACAACCACGGGGCAGACGTGTGCGGGCCGGCAGGCTCAGCGCCACACATCACATCACACGTATTTCCAACGCGCCACTGCAAAGAACAGGTGCACGCCCTTGGGAAACTCCACCGCCGCCGGACGCTGTGCCAGGGCCTGCGCCGAGCCCAGCAACTTCTCCGCAGTGCTGCTTTGTCAGAGCACAGCGCGGGCAACCGTCCGGCACCCGAGGGGACCAGGGTGCGGTCTGGGCGGACGGCGGCGTGCGCGCTATCCCGTCCCGCAGAGCGCACGCGTGGCGAGCGCCGCTTACTATGGAGCGAAAGCAACAGGGCAGCCCACGCTGTGGTCTGAACGCTAGGAGCCCACCTGGGAAAGGCGGAGGTCAGAGCCAGCGTGGAAGAGGGGCCCTGAGACTTGCCGGGGGTGTACCCACGGGCGATTCTGAGCTATGAGGCGGCGGCACCCCCTCTCCACTCAGTTTTGAAAAGAAACGTGAACTTGGCGCGCACGTGTGAAAATCGCGTATGAAGGCGCGAGGCTGGACCCAACCTCAATTCCGGCCAGAGGGGAGCCACGGAGAAACGGAGGTAGAGTCCTCCCAGGGTACGACCCGCGGGTGTGAGAGAGCTTTCCAGACGAGCTGTGGTGAGGGAGCGTCTCCAAGACGTATGAGGTGGACCAGAGCAAAACAACAACAGTATTGATAGCACGCCGTCGGTTCTAGGCAAATTTTCCTGCGTGCGCGCACACACAGACCTCTGGAAGGAGCCCCAGGAAACCAGTAGCAGTGTTTATTCCAAGGCAAGGAACCGTGGGCTGTGACCAGGTGGAGCTACACCTAACTGCACACCTGTTTATAGCTTGACTTTCAAACTTTTTTTTTTTTGCATTATTAGCATGTGTTTCCTATGTGAGAGCCTAAATTAAAAACAAAGGAGAAGAAAGCCCAGCCACGCTTAGGGAAGTGGCCAGCAGAGACGCCGCCAGAAAAAGCTGGTCTCCCGGCCGCAGAGGCACCACCCAGTGGCCCCCTCCCCACCGTGGCTTCCCTGGCTTCCCAGGACTCCGCCCTCCGCCTTCTCCTGCCCCGCGGGGTGAGGTCTGGGGGCGGAACAGGGCCATGGGGCCGCGGCGCTCTGCCTCTAACTCCCTGCCAATTTTCTGCCAGGCTGGACTAGCTGCTGCAGGATCCCTTCTGTTAACAAACTGCCCCGGAGAGCGAGGCAATTAGGCCCAGCTTTACCTGGAACGTACAGCCCCGCCTCTTCTCCCCAGCGTGGAAGAGGGGCGGGGCTCAAGGCAGGAGGCTGGGCGATGGCTGCTCAGGGCAGTCTCCAGGGGTGGGCGCGTGCAGCCACGGCCTGGTTTGTCCCTCCCTGCTACCATCTGCAGCATTCATTCATTCGTGTGTTTGTTGAATGACTATCACATGACAGGTGCCGATCTAGGTGTTGTGATCCAGCAGAGAATGCAAGAGACAAGGTCCCTCTCCCTTGGAACCTTTGCTCTACCAGGGACACAGAAGATCAAACACATAAGCAAGGAAGGTGGCGGGTGGGGGGTGGGGGGGTGAGCCGAGGCTTCCCTGAGGCAGTTACCATCCTGATAAGGATGACAGCTTTTCATATAGAGGCCACAGCAGGTGCAAAGGCCCTGTGGTATGTCTGGGTTTGCTTAACATGGGCGAGACCAAAGAGTAAAATGGTTACAGCACGGAGTCACAGCAGAATGTGGGGGCAGTCCTGCCCTTGTGGAGCTCCAAGAAAACTCCTGGAGGATATGCTGTCTACGACCCAGGGAGGGAGAGGGCCGGGCCTGAACTTCCCAGCAGGGGCGGCCGTGGGAGTCAGGACTGCTAAACCTCAACAGCAGTCCAGGCGCCCCAGTCAGGGGCCCACAGGGCCCAGCTCAGCGCAGGGAGCAATCCGGCCCCAAGGGCAGAGCGGCCCACGTCCTGAGCTTGACGAGGGGCTTTTGGATCCAACTGTCAGACCGGGGGACAGCTCCAGCAAAAGCTACACAGCCGGCTCAGAGGGTGTTCGGGTGGGGCAGGGTGGGGATAAGATCACAGAACCCCTCTGTATTCCAGCGGCTGGTCCAAGAGCATCTGGGGGCAGTTCTGGGCCTGCCGCATTGTAGGGACGGTCAGCAGCAGGTCATCTTAGTGCCCAGGCCTTGCACCAGACTTGCAAACCCCCAAATCTGCATTCGGCAAAGACAGAAAATGCACCATCCCAGAGCGTCCGCAGTGCAAGGTGGGTTCCCCTGCAGCCCCCTCCCAGGAGAACGCCCCTCCCACGCACACACACACACTGTAGCGTTCTATATATACTCCTCCCGGTCTGGCTTCTTGCCTCCTCCTCAGAGCCATCTACATTATATAAACATTTTAAATTTGTGAATAGAAAATAGATCCTCATGGGGCTTGGCCACAACCCTGATCGTGGCTAAGAATCTCTGTCGTCTCTGCTGCTGGCACCCGTGCTGGGCAGCCACCACCTGTGGCCTCCTGGAGGGCTTCTTCCCACAGTCACCAGCACCCACGAGCACCCTTTCGTCCTGGAGAGCTTCAAGACGGCCATGGCCGGGCAGGTGCTCGGCCCGGTGGTGAAGACGCCCTATCCCACGCTGGAGTGCCAGGGTTCAAGCTCAGGCTCCACAGCGGATGCTGGCTCCTTGCTCGGGCACAACCAGGTGGGCAACAGGTGATGGCTCAGACAGTTGTGTCCCTGCCCTCCAGGAGGGAGGCCCGCACTGGGCTCCGCCCCAGCCGCCGTGGGCATCCGGAGCGAGACACAGCAGCTGGGAGCTCGTTCCTCTATCTCTGTGTTTCATTCACCCCAGTGCCAAAAACAAATGGCCGAGCAGGGAGACTGCAACTAAATCCACTAGACACTAAGAGAATTCGCACTCAAGCTCTTCCTGCCCAGACTACAACGGCCCTGAGAGGCGAAGGCTGCGAGCCTGGGGTGGACACGTGAGGTCAGCTCGGCCAGGACAGCACTGCCCGGACTGGGCCTGCCACTCCCGCTGGGTGACCTCGGCCACGGCCCCCTGTGAAGCGCGCTCCACACCGGGGAGGGGCACGAAGAGGGTGAACACTGAGCAGGGCTCCCCAGGTCCAGCCTCGGGGGTGGGGCTCCCCGGACTCAGCGGCGGGCGCGGTGCTCGGCGCGGCCAGCAGGGGGCGTCCGGGCTGCGCAGTGCCCTCTGCGCGCCGTTCGCTCCCTGGGTCCTGCGGTGCAGCAGAGCTCCGAGCCACGCCCACCCCGTGAGGACCACTGGCTCGGACCCCAGACCCTACCCTGGGACTCCTCTCCCAAATCCAGCACGAGCCCCCCCGAGACCCCATCCCATCCTCCAGCTTGGGTCCTGCCCCCAGACCCTGCTCAGTGGACCTCCCACCCCACTCCTTGCACCCCGTGCCCCCCTGCCCACCCCCTAGCTCGGGCTATAACCCGGATATAGCGGTCCATGCCCAGCCCTCCCAGCCTGAGCAACGCCCCGGGCCCTCCCTTGGGCTTTAGCTGCCTGGAGCTGTGGGTTTGACGCCGGACTCGGGCTGAGCCGACCCTGCCCATGGCCTCATTTTAAACCAGCAAGGCCACCTCCAGGGGCTCCTGTCACCTTCAAATAGACTCCCGGCGCTCGTGCCCGACACCCTCCTTCCTCTGGGCAGATCCCTCCCTCCCTCCCCTCCTCCTCCCTGGTGCTGATGCACAGGGCAGTCTCGGTGACACGACAGCTGGCCTCTGTGCCATGACCAGGACCTAACCCCTGGGGGGGAGGACCCAGGTCAGCTCCCGACCCCCTGCTCTGGCTTACACAGGCTGAGCTCCGACACGGGCCGGTGCTGTTCAACTCCTCTCATGGGGTCTCATTGTTAACCTCATGCCCCGATTTCCACTTCGTGGGTGGAGCCGCCTGCCCAAGGTCACGCAGCTGTAAGTGGAGGAGGCGGACTTTGAATCGATAGACCCATGATGTGAAACGCCTCCAACACTGCCACAGTGACACCCCACCCTGGGAGCAGATGGGGAAACTGAGGCTTGCCACCCAGGTCCTGTGCTCCAGGAGCGGCTGGGACCAGTTTCCCCTCATGGGATGGCTCCATTGTGCGCTGACAGCGAGGGTCTCTGAAATCCTTTGCATCTTGAAGGCTGGATTTGGGGGTCCTTTGTCAGCTCAGCAGGGGAGGGCACCCAAGAGGGGCAGCACCACGCGTGGTGCAAACAGGAGGGGGCGGCTCTGCCAGTACTCACCCCACCCCTACCATGTGAAGGGGGGAGCTGCAGCCCACTGCAGGGGGCCGGGGGCAGCCCCATACTGGTTATCCCAGGGACGCCAACAAGCCACAAGCCACCCAACTTCTAGCTGTTGGCAACCGATGGAACGTTTAAAAACTAAGCAGGTCAAGCAGAAGGGTTCTGTGGGCTCCCACTCCAATCCAGGTCTGGGTACCGGAGCTTTGGCTTCCCCATCCATGAAGCGAGGATTTTGTGTGCTAATAATAGAGAAGGCCGCATGGCAGGGTGGCATCGCCAGCCACATGGCCACAGAGGCTGTGACGCACACCAGGCTCAGGTCTTTCCCTCTGTGGCCCTTGGCTTGCACTGCGAACTCTCCTGCCACACACACAAGCCATGGCCAGTCGGACGCCTGCTGAGACCCCCAGCCACCTCTGTCTACTCCTCCCTTTGACCATTCGGCTCCGCGATCCCTCGCCATCTCCCAAAGGGCCGGCCCTGTGACACGCAGTGAGGTAAGCCTCTGTTCGAGAGGCTGGATTCCCGTATTTGAGTGCGGTTCGAGTCTTGGCTGCTCCAATTCCTACCCAACTCCCTGCTAATGTGCCCAGGAGGGCAACGGAAACTGACCCAAGTCCTTGGACCCCCCGCCACCCACTTGCAAGACCTGGAAGAAGCTCCTGGCTTTGGCCTGGTTTTCATGACTCACTGTTGTGGTCATCTGGAGAGTGAACCAACAGATGGAAGATCTGTCTCTCCCTGTTACTCTACATTTTGAATAAATACATCTTACATACACACACACACACACACACACACCCCAGCGTCCCAAGTAACCAGCAGATCCCCTGGATTTTTTGCCTGCAGGGGCCTGTGCCGGGAGCATGTGCCAGAGTCCAACTTTACCGTCACCTCCCAGCAGAGCCACAACCCCCCGACAGGGGCTCGCTGCACCCTGTGGAGCTCTCTGCCTTCCACACGCTGCCTCCGAGCCCTCCGCCAGCAGGCCCGAGTTCATCTGCGCGGCACCGCGGGCACGTGGCAGGGTCCCCGTGAACTTGTGAATGAATGGCTGGATGCATGGGTGCACGGAGGGGCTGGCGGCTGCTCCCCTCCCCCGGGGATCCAATTAGCCGGCAGTGCCTGCATGCCCACCGCACGGTAGCCCAGTCCCAGCTGGAGGCTCTGTGTCAAGCCGCTGAACGCGGCTGCTCAGCTGCGCCGCCACAGTGGACACAGCTCTGCTGAGGGCTGCTGCCCCGTCAAGGACAAGAGTGGAACCAGGACTCGCAGGCCCCAGGGGCAGAGCGCTTTGGCCAAGCCCGGGAGAAAGGAGCGCAGTGAACGTAACAGCAGGGACAGGCTGCCACTCCCCTGCCCGCCCGAGCCTCCCGCCCACCACCTCGCCTGCCAGAGCGCTGGTCCCCGTGTCTCCCCCAGGCTGGGCGGGGAGCTGTCTCTGGCCTGGGCTATCCCTCGGCCAGGTCTTTGTCTCAGAGTCCCTGGGGCTCTGCACACGGCTGGGAGGGGCTCCAGGCTGGACAGAGAGGCTGATGGATTGGACGCTCTCCAAAGACTGCAACTTAAGAGCCGCTTGCGCCTCCATCTGCCTGGGCTCACTTGATTTATTTATTACCCCACTGTGAGCCTAGTAGCTGGGGCCACTCCCCCCTTCAGGATTATGGCTACAATGGGGCACCGGCTCCCTGCCCCTCCTCCTCCCCACCGAAAAGAAAAAGTGGTGGACCACGAATACACGAATGATTGTGGAAACTGCGCTGTTCCGAAGCTTATAACCCAGAGGGGACCCCAACACCTCCTGTCCCCACACCCCACACCTGGTCTGCCAGGGAACCCGGCCATCTGCAGCTCCCAGACACCTAGCTGCCTCTTCCTTTTGGATTATCGCAGCAGCCCCCTGCCGGGCCTCCCTCCTTCTGCCCTGGCCCCCGGTGAGTACAAGGACCCCGTGCAGCTCAAGTCCAGCCTGACCCCCTTTCTGCTGAGGCGATGCCCTGGGCAGGTGCCCTGGTGCCCCCTCGGCCTCGGGGTTTACCTGTCCAGCTGCTCACTTCCATCACACTCAGGTGTGCCCCAGGGCCTTTGCTCCTGCTGCTGGAGTGTTCTCCCAGATTGCTGTTTGGCTCCTTCCCTTCCTGTCGCCCCAGTCTCCGTCCCCTTTCCTGTGCTTGGATGCGAGTGATACAGGGCAGGCCTTTGAGCCTGTTACCTGTTATAGCAGCCCAGACCCCAGGCCGCGCGTGGCACACACTAGCTGCTCGAGCAATACTTGCCAAGTGGGTAAATTAGTGCATGGGGTGTGCAGAAGCCGGAGATGCCAGCTCTCGGCCAGCTTCCTGCCGTGGCCCCGCACCCACGTCACCTCTGGATGTGGCTAGCATCGGCCACGCCCCCTGTGTTGGGCCAGCTTGTGCCTGACCTCTACCTTGCAGCAAGAGGCTTGGCCTGGCAGAGCTGCGTTTCGGGCCGCCCTTGGTGACAGCTGCGGCTGCCGCTGTCCCCAGCCGCGTGGAGTGGGCTTGTCACAATATTTGTCTAACAGGCAGCGGCTTGCTAAGCCAGCCTGCAAACACGGCACTGCCAAGAGGGAACCTCTCGTGCCGCGGCGCTGGGGACACGGCTGTCCCTTTTGCTCCATCTGGCCTGGTTGCCTGGTGGGGGGCCAGCCTGGCCTGGTTGGCGGTGACCCTCCCAGCCCTGTCTCCCCATCTGCCTTCCAGCCCAGCGCAGCCCACTCCTGCTCCCACATCCCTGTGCTTGGGCCCCATTGCCCTTCGGGCCTCTCCACCTGGCTCCCGAGGCCTGCAGCGCACACTGGGTGCTTCCCCCAGAACTCCAGGCTTCAGAAGGCATCGAGGTCGACAGCCTGCCACCCAGGCCCTTAGGGACTGGACCCAGCTTAGGGACACCCAGGCTTCCTGCCTCTTGGAGCGGGACAAGGGGAGCTAGGACCTACTGCGGTCGGGGCTCCTGCACTGCCAGGAGCTGGGAGCCCAGGTGTCTACCTGAACGTCTCCTGCCTCTCCGCCTGCCTGGATGTCCCAGGATTCCAAACCTCGTGCTGCCCCTGCCCCTGGACTCTCCCACTGGGGGCTCCTGTGACCCCATTTCACAGACGTGGCCTACTGCTGACCCCGTCCAGTCCTGGGACCCCCCCCTACTACTGTGGGTGCCCACCTTCCTCACTGCCCTGCTCCTGCCCCAGCCCTGCCACTGCCTCGCTGGGACCCCCAGCCACCCCCCAGGCTCCCGCAGAGTGCCCCCCCCCCCCAGCCACGGCGGCCTGGCGTCAAACCCCCAGCTCACACTCCCGCAACCCAGCCAGTCTGAAACACGCAATTTAGCGCTTAATGACACACTCCGCTCACTAATTATTCCGTGTCTTATTTCTTCAGCTTGCATGAGTGCGCCTCCAGGCACAGCCGTGCTCTGGCTCCGGCTGGGCCTCCTGCTGCGGCTGCCTGCTGCCCTGGCTGGGCGTGGCCCCCACGGCCCCAGGCACCACGTAGAGGCCATCCACTCACTTCGCAAACAAACCTGCAGGTGCAGGGGAGCAGCGGGATTCACAAGGCCACACACCCCTGTTCCCTGGAGCTCTCGGGTGCCGGGGGAGATGGGCAGAGACCAATAGGCCGCCAGGACATCTGGAGCCATCACCAGGCCCGGGGCAGAACCATCCTTATCCCATCTGGCCTCTTCTCACTCCTTCAAAGCCCAAAGGCAGGCCGGCAGTCGGACCCCTGGACTCTGGCTCCAAAATGTCAAGAGTCACTGGGGGTGCCAGCTCCGTGGCCGTCACCCTGGTGCCATCGCCAGCTGTCCTCTGTCCCCTGGACCACAGCAGCAGCTCACCAACCTCTGCCTTATGCAGGCCTCTGGTGGTCGACTGCCCGCCTGGCAGCCAGAGGAAGCGCCACCTTCCTCCCACACCTGCCCACAAACACCAAGTGTCACTCGGCACCCTTCAGGGGCCCCACGCGGCTGGGCCCCTTGCACCACCACGCCCGGCTGCTCGGGCCTCCTGGCACTTCCCGGAGCAAGTCACACCCCAGCCATCCCAGAGTCCTAACCAGCCATGCCCCCACGTGTCTGTGCGGCAAATGCTGTGTCCTCAGACTGGGAGCCAAGGTTCTCTGGAGATGGATCAGTAGGGTGAGGATGGGTCGGTCTGTGTGTCTGCTTTCTGTGTGTGTGTGTCTGTCTCTTTAAGGAACTGGCTCACATGTTTCTGTAAGCTGGCCAGCGGGGAGGCCAAGGCAGGAGCAGCTAGTACACATCAAGTCAGCCACCGAGGGGCAAACGTCTGGCAAAGCTGCCAGCTGGGGACGTGCCTTGGTTTGAGACCCAGCGCCAATCCCAATTTCAGCTTCCTGCTAACAGGTACCCCAGGAGGCAGCAGGTGATGGCTCAAGTGCTTGGGTACCGGCTTTGGCCAGGCACTTGGGGAATGAATCATGGGATAGAAGATCTTTATGTTTATCTCTTTCAAGTTAAAAAAATTTAACCATCCTAATTAAAATAGTACTCATGGGAAATACTCAGACAACACCTCCCTGGGACTCATTAATAAGGGGCTCGCCCACTCCTGAGGCCACACCCCCTCACTACGAGGGACTGACCGGCTCTTCCCCAACTGGGGACAGTGGTGAATGGCCATCTGCCTTCAGATGCCCAGGCACTGGCCCGAGTCACCTGCTTGCAGGGTCAGTTCCTGCTGGCTGCTCCACTTCCAACCCAAGCTCCTTGCCATTGCACCTGGGACAGCGGTAGGCGATGGCTCACGTACCTGGGCCCCTGCCACCCATGTGCCATGCTTGCCTGGAGTCCTGGCTGCAGCCAGGCCCAGCCCTGGCTTTTGTAGGCATTTGGAAAATAAATTAGCAGATGGAGGAGAGCTTTGTCTCTCTTCCCCAGCCTTTCAAACAAACAGAACAAGTTCCTGCAGCTGGGGCGGTATCACAAACTGCTCCGCCTTCCCTAGCCCGCCTGTTCCTTCTCTCTCTGCAGATCCCAGAAGCCCCCTCCCCTTAACTCTTGCCGGCTGTGGACATCCGAGCCACTCAGAGGAGAAGCGATGGCTTCTGGGAAGCATGGCTGGCTGGGGGTGCGAATGGAACTGGTACCAGGTTCACCCTCACGGGGTGGAGGACTTTTGCTGACAGTGTGGAGACATGGGGCAAGGTCACTGTCGGGAATGGAGTGTCCAGTGGGGGAAACTGGGGCTGGAACATGGTCATGGATTGGACCAACCCGGCACAGTGCTGGGGGTGCAGAGGAGAGGCAGCACCTGGGCAGAGCGTGTTTCCACGGCCCCCCACCCTCCACACTGCTCCCATGCCTTGGGCCTTTTTGCAGTGTGGCCACATTGTGAGGGCATGAGTTGAGAGGATCCACAGACTCTGCCTGCTCCCTCGATGGCCGGTTTTCAGGACGCTCCTCTGGGAGCCCAGTGACCATGCTGCACGAGACCATCATGCGCACCTGCTCCACCCCGCCCCCTTCACGTAGTGCAGTGATGCAGCCCCCAGCAGTATGAGCCCCCCAGCCGCCCCTAGAGTTCCCACGGAGGCCTCAGGCATGTGGGGCAGAGATTAATCATCCTGGGGCACAGCAGGTTAAGCCACAGCCTGCAGCACCAGCACCCCACATGGGCACCTATTTGAGTCCTCGCTGCTCCACTTCCGATCCAGTTCCCTGCTAATGCTCCCGGGCCCCTGCACAGCGAAAAACTCCTGGCTTTGGATCAGCCCAGCTCTGGCTGTTGCAGCCATTTGGAGAGTGAACCACCAGATAGAAGATCTGACTTCCAAAATAAATAAATATATGTATTTTTTTTAAAAAAGAAGGCCACCTCACCTCTGAAGTCCCTTGTTCAAGAAATAAAGCTGCACCCAGGAACAGCAGTGAAAGACATCTTGCGAGATGCAGTGGCTCACCAACCAGCTCACGGTGGCCGGCTTTCAGCCAGCTAGTTATCTCCTAGCACACAGGTCCCTCCCCTGGCTCCTCATTGGCCGAGTAGCTCCGGGGTTACCACCTTCAGCTGTTTGCCTGAGAACTTACAGGTGCATCTAACCTGGCTGTTAGCTAGCTAGCTGTGGCCTCTCAGCTGAACACCCTACTGTGAAAATGGACCAAATATTCACTTCACATACCTGAAAGCCCACAGCTCCAGCACAATTGTAACGCAGCATGGGGCAAACCTCAACGGAGAGACTTCCCGTGAAATAACCGGCCGTGTCCTGGCCAGGGGGGTGACTGGGTCAGGGGAGATGAAGGAACACGGATTGGAGTGGGGGCAGAGAGGTTGTTTCCTGGAACAGAAAAAGACAAGTGGGAAAGAGGGGGCCACGTGCACTTCTGGGTCCGACCAGTGCACCCCGCAGGTGCTAACCCTGGGAGGAGCTGGGGGCAGAGAGGGCAGTGGGCGGGGAACCCCACCCTCTTTGTAACTCTTCAGTAAATCTCCGAGTTTTTCAGGAGAAGCACCTGGCTCCTGCCATCGGATCAGCGCGGTGCGCCGGCTGCAGCGCGCCTACCGCGGCGGCCACTGGAGGGTGAACCAACAGCAAAAGGAAGACCTTTCTCTCTGTCAAAAAAAAAAAAAAACAAACCCGGGTACTTAAGCATTCTCATTTGTGTTTCTCATTGTAACTCACATCCATGGTCATCTGGATCAGCCGAGTCCCAGCGCCAAGCTCCCGCTCTGGGGGCGGCCAGAGTGCGGCTGGCTTTTATCCTCACGCTAACATACATCACTTACTCCTGCCACTGTCCAGAGCGCACTATGAGGCACAGTCTGTCCTGCCCCGTGCTTCGTGCCCCGGGACCTCTCCCAGGTCAGACCAGACTTCAAATTCTTGTGCCTGCCCTGCCGTCATGGCCAGTGAGAGACCCCCTATTTATCGGGGTACCGCACTCCGCAAGGGTCTCCCTCCAGGAGGGGAGGAGAGCGCGGCGTGACCGGCTTGCGTGTAAGCCCCAGCTTCCGCGAGGTGCGATCCGGCTTTCCTTTGCACAGAGTGTCTTAAGCCACTTGCTCATTTTGTTAGGGTTCGTTTAATTAAAATCAGAAACCCTAATCCACAAATCCACTTCCCCGGGGGGGTTTGCAGCCAGGGAAGGAGCCTGGGCCAGCCCCTCTGTTCCCCAGGGGAGGAACGTGGCTGCTCCGCACGGGCCCGCGGCACCCTGCACGTGTGCATGACTACAGCGGACCTCTCCCTCTTAGAGAAACACACGCACGGAGCTGGAGGTCTGTTTTTTTCTTTTCAGGTCCCTGTGCTATGCACAGAAGTTCCGGCTTCTTCTTCTTTTTTTTTTTTTAATTTGAAAGTCAGAGTTAGAGACACAGAAAAAGAGAGAGAGAGAGACTGTTGATCCACTCGTTCACTCCCAAGATGGCTGCAACAGCCAGGGCTGGGCCAGGCTGAAGCCAGGAGGCAGGAGCTTCATCTGGGTCTTCCCTGCGGGTGCAGGGGCCCAAGCTCTTGGGCCATCTTCTACTGCTTTCCCAGGCCATGCAGATAGCTGGATGGGAAGTGGAGCAGCTGGGACCTGCCCCGTTGCCCATACGGGATGCCAGCATCCTGAATGTGGCTTCACCTGCTGTGCCACAGTGCTGGCCCCTCCAGTGCTGACCCGGGTTGGCCTATGGGCATGAGCAGTCCTGCGGAGGTCTCGGCGCTGAGATTCCCGGTCTCTCGGCTTCTCACCTGAGCCCAGCCCTGTGCCGGGGAGCGCCGGTGATACACGTGGGAAGAACGGATGAAGTTCAGATTGGTTCAGAACGTGGAAGGTGCAGGCCCGTCCCTCCCTCCCTCCCTCCACACCCCACCTGGCCCTGCACCTGCCAGTCTCAGATCTGCCTCTTCTCTCTGACCCAGGCCACCTTCACCCACTGTCTGAATGCCGTGGCCTCTGCCTTCCTGGCTTCCTCTCCAGACCCAATCCTGAGCCCTCAGAGCTCGGGGCACCCCCTGCTTAGAACGCTCCCGTGCTAACTCCTGCCCAGGCACCAGCTCCCCACTGGCCCTGGCTGGCTGCTCCCACACCCTCGCCCCTCTTCAGCATTTGCTGTGTCCCTGCAGCTGGGCCTTGGCTGGTCCCTAGGCTCCATGCCTTGGTCCTCAGGCCCTGTGTGCGTGCCTGGGATGCTCCTCATCTCTATGTGATCTCTCAGGGCTCCCTTGCTCCCCAACAGGTTGGAGCCTCCTGTTTCAGGGACGAGGGGCTCGTCTTCCCAGGGCTGTCCTCACCGGGGTGTCCCCAGATGCTTGCTGGGCAGGCCTCTACCCGGGCAGGCGTCTAGGCTCAGGAAGCTCACCTGGTGGGCATATAGTTGTGGGCACTGCTGGACGTGGCTTACCACGGGTGTCCCATTTTCC
The DNA here is from genome assembly GCF_033115175.1 of Lepus europaeus. Lineage (NCBI taxonomy): Eukaryota > Metazoa > Chordata > Mammalia > Lagomorpha > Leporidae > Lepus > Lepus europaeus. The sequence continues at coordinate 13,663,239 of NC_084835.1, forward strand.
CACCGGGGATCCCCTGGGGGTCTCTGGCCCTGGCAGCATCATGGTGGCCCCTTCCCTGCCTTGCGCGTGCTCCCGTGTGCAGGCAAGAGTGGCGTCTGGGGTGCAGCTTTGTGCCTGTGTGTCTTTGTGCACGTGGTTGGTTGGGTGGTCTGTGTAGCGTGTGAGTGTGTGAGCCCCTCTGCAGGGTGTGGCTGTGTCCTCCGTGTCTGTGGGGCTGCGTGTTCCACGGGAGTTTGCGGGACCCCAGGACCTGCTCTGTGCCCCATTCTCCCCCCTCTCCCCCGCCCCGCCCAGTTCCTATCACCTAGCAACCAAGGGACTGCAGTGCTGGAGCCTCTGCAGACAAAGGAGGTGCCTGTGTGGGGGAGGAGCTTGGAGGGCGGCAGGAGAGGGCGTGGCGTGGCGGGGAGGGGCAGGGCCTTGTCCCTGGCCTAGGCGCAGCTGTACATCCTGCATCCCTGGACGGGGCTCTCTTCTCTGGGTCCCCTCCGGCCCTGCCTCCCCCTTCTCTTGGCCCTGCAGGACCTGGGGGCTCCTGCACCCACCAGGGAGGGAGTCCTTCCAGGCCTCACTGCCCTTTCCTTCGGCCACCTTGCTCTGTCACCTCCAGCCCTCGCTGCCCAGCGTAGCCCCGCCCCGCCCCCCGCACCCCATGGCTGCTGGCTTTTTCCTGTTCACTAATCCTTCTGCAACATGATCTTGTTTGCTCCCAGACTTCTCGACCCCGTCTCATCCACTCAACAGAAGCTCTGGCATCCAATAATAGCAGATTTACTCAGCACTTACTACGGGCCAAGCCCTGTTCCAAGCCCCCTGGTGCATGCTAAGTGGTGCTGCCCTCGGCACCAGCGTAGGATGCGGGAGTTGCTGTCGGCTCCAGGTCACACTCGAGGGCCCTGAGGCCGAGAGAGGCTGAGTGTGTGGTGCCCACGGTTGTTTCGCTGTTTGCTGCTCTGTCCCCAGCGCCTGGCACATCGAAGCGGCCCTGGACTCTTTCTAGAGAGAACAGAAGGGAACAGAGACCCTCCCCAGCACCGGAGTGAGGGGTCTGGCTGCCGCGGAGCACAGCCCGAGGGTCGTGGGTCCGGCTGATGCCCAGGCTGGGCAGGTGGCAGCCAGAGTCTCAAGGGGCTGCTTTGGGGACTCAGTGTGGCCGGGGAGACACCGTGTGAAACCTCTGGCTTCAGCGATGACACTGCAGATGGCAGCTCCCCCTCTGGCTGCTCTGAAAACGGTTTGATCCTGGGGGCTGCTCCTGCTCTTGGGTTTGAGGCAAAGGATCTGGCCAGCTTCCACACTGGCTTGTGATGGAGCACAGAGGAACGCGAGCGAGCTCCAAGAGGCCACCCTCAGGGGGCCGATGGTCGTGCAAGGGCACAGAGGGTGAGTTGGTCATTTGGACGAGCAGAGATTTGGTCTTTCCACCTGGGGTAGCCACGTCTCACAGAGCCAGAATCCAGGTGTGGGAGTCCACCTGCTCGGATGAGGGCGGTCTGTCGCCACTTGGCGGTCAGAACGGGAATACCCAGCAGAGCTGTGCCAGGACGTCTAAAGTTCGTGGTGCCCAGGAGCTGGCGACTGACCGGGCATAAAGACACCCATATCCCACACCAGAGTCCCCGGGTTCTATTCCTGGCTCCTGCTCCTGACTCCAGCTTCCTGCTAGTGCAGGCCCTGCCCTCCCAGTGCTCCCTTCCTGCACTCCCCGGCACGTGAACTTCAACCCTTATCTCTGGAGACAGACACCCAGAGAGCAGACGAACGGGCTTCCTAGCAGACGGAGAAGCGGGGACGGGCAAGGCGGGAGCAGAGCAGCATCAGAGGGGACACAGGGAGTGCTGGGAGCCGGGACTGGATGGGACTGGGGGTCCCTGAGCTCCTGGCTGGAGAACTGCGGGCAAACAGGGGCCGCTCTGGGCCCCAGGCATCAGGAGTGGCACCACGGGCTTCGTGCTGTCAGGGGCTTCCACGCAGGTGCACGGCGTGCTCACGGGAGGCCTGCGGGCGGGAAGTGGGATTTCAGCTTTTTTTGGGGGGGAGGTGTTGCTCTGCCTCATTTCCCTCAGCTCAGGAGACTGCTGGAAACTGCTGAAGATGTGGGTTATTAGAAAAAGGCAAGGTAACCAACAACATGGTCACCATCAACTCCTTAAAAAAAATCCTGACCACAAATCTTTGGATTTGCCGGGTCATTATCCTCAGGAATGCCCACGTACGCGCTCACAGGAAGGAACAGAACTTTGCATTCTAAACTTTGCTTAAATTTTAACTCGGAAAAACTTTCAGATTTTTTTCAGGAAGCCGTAGAGGAAGTGCAGAGGCCCATGACGGTGGCCTCTCAGTGATCCCTGCGACACAGCGCTGAGCAGTGCACTGAGAGGCGGTGCCTCTGCCTGCTGGTCCCGTGGGTGGATCCCTGTCACCACGCCTGCTGTCACTCACAGAACTGCCCCCGCACCACAAACACCCCACTGCTGCCCATTCCCCCCCCCCCCCGGCTGTCACACGGCCCTGACAACCATTACTACCTGCTCTCAGCTCTCTCGCTGAATGATTTCAACATTTATTGGCTGATTAGAGAGGTAGAGACACACACACACACACACACATCTCCCATCCACCTGTTGGTTCACTCCACCGGTACTCACAGTAACCAGGGCTAAGGTAGAGGCCAAAGCCACGAGCTGGGAACTCAATCCAAAAGGGACACAAGGACTCGGGCCATCATCTGTGGCCTCCCCAGGGTGCACATTAGCGGGATGCTGGAGTCATCAGCCAGAGCCCGGGACTGAACCCAAGACTGTGCTATGGGACGCCGACGCCTCAGCTGGCATCCTAAGCGGGACTTTTATGGAAATGCAGCAGGGGTGGGGACACTGGCCCACTGGCTGTATGACACCCCTGCAGTGTTTGCTCTAGCTCAGCCAGGGTAACTGCAGGCAGGGCTCAAAATTCAGTGAATGTATACCAGGCTCATTTTTAGGCTGGTCATTGTGCGTGTTCCGCAGACGATGTTACAGATATCTAAAGGGCCCTCGGCAGAAAAAAAGGTTCCCTGTGCGACTTCTCCCACCCAAACTGCTGCACCATCACGTTTGTCCCTTGTGTTGCTGGCCTGGCTGTGCCACCATCAGCGTGAACGTTCACCCTCGACGCCCGCAGGAATAAATGCGGGTTCCTGTAGCTCCGCGCCCTCGCCAGCAGGTGGCGCAGTCGCCACCCTCTCCCAGCCTTTGACTTCTAGCCAACCCACAGAGCTGGCTTTGAAGTGACTTGTGACAGGGCTGGGTTGGGCGCTGCCCACTCATGGGCATGTCAGACCGTTTGCACGCGTCTTAGCCCATATGTGTGGACAAAAATGCCCGGTGGGCTCCGCGGTGGTGGTGGCGGTGGCTGCTGGCTCACAGAGTCCCTTCCCGCTGGAAGGGACAAGCAGCTCCCCCCCCTTCTGCAAGGACACCCCTCCGCCCCGTCTTCAGACCCAGGAGGGCCCCACCCCAGGCCCCAGCTCCCTGCTCCCTCTCACAGGCACCCCCAGTGCCACCGTAATGTTTCATGCAATCGTCGCTGTGCTGAGGTCCATGGCTTTGTCTTCCATTTGTCCCTCCTGGTGTCAATTTTCCTGCATTCCGTGTCCCCACTCCTGATGACCAGAACCTTCAGAAACATTCCGTCCGGGGACCCCGCGCCGTGGCACGGCAGGCTCGGCTGCCACCTGCGATGCCAGTGCGCTGGGCTGCAGCGTTGGTCCAGTCCCGCTGCTCTGCTTCTGATCCAGCTTCCTGCTGGTGCACCTGGGAAGGCAGTGGAGGGCAGCTCGAGGGCTTGGACCCCGCCAGCCACGTGGGAGGTCCAGACTGGCTTCCTGGCTTTGCCCTGGCCCAGCCCTGGCCATTGTGGTCATTTGGGGAGTGAACCAGCGGGTGGAAGATCTCTTTCTCTTCTGTCTCCACCCCACCCCGTCACTCTGCCTTCCAAATAAATACATATTTATAATTTCATTTGTATTTGTTTCTGTGTTTCTGACTGCATCTGGACTTGCACTACCGGTAACCAGTCAGATAAAGTGTAGAAACCTCAGTCCCTTTACGTGTCCACTCCGCCACTCCCTAGTGTCTCAAACGCTTCTTTTACGTACGTGGACAGTCACGCCTGGTGGTGCCACCAGGTTGCCTTGGACCGGCAAACGTCACTCAGAAAAGCCCAGGCAGCAGCTCACGTCTGTGCACCTGTGCTTTCTGCCGACGCTTGTCCTTGCTGGGGTTCCCAGGCTCCCGCTTTCTCTTCCTCTCTTGAGCTCTGTTCCTGTCCTTCCTTCTTTCCGCTTGGACAGCTTCCTTTAAGGACTCCTGTGGGCAGGGCAGAGCCCCTCGGCTTTCCTTCTTCTGAAACGTTTTGGTTTCTTCTGCGTTTCTTTCTTTCTTTTTTTTTTTTTTAAAGATTTATTTATTTATTTGAAAGGCAGAGAGAGAGAGAGAGAGAGGTCTTCCACCCAGTGTTTCACTCCCCAAGTGACCGTGCCAGGGGCCAGGAGCTTCTTCTGGGTTTCCCACGTGGGTGCAGGGGCCCAAGGACTTGGGCATCTTCTACTGCCTTCCCAGGCCATAGCAGAGAGCTGGATCGGAATTGGGCAGCGGGGCAGCTGGGACTTGAAATGGGGCCCACATGGGATGCCAGTAGTGCCGAAGCTGGGCTGACTGGTCTCTGCTGTCAGGGCTTGAGGAATGCTCCCGGGCTCCTGGGTGTCCATGAGAAATCTGCTGTCATTAAAATCCCCCTCCCTTAAGGGGATGTTGTTTCTCTCTCTTGCGGCTCCCAAGAATCGTCTTTTACTTTCAGGAGTTTTAACACACAGGCTGCACCCTGGTTTCTGTGATTTGGGGTTGGCTTGATCGCTTGAGTCCAGAGCATTACGTCTTTTGCTTAGCCGTGGTCTGACAGTTCTGCCCTTTTTTGTTTTCTTTCTGGGACTCTGTTGACACACATGGTGGCTCTGCAGCCGGCCCTGGGAACCTGAGATCCTGTGCATTCATTTCTTTCTTTTCTTTTCTCTTTCTTTTCCCTCCCTCTCTCCCTCCTTTCCTTCCTTTCACAGGTAGAGTTATAGACAGAGAGAGAGAGACAGAAAGGTCTTCCCTCTGTTGGTTCACTCCCCAACTGGCTGCTACGGTCGGCGCTGCGCCGATCCGAGGCCAGGAGCCAGAAACTTCTTCCGGGACTCCCACGCGGGTGCAGGGCCCAAGCACTTGGGTCATCCTCCTCTGCCCTTCCGGGCCACAGCAGAGAGCTGGACTGGAAGAAGAGCAGCTGGGACTAGAACCTGGCACCCATATGGGATGTTGGCACTGCAGGCAGAGGATTAACCAAGTGAGCCACCGGGCCGGCCCTATCCTGTGCCTTTCTTAAGTTTATTTTCTCTCTGTTGTACAGGTGGAGGAACCTCTATTGTTCTGACTTGGAGTTTGCAGATCTGCCCTCTGCTAGGCCGAGCCCCTGTGGAACTTGGAGTTTGGTTTTCTAACTCTCGGCTCTAACTGCCCATCAGGAGCAGAGCAGTGGATCAGAACAGGAGCAGCTGGGACTTGAACCGGCACCCACATTGGATGCTGGTGCTGCAGGCAGAGGATTAACCTACTGTGCCACGGCGCTGGCCCATCTTTCTAATAGCACAAACTGAAGTCACACTCGTCACTTCCTCTCTCGCTTCCGGGGCCAGCACTTGGATGCCGGGATTCCATGTGGGGACCTGGGCGCTCAGCGAGGATGCAGGGTTGTTCTACTGGGAGGGCGAATTTAAGACTGGACACTGAGGATCACGAACACGATTCCTTCATCTTCTGATACCTGTAAGGAGCACTCACTGCGCACTGTGTGCTGCCGGCATCCAGGACACGGGGGACACCAGCCAATTGGAGGCCGGTGGGCCAGTGCAGCGGGTGGGCGGGGCATCAGGGGTGGTGGGCCGTGCACGTTGAGACAGCGGGCATGGGGCCCAGACGTTTCCCACTGAAATAAACTGATCTTTGATTTCACCTTTTCCTGGAATTCTGTTTAGTACCCTCGGATATTTAAGTGGGGACTGCACAGAAATGCCAGCGAGGGGAAAAGTAAGATCCACCAGGTCCTGGGCCAGGGCTGGCTTCCTTCCTGAGCTGTGCTTATTTATTTGAGAGGCAGAGTCACAGAGAAGGAGGGACAGGGACACGGAGGGAGACAGAGAAAGATCCTCCATCCGCTGGTTCACTCCCCAAATGGCCGCAACAGCTAGCGCTGGGCCAGGTCGAAACCAGGAGGCAGGAGCTTCTTCCGTATCTCCCACATGAGTACAGGGCCGCAGGCACTTGGCTCTTCTCTGCTTTCCCCGGTCATTAGCAGGGAGCTGGATCAGAAGCAGAGCAGCAGGGAGTCGAACTGGTGCCCATATGGGCATCTCAGCTGGTGGCCGCTACACCACAACGCTAGCCCCTCAAAACAGTTTTTAAAAAGTTGTTCATTTGCATGAGATATAAAATATAGAGAGCGATCCAGAACCAAACTCATAATCTCCCACCTGTTGGGTCACTCCCGCACATGCCCACCCTGGCTGCATCCGGCCCAGGCCAAGTCAGGAGCCCAGAACTCAACCTGGGTGTGAGCCATCACCTGCTGCTTCCCGGGGTGCACAGCGGCTGGAGCGAGCAGCAGAGCCGAGGTCTGAGCTCAGCTCTCTGACGCGGGCTGCGGGCTTCTCCCATGGCGTCCTTGGCAGCTGTATCCAGGGCCTGCTTCTCGATCTCCCCTTCTCACGAGGACTCCCCTCATATTGGTCAGGACCCTAAGGGTCTCATTTTCACATGATCACGTCTAGAAGACCGTCTGCGTGAAGTCACGTTCTAGACGCAGGGGTTCGGACTTTGGCCCACGGGATGGGGACACAGGTTGCCAGCAGAGGCGCCAGGCTCCTGCAGCTCATTTATTTATACATTTTTGGGGTCTCCGTGTATTAAAACATGAAGGTAAAGGGGCCAGCACTGTGATGCAGCAGGTTAAACCACCATCTGCAGTGCCGGTACACCATCTGGGTGCCGGTTTGAGCCCTGGCTGCTCCACTTCCGATCCAGCTCTCTGCTAATGTGCCTGGGAAAGCAGAGCAAGATAGCCCTAGCGCCTAGGCCCCTGCCCCAGAGGAAGCTCCTGGCTCCTGGCTTTGACCTGGCCCAGCGCTGGCTGTTGCGGCCATGTGGGAAATGAACCAGTGAATGGAAGATCTCTCTTTTCCTTCTCCTCTCTCTCTTTAACTCTGCCTTTCAAGTAAGTAAGTCCGTCTTTAAAAAGATAAAACGCCAGTCTATATTTTAAGTGGCCACTTTACCAAGTTAGCATTTCAAGCGAACTGCACATGATGCTTCCCCACAGTGCTGACAGCATCTAGGGGACCAGAGATTTTTAACCGATGCTCAGAGCCTTACAGGTGCCCGGTGCAGCCACGGACACAGCTCCCTAAGTTCTGCAGTGAGGAGCCTCGTCCTTTAATCTTACCTGGCATCTCTATGTCAGGGATGCAGTGGGCTAAACCCCCTGGCCCTTGGTGTCCGGCACTGCATCCCTCAACTCCTCCCCCGCAGCGGGCAGAGCCTCTGCCTGGGCACGCACGGCCAGAGCGGCTCTGCAGAGTGGGCGGGGATCCAGGCCCTGCTTGGGTAGCATCGCCATGGCAACCTCTCCCCACTCTGCTCCTCGCTGAGACCCGGGCATCTGTGGCCATGGCGACCGGTGCCGCCACTTGAGCATCTGCATAGCAACCAGAGAGGGTGCCGGGTGCAGCTGGGCTCTGCTTGGGGAGAGCAGGTACGCCGAGAGCTTTTATAAATCATTAAGGAGAAGACGGGTACCTCGATGGGAGCGCGGACAAAAGACCTGAAAACACAAGTGGTTAATAAATCCATGACAAGTGCCGAATATTTCCAGCGATCATAGAAATGCAAATGCAAACAACAATAAGACACTTTAAAAAAGAAAAAAAAAAAACAAACCCAGTTCGATTGGCAAGAGATGAGGAAAACAAAAAGATCAGACCCAGCGTTGGGGGTGGGTAGGGAAACAGGAACACGCCCACCCTGCTGGTCTGAGAGCACATTCATGGAACATTCTGGAAGGGCAATTTGGCACTATGCACCAAAGCCTTTAAAATGCGCATACCTTTTGAACCGGCAATTCCAGTTCTAGTAATTTATGCCAAGGTAATAATTAAGTGAGTAAAGATGTAGCTACAAGTGTGTTCCCTGGAGGAGCAGTTAGAATAGCACAAAGTCTCAAACAACTACAATCTGAGGGAACTGACTTAATCCTCTACTTGGCACTCGGACCCGGGAATGCTGGGCACCATTAAGAAATCTGATGGGGCCGGCGCCGCGGCTCACTAGGCTAATCCTCTGCCTTGCGGTGCTGGCACACCGGGTTCTAGTCCCGGTCGGGGCGCCGGATTCTGTCCCGGTTGCCTCTCTTCCAGGCCAGCTCTCTGCTGTGGCCAGGGAGTGCAGTGGAGGATGGCCCAAGTGCTTGGGTCCTGCACCCCATGGGAGACCAGGATAAGCCCCCGGCTCTTGCCATCGGATCAGCGCGGTGCGCTGGCCGCAGCGCGCCAACCGCGGCGGCCATTGGAGGGTGAACCAATGGCAAAAGGAAGACCTTTCTCTCTCTCTCTCTCACTGTCCACTCTGCCTGTCAAAAAAAAAAAAAAGAAATCTGATGGAAGACCCTCTAGTGGCACAGAACGGCTTTCACAGTGCCCTGAGCGGGGTAAAAGCAAAACAGGTGTGCAGAGCGCGGCAGCCTGGGGAGCAGGAGGCTGCTCAGGGCCCGGCCCCTGCTCCTCCAGGGCTCGGTGCCTCTGTGTGTCCAGAGCAGAGATGGCAAGGCTCAGGGGGACGCTCCTTTCCATGGGACCCGTTTACTAAGTCCCAGACAAACAGGGCAGCCGGTTTCCGTGCGTCGTCGCCCTCCGGCGGTCTGTGCACCTCCTCTCCAAACTCTCACACTGAACTGCACGCGTGCACCTGCTGCTCGTGCAACACGACTCTTGCTTTGGAGCACATTCGCCCTTGAAAAGGAAGTTCTTCAAAAGGTCCACGTCCAAGGTCAGCACCTCTGGAAGCGTCCTTCTCTGGCGAGATTCCTCCCAGCACAGAACAAAGGCCTAGAAGCTGATATCCAAAAAGAGACTGGAGGCATCGCAAAACTCATTACCAACCCAGAAGCAAGGGTTCCGCTGATTCTTTCACTTCACTTTTTTTTTTTTTTTTTTTTTTTACTTTTTTTTTTTTTTTTTTTGACAGGCAGAGTGGACAGTGAGAGAGAGACAGAGAGAAAGGTCTTCTTTTGCCGTTGGTTCACCCTCCAATGGCCGCCGCGGTAGGCGCGCTGCGGCCGGCGCACCGCGCTGATCCGATGGCAGGAGCCAGGTGCTTCTCCTGGTCTCCCATGGGGTGCAGGGCCCAAGGACTTGGGCCATCCTCCACTGCACTCCCTGGCCACAGCAGAGAGCTGGCCTGGAAGAGGGGCAACCGGGACAGGATCGGTGCCCCAACCGGGACTAGAACCCGGTGTGCCGGCGCCGCAAGGCGGAGGATTAGCCTAGTGAGCCGCGGCGCCGGCCTCTTTCACTTCACTTTTTGGGGAAACTGTTGAAAAGGCTTTGGAGAAACTGTGCACCAGCTGCGAGAGAATCAGTTCTTCACCGGCTACGATGATTTTAATCCTTGCTCGCTCTTCACTTTTTGTCTGGTCCGGTGACTTTGTCCTTGATATAAGAATGGTTTTGTTTCACAAAAGCCATCAGGTGCATTTTCCCAAGGCAGTGCTTGGTGCTATAAGATTAAGATAAAATCCTGGCCCTGAGGCCGGTGCTGTGGCGCAGTGGGTTAAAGCCCTGGCCTGAAGCACCTGCATCCCTTATGGGTGCCGGTTCTAGTTCCGGCTACTCTTTTTCCAATCCAGCTCTCTGCAATGGCCTGGGAAAGCAGAAGATGGCCCAAGTCCTTGGACCTCTGCACCCACGTGGGAGACCCGGAAGGAGCTCCTGGCTCCTGGCTTCAGATCAGCTCAGCTCCTGCCATTGCGGCCATTTAGGGAATGAACCAGTGGATAGAAGACCTCTCTCTGTCTCTATCTCTCTCTGTAACTCTTTCAAATAAATCAAATATTTTTAAAAGGCTACAAAATATAATTCCACACTTGAATATTAAAAAAAAGATAGAATCCTGACCGAAGTTTTGGCAAAGAAGGTGGAGGAAGGTGGATCTCACGGGGATGCGATTCTGGCCGTGGTGTGTGCGCTGTCCGTGGTAGCCGCGTCCGGTGCTTCTCCTGATCCTTCACCTTGTGATCGTCCTGCGCTCCCGTGGGGCGCCTGGAATCCAGGTGTCAGGTCAAGGTCTTTCTCTGATGCTGTCGGCTTAGCTGTGGGCTGTCGGCATCCAGCCGCTGGCTGGCTGGGGAGTCCTGATCACGGGCCCTCTTTTCTGTCCCTCACGCGCTGTGCTTGGCTTGTCTCCGCTTACTGCCTTTCGCAGTGCCTCGACCTACAGGAAGATCAGGACGACACGGCATCTGACAGCTGTTTTCCCGCCGTAACTTACTACCTTTTCCCATTCTAAGGAAACTGTTGCGGTGGATCCAGCACCCTGGGGTGGCAGAGGATTCTTCCAGAAACACAGCATGTGGGCAGGCTGGCAAGTGCCTTGTGCAGAGACCCCCGCGGTGAGACGCAGTCAGCAAAGAGCCCAGCTTATCTGGAGCTTAGCGGAGGCTTCCAGGGAAGTCTCAAAGGTGGCTTGCAGAGAGCTGCCTGGGGTTCTCTCCCTACTGGAGCAGGGGGCGGGGTCTCTCCTCACAGCCCTGCGCCGCTCCGGTGATGGCCACAGGGACATCATCTGGACTTGTGAGCCGTGCAGCCACTTCCAGGGCTGTCCCTGGGGCAAGGGACACCCCTGCAGTCCCCAGGGGGCCCCTCCCACTTCATTTTCAGCCAGACGGGAGGGGAGGTGACTCACGTTTCAGATAATTCTCTTTGCTTTGGGATGGATTCCAGTTGGATTTTTAAAACACAATGAGGGGCTGGCACTGTGGCGTAGCAGGTAAAACTTCTGCCTGCAGTGCCAGCATCTCACATGGGTGCCGGCCCAAGTCCCAGCTGCTCCATGTCCGATCCAGCTCTCTGATATGGCCTGGGAAAGCCATAGATGGCTCAAATGCTTGGGCCCCTGCACGCATGTGGGAGACCTAGAAGAAGCTCCTGGCTCCTGGCTTCGGATTGGCCCAGCTCTGGCCATTGCGGCCATCTGGGGAGTGAACCAGTGGATGGAAGACCTCTCTTCCTCTTTCTATCTCTGCCTCTCTGTAACTCTTTTTTTTTCAAATGAAATAAATTTTTTTAAATGAAAATTAAAAAGATAAAAAAACCATATGATTTTTAATATGATTCCACTGTGATTACAAAAAAAAAGAGCTATTACAATGAGGGACACCGAAATGCTGGCCATGGTTACCCCCGGTGCGGGGCCCACGCGATTTTACTGTCTTCCTTTTGGTTGCTCCATTTTTACATGCTCTACAGTCAGTGCATGACTCTTGGAGAAGTAAACGGAGAAAGATATTTAAGAAGGGTACAACCCCATAAATCGGGGCAACCATTCACTTCAGGAGGGAAATTCGTAGGTTTCGAAGGGGTTCACAGTCTGTGAATGAAGCAGGCACTCGATAAATATTTGCTGAATCAATTAACAACCGAGCCCGCTCTGGGGTTTCTGTAAGTGGCAGGCTCCCCAGCGCATTGGAAATGAAATCCGTTTACCAAGCCGTGATCTGCGTCTTTCTCCCAAACGTATCCATTGTGTAACGCGGAAGCAGGGTGGGGAGGGAATGCTGCACTCCTGCTCTGTCTCCGAACACAGCCACAGCCCCCGGCCCCAGTGTCCCGAGCTGGGAAAGGGGAGCGTGGCGAGCCGCCACCCTGGGCCTTCAGTGCTGGGGAGAATGCGAGCGCTGAGTCTACAAGAACGTGACTATGAATGGGGGCACAGGCAGAGACACAGGTGCTCCCCTTAGCGTCTTCCCTGGGGGTTGTGAGGGAAGGCACTCGCCAGCATCACCCTGGAACGAGCAGCCCAGTGAGTTACCGCGAGGTGGATGCCCATGGAGCCACTGACCAGGTCGTGGAACCCTGCAAGCACCCCAGAGACCTCCCCTCCCCGCCTCTGCCCTCCAGTAACTGCCACCCTGGCTTGGATCTCGATGGAGTCTCCTCTCGCCTTGACTGTTTCATCACACTAAGCACGTGTTCCTAATACATGAATTTTGTGTCTTGTTTGTATTTTAAGAGTCCCCTTGAAACTGCATGGAAAACACAATGAAAGCACCAGTTTATTTTGATGCAAAACATTCTAAAATCCACATGCAGTGTTTCCACCATGTGCATTTTCCATGCACTTTTTGAAGACACTTCACATATTCATGAACAGAATCAGATGGCCAGCCTGTTTCTCCGACTTGTTGTTGTTACTTGGTGCTCTGAGGTTCATCCTGCCCCTGTGTGTTACCACAGTTGGCTGCTTTCTTTGCTGCTGTGAGGTATTCCTCTGGATAATATTCCACAATTTCTGCCTCTCTTTTCTTATTGGTGGACATATGGCTTGCTTCTAGCTTGGAGCTATTATGAATGATGCACAAGGACCAGTTGGAGGTTTGTATTTTTTTTTTTTAAAGATTTATTTATGGGCCAGCACTGTGGCATAGTGGGTTAAGCCACTGCCTGAAGAGGGGTCTTCCATCCACTGGTTCACTCCCCAACTGACCATAATGGCTAGAGCTGTGCCAATCCGAAACTAGGAGCCAGGAGCTTCTTCTGGTTCTCCCAAGCACTTGAGCCATCTTCCACCGCTTTCCCAGGCCATAGCAGAGAGCAGGATTAGAAGTGGAGCAGCCGGGTCTCAAACTGGTGCCCATATGGGATGCCAGCACGCAGTCAGTGCCTTCACCCGCTACGCCACAGCACCGGCTTCTCCATTATTGATTAATTTCATCCCAACAGTGGCCAGAGAACACACTCTGTATTACTTCCATTCTAAATTTGCTGAGGTTTTACAAGCAAGCAGATGGTTGATCTTGGAGAATGCTCCGCGTGCACTTGAGAAGGATCCGTATTCTGCTGCTGTTGAGTAGAGCATCTGGAGATGCTTATTAGGTCCAGTTGGTTTACAGTGTTGTTTGGGTCTAATGCTACAGTGTAGATCCTCATTTAGTCTTCATTCATTTATTTATATTTCAAAGGCAGAACTACAGAGAAGGGCAAAGAAAAAGAGAGGGAGGGGAGGAGAAAGGAAGAGGGGGAGAGACAGAGACAGAGACAGAAAGAGAGAGAGAGACAGACAGAGAGACAGAGAGAATGAATATCTTCCATCGATGGCTCCCTTCCTAAATGGCTGCAACAGTTGCGGCTGGGCCAACATGAGGCCAGGAGCCCGAACTCCATCCAGATCTCCCACATGCACGGCAGAGGTCCAGATACCTGGGGCTTCTCCCAGGCCTTCCCCAGGAGCACCAGCAGGGAGCTGGACCAGAAGCAGAGTAGCTGGGATTTGTACCTGTTCTCTGCCAGTGGCGGCTCGACCTGCTGCACCACAGCGGCAGCCCTTCCATCGAGTCTCTGTTACTCAAAGTGGATGGTGAAGTGTCCAACTACTAGTGCCGAACGGTCTAGTTCTCCCTTTGTGTACAGCAGTTTCACTTTGTGTATTTTGGTGCTACAAGGAGTACATGCTGACAACGTCTGTCGTCTCCTGACTGGGTGACCCTCTCATCACGGTGGAATGTTCCTTCATCTCCAGCACCAGTGTTCTGTTTGCAGGTCTATTTTGTCTGATATTACCAGAGCCACTCTGGATGTGCTGTGGTTGCTGTTTGCATATTTCCTCCCATACTTGTACATATAATGTGTTTGTATCTTTGAATCTGATCTTGTCCACCTGTACTCAGAATATGGTTGTATCATATTTTTAAATTTAGCTCAACAATCTATGCCATTTTATTTGAAAGAGCTCTGGCCGGCGCCATGGCTTAACAGGCTAATCCTCCACCTTGCGGCGCCGGCACACCGGATTCTAGTCCCGGTTGGGGCGCCAGATTCTATCCTGGTGGCCCCTCTTCCAGGCCAGCTCTCTGCTATGGCCCGGGAAGGCAGTGGAGGATGGCCCAAGTGCTTGGGCCCTGCACCCGCATGGGAGACCAGGAGAAGCACCTGGCTCCTGGCTTCGGATCAGCGCGATGCGCCGGCCGCAGCAGCCATTGGAGGGTGAACCAATGGCAAAAAGGAAGACCTTTCTCTCTGTCCCTCTCTCTTTCACTATCCACTCTGCCTGTCAAAAAAGAAAAAAAAAAAAAAAAAAAAGATAGAGCTCTGCTTCCATGCACTGGCTCATTCCCCAAATGCCTTGCAACAGCCAAGGTAGGGCCAGGCTGAAGCAGGTGCCCAGAACTCCACCTGGGTCTCCCACGTGGGGAGCAGGGACCCTACCCCTTGAGCCACCATCCTGCCCTGGACGCACATGAGCAGCAAGCTGAATTAGAAGTGAATGCGCTGGGATTCAGAGCAGGCCCTCGGCCAGGGAACGTGGGAGTCGGAGCGGCACCTGAACCGCTGTGCCAAACGCCTACCCTCGCGTCATCGGCATGGTCACCATCAGGTCATTACCGATACAGCTGACAGGCTGCTCCGCTTCTCGTTTCTATGTCTGACGTCACTGTTCCCTCTGTTTTCCTCTCCTGCTTTCTTCTGCTTTGACTGTTCTCTAAACAGCATTTTGATATCCTTAATTATTTTTTTCACCTTGCCTTTGCTCTTGGGTTTCTCACATACTGTTTAGAATTACCTTCAGATTTATATTGGCTTAATGAGTATGATATGTGGAAGCACTATTTTTAAATGTTATTATTTATTTGATAGGCAGAAATAGAGAAAAAGGAGGAAGGAGAAACTCAGACACAGGGAAGATTTTGCATCCACTGGTTCACTCCCCAAATGCCTGTGACAGCCAGGGCTGTGTCAGCCAAAAGCCAGGAGCCAGGAGCTCAATCCAGCTCTCCCACATGGGTGGCAGGGACCAAGTACTCGCTCCATCATCTACTGCTTCTCAGGGCGCACACTGGCAGCAAGTTGGAATTGGAGGCAGAGCTGGGACAGGAACTCAGGCACTCGGGTGCGGGACATGGGTATCCCAAGTGGCACCTTCACTGCTTCGCCTAAAGCCCACCCCTGGAAGCATGGTTTCTATATAGCCTTACTCCCTTCCTCCATTGCTCATGCTATTATTGTCATGCAGATTCTACCTATTAATGTTACAAACCCAGTAATAAGCTCTTGTGATTATGACTTTACCATCTGTCACTACCTCCTTAGTCCAACAGTTTTGCTCTTACCTGCCTCTACCCTGCTACTGCTGACAAATACATTATTGTGCACACTACATTTTTCTGTGTCACAAGATGAACATTATAAACATTTTATACAATTGCTTTTAAAATCAGTTATGACAAAAAGATGAAAAATGCATTTATGCTGATTTTTATAATCAAATAGTTACCTTTCATGGTGTTCTTTATTTCTCTGAGTTCAAATTATCATCTGAGGTTATCTGCTTTCAGTATTTCCTGCAAATTCTCATTTTTTTATTTGTTTATCTGGGAAAGTATTCCACTTTCATTTATAAAGATAGCTTTGCTGGGTGCAGGCTCTGCGGTCAGTTTGTGCTGTGAGTACTTTAATGTCTCTTCCCACTGCATCCTTGCCTGTATTGTCCCTGTTCAGGATCCAGCCATTATTTTTAACAGGATTCCTTTGTCAGCCAGAGTTTGTTTTCTCTTGCTGGCTTCAAATTTTCTCCTTGTCTGAGACTTGCAGCATTTTTCCTGTGTTGTAACTGTTTGTGAATCTCTGCATTTACCCTTTCGAGGACCTTAAAGTGTCAGTAATTGTTTCCTAAACACACATGAGGAGCTTTTCCCAATATTTCTTCGGAAATTCTTGGTGCTCTCTTTCTCTCCCATCCTTGCCCTTCCATTACGTTTCTGTCTTTGAGGCTCATTTTTCTTTATTATTTTTCTCTCTCTGTTCTTTGGCTTGCATAATTCCTATTGATCTATCTTCAAGTTCATTAATTCTTCTGTTTGTTCCAATCTACTGTTGAGCTCCTCTAGTGAGTTCTTAATTTCAGTTATTACACTTTTCAACTCCAGAATTTCCACTGGGTTCTCTCCTA
Organism: Lepus europaeus; assembly: GCF_033115175.1. Lineage (NCBI taxonomy): Eukaryota > Metazoa > Chordata > Mammalia > Lagomorpha > Leporidae > Lepus > Lepus europaeus. The sequence continues at coordinate 13,679,528 of NC_084835.1, forward strand.
TAACCACTCTGTTTTTGTATTGATATTCTCTCTTGGATGCAACATTGTAATCATACCTTTCTTTACTTCTTCAGTCAAACTTTATCTTATTTCTGTAAGTATATTGATGATGGCTACTTTGAAGTCTCTGTTAAATCCAACATTTGATCACTCTCACAACTGGTGTGGCTTTTTCTAAGTGTATAGTTGGAGCTAGTGTGGCAGCACTCTTGGTTAACCCATGCTTCTGATCCAGCTCCCTGCCTGGGATGCAGAAGACATGGTTCTGGTACTTGAGTTCCTACTACATGAGGGACCTTGATGCAGTTTCTGGTTTCTGGCTTCTGGCTTCCTCCTGGTCCAGTCCTGGCTGTTGTGGCCATTTGGGGAATGAATCAGCGAATGAAAGATCTCACTCTCTGTCTCTGTCAATAAATCTCTTTTTAAAAAGATTTATCTACTTATTTGAGAGGTAGAGTTACAGACAGAGGTCTTCCAACCACTGGTTCACTCCCCAGATGGATGCAATGGCCAGAGTTGGACAAATCCAAAGCCAGGAGCCAGGAGCTTCTTCCAGGTCTCCCATGTGTCTGCAGAGGCCCAAGGACTTGGGCCATCTTGCACTGCTTTCCCAGGCCATAGCAGAGAGCTGGGTCAGAAGATGAGCAGCTGAGACTCAAACCAGCGTCTAAATGGGATATCGGCATTGCAGGCAGAGGCAGTGCCAGCCCCCCAAAATTTTAAAAAAATTTATTTTCACTTTATTTGAAAATTAGAAACAGACACACACAACACACACACACACAGAGTCTTCCATCTGCTATTTCACTCCCCAAATGCCTGTGACATTCAGGGCTGCACCAGGCCAAAGGCAGGAGGTCAGAACTCAGTCTGGGCCTCCCATGAGAGTGGCAGGAACCCAAGCACCTGCACCCTCTCCTGCTGCCTCCCAGGGTGCAGGCCCAGCAGCAGGAAGCTGGGAGGGGAGTCAGAGCCAGGACTCCGGCACTGATAGTGGATCTGTCTCAGCTGCTGCATCACGCATCTGCTCCCAAGAGTGATTTGGGGCAGCATTTTAGAACAAACACAGCCCTAAAACCAGAAACTCTCCACTTAGTTCCTCTGCACTGTTCTGGTGGTCACAGGGGGCTGGGACCTCGCCCTGTGCACACAGTGACACAATGCTTCACAACAGAGGCATGGTCAGCTGAGTCCTCCATTGTGTGGACAGCACAGACCGCACTTACACAAGCCTGGACAGCCTAGCCCACTGCACGCCACAGCTACATACGTATGGGACAGCCACTCGTTCATGGACCCGGGGTTAAGGAAATCAACATGAAATTAACGCAAGGGAGAGTGAATGCATGCGTGTGAGGCTGTGTGGATGTGACGGGCACACCGGTTGATGGACAATGGTCGGGAAACTTTGTTTTATTCGTAGAAGCAGCACACTGTTGGGTAGCGCTGAGAAGAAACTGTAGCGACCATGCAAAGCAGAGGCACAGTGGTTACTGTGGTCACCCCGCGTGATGTCCCTCGCTGTCCTGCTGTGCTTTTACAGGGCTGGAGGGGCAGGGGCCTGCACCAGTGACCCCACCCAGGCGAGCAAGGCCTTGTGCACTGTCACCATGCAATGACCATTTCCCAGCCCCATGGGCATCGGATGGGCTCACCGTGGAATACAACACAGGGGACAGAAAGGCTGTATGTGGCACAGGAGTGCTGTCCCAAGCAGGACGGATGAAGCGGCTGTCAGCTGTCATGTGGGAAGGAATGTGTGGGTGCGGCTGTGGGGGAGTCAGAGTGTCCAGGGGATGCAGGTCAAGCCAAGGGGTGTGTGGGTGGGGCCCTCACATTCAGGCCTCAGCAATGCCAGAGGACACAGCCACCATGGAACACGGAGTGGTCTGTTGCCAAGGGTCTTTTAAAAAGATTTTATTTATTTATTTGAAAGGCAGAGTTATGCAGACAGAGGGAGAACGGGGGTGGGGGGGTTTCCATCTACTGGTTCATTCCCTAGATGGTCACAATGGCCAAGACTGAGCCAGGACAAAGCCAAGAGCTTCCTGTGGGTCTCCCATGTGGGTGGCAGGGGCTCAAACCCTTGGGCCACCTTCCACTGCTCTTCCCAGGCCATTAGCAGGGAGCTGGATCGGAAGTGGAACAGCAGGGACTCGAACCAGTTCCCAGCTCTACTCGCTACGCCACAACACCAACCTCACCTGCTACCGCTCCACTGCCCCCTTGCTCAGAAATAAGGTTCATCAGGAAGGAAAGAGAAGAAACAGAGGGAGGGTGGAAGCCGTCCAAGAGGGAGCGAACAGCGTGAGCAAAAGGCACAGGAGGCCAGTGCTGGGGGCTTCCCGCGTCCCTAAGCTCTAACAAGCCTGAGAGTCCCAGCCGTGAGATGGGCTCAGGAGGCCGCTCCACGTGCTCAAGGTCTCTGAGAGCGAGGACCTGCTGACTCTGGGCGCCCCCAGGAGCAGTACATGCAGGGCTGCGAGTCCCCAGTTCCACAGGTGCCTGGGTGACAGGGGCAGCGCAGGCTGTGGGCACCACCTCCCCGCCTCTGGCCTTGGTGCCGCCAAGTCTCTAATTATAACAGCCTGTCTCCATTTAAAAAATTAAAGAGCCCCAAATGGAAGACGGAAAGACCTTCACTTTCACACTGGGTCTTGATGAGATTTGCAGGAGGCTTTTCCGTTTTATTGGTTTCTTTTCAAAGAGCTGGCTCTGGTTTTTATTTATTATTTCCACGGCTTTCATGTTCTCTAATTTATTTATTTGCTTTTATCTTTAGGATTTCCTTTCCCCCATTTTCCTCTGGGCTTGTTCTTTTCTTTAAAAAGCCTAAAGCTTCGTCCGCTCCTCGCGCTCTCCTTGTGGGCGCAGGAGGGTTCGACGATAACAGCACCTAAAGTTAGGGGGGCGTCTCCGAGGCTGGCGTGCGCACGAGGTTTCAATTCGAGCGACATAATTTCCATTGTCTTCTGCACCGTCCACTGTTGTGCGCGTGGTTTCCTCCCTGACCCAGATGCTGGTTAGCAGAGTGGCTGTCACTCTCCGGGCTTCTATTTTTAGGAAGCCCTTATTTTGAGTTTTACGACACTGAGTCAAGACGCTTGAACTCAGCCAAAAGACTAAGAAGTGATCTCCCTCCTTGCTCACACAGTCCCTAGCCACTGCTTATTTTTTTTTTTTGTTTACTTTATATTGCATCGTGTTAGAGAATTAAAAATGCTCTCCCGTTATAAAATTTCCTTCTCTTGGCTTATTTCTGACATTTTAAAAAAAGTGTTGTTGCTGTGTGGTTTGGCCCATGAGAGTGCGGGAAAAAAGAACACTGGGATGCATCGAACTTTCCGAGATGATCTCTGAGATGGAACTTCAGGCTTGTGGAGCTTCCCTCGGCCTCAGTGTTCTCATCTCTAAAATGGGCACTGGTGGTAGGTGCTTTGAACGGCAGCTTAAGTTGTCTGTTGAGATGCTCCACCCTATATCAGATCGCCCGGCTTGTGTCCCGGCTGCCCCGCCTCCAATCCTGCTAATGGAGGCGGCAAGGCAGCACGTGATGCCACAAGTGCCTGAGCCCCTGCCACTCACCTCGGGAGACGTGGGCTGAGTCCTCTGCTCCTGGCTGCTGCCTGCCTGGCTTGGCCATGGCTCTCATGGGCATTGGGAGAAGAGAACCAATGTATGGAAGGTCTCTGTCTCTATGCCCATCTATAAAGTGAAAACACATACTTAACATGGGGGTTGGATGCTTGGTCCAGTAAAGACCACTTGGGGCGCCTGAATCCCATACGGGAGAGTCTAAGTTCCAGTCGCAGCTCTCCTCCCAATTCTAGCTTCCTGTTAATGCACCTTCTGGGAGGCAGCCGCTGATGGCTCAAGTGGTTGGGTCCCTGTCACCCTCGGGAGAGACCCAGATTGAGTTCTTGGCTCCTGGCTTTGGCCTGGCCCAGTCCCAGGTCATGGTGGGCATCTGGGGAGTGAACCAGCGGATGAAAGAGATCACTCTTTCTCTCTGCCATTCACATCAATAAAAAATAAATTAAGAAAATGGTGATCTGGCTGCTGTTCGCCACGTGAGGCTGCCGTGAGGGGACGAGCGTGGCTTTGACGTCCACTGGGTGCCTGGTTCCCAGAAGTGTCCAGTGAGTGCTGGCACCGGTGTGGTTACTGCTGCTGCAACACAAGGGCCTCTGCACCATGTTTGTTTGATACGTGACGACCCTTACTGTGCTGGCTTTGCCTGACATTCGTGCTGCCAGCCCTGCTTCGCCTGTTCAGGCTGGACACGCCGACACGCCACGCATGTACCACGTGCCCAGGGGCCTTACTGCCGCCTCCCCTGCTCTTTCTTCCCCGTTCCCATTCTCTGTCCACCTGACACGCAGGCCCGACTCACATTCTTCTGAGTGAGGTCCCTCCCAGGACCTTACTCTACTTTCTAAACAAAAGGACGGGGCTCAGAGACCTGGTCGCCAGGCGGCTCGCAGCCCTGCCCAGTCCCGGATGTGCCGTGGCCACCCTGGTGCCTCTGCTTTCATTTGCCGGCCTGAAAGGGGCCGCGCTGAGCCAGTGCTCTTCATCTTCCCCGGGAAGTCGTGCTGCTCCAGAGCGGTCCATCTCCTGCCAACGCGTCAGGAACGCTTCCCTCCTAGCCAGAGTCTGATCAAAGCACGCAGCCCGTTCCAGATCCCTGATCTTTGCTTGAGAAGCTTCCCCAGGGCTGACAGCGCTCCTGCTGGATGCACACAGCCTGCTGGCTTCCTGTTTGCCTTGGCTGCCAGGGGCATCAGAGCCGGCATCAAGCCCCCCTCCCCCACGCCTCTACCCTCCTGGTCCTCCCGCCACCCCCACTCCCTGCCTTGCTTTCCCCTGCCCTCCCTCTTCCTTTGGCAGAGGCTCAGTGTCAGGCTCTGCTCTGGGCATGCAAATGCAGAACGAGTGCAAGCAGGTGCAGTCCGGCGAGCATCCAGTGCCCGCAGAGCAGCACGGCTGTTGTGACGGTGGCACTGGGGAGCCTGATCTGGCCCCGGAGTGCACAGGGAGACTTCCCTCCCCGTCGCGGCCCGCTGCTGGCTGCAGCTGAACACACTCTCATCCTCTGCACCAGCAACCCCAGGCCGGAGTCCACAGACAGAGGAGTCTGTGGGCATTGACCAAAGTCACACACAAGAGTGTCCCTGGGAGAGACACTCACCAAACCCCAACCAGAGACGACGCCCAGGTGCCTCGGCAGGAGGCTGGGGAGAGGAATTTTGGGGTACCCATGCCACAGAACGTCATCACCCAGCAGGGAGGAATCGGGGCTCCGCCGTCACCCTCAGCAACATACTTCCATCTCGCCAGCGCAGGAAGTGCTGATGGCAGCAGAATGAGGCTGCGGGAGGTCTGGGGGGTGGGGGACACCGAGGGCAAGCCACGAGAGTCACCGGCATGGGGCTGCGCTCCGTTTCCCCATCCAGTACTGCGTACCCAAGTGGCACTCACGGTGGAAACTGCGCAGACTGCACACTGAGGGCTTGTGTGTCTCTAAGAATACCGAGCGCCAACAAAACGAAATAAAGCACAAGGCAGACGAGTGCCCCTGCTGTCTTGGCGCTGACTGTTTGCTGGGTGAGGACAGATGTCCAGTGAAGAGCTGTGCCGAGGGGGGACTGGGGGCCTGGTGACGGCAGGCTGGGCTCTGCCCCAGCAGCAGGGGACAGGGCTGGACTTCCTGGGAGTGGTGAGGCAGGTGCTTGGTGGGGTGGAGAGGGCGGGAGAGGAAGGCACATCCCAGCATCCTCTCGTGGGTTTGGGTTTGAGGCCAGCGTACCCACGGTAGATCCAGGGGTGGGGTGGGGTGGGGCTGCAGCCGCAGGAGGGACTCGGGGAAGGCTCCCGTCTTTCTTAAAAGGCCAAGGGAAGCTCCGAGATGCTTCACAGGGCAGGGTCTTGTGTGTGCGTGTGCATGTGGGCTTGCGTGTGTGTGTCCTGGGGCTCCGGGCATGGATTGCAATCCCCAGACCCCTCTGCCTGCCCCACCCTGTGGGTCCTTGCAGGTCGCTCCCCAGCTTCCTAAGGAGCCTGGGTTGCAGGCTGTGCAGCCCAGCCGTGGGGCACTTACTCTCCCACAGAGGGAATCAGGTTCCCTCCAGTGGACACGCCTCCTCACAGGCTGGCCCCAACACGCCTCTGGCAGGCTGTGGCAGCAGGGACCTGGCTCAGTCCCTCACCCATCTCCCGTGGCCCCCCCGCCTCTCCTGCCCGGCCCCATCTCCCCAGCGCAGCCAGGCAGCACGGCTGGAGGTCCTCCCCAGTCACTTCCGCTGCTTCCCTCTCTGCCTCCAGGTCCCAGGCAAACATCTGCTACCACTTTACACAGTTAACCTTTCTCAGAAAGTCAAAACATACACAGTGAGGGGCTGGCATGGTGCCGGAGCGGATTAAACTGCCACCTGGGATGCCAGCATCCCATATGGGCACCGGTTCGTGTTCTGGCTGCTCCACTTCAGATCCTGCTCCCTGCTAACGGCCTGGCAAAAGCAGTGGAAGACGGCCCAAGTGCTCGGGTCCCTGCCACTGACATGGGAGACCTCGAAGAAGCTCCTGGATCCTGGCTTTGGCCTGGCCAGGCCCAGCCCTGGGTCCTGGTCTTCCACTTCTCCAGACCATGCCCCTATGGGCAGCTGTCAGCACCACCCATGCCTCCTGGCCCTACTGCATCTCCACCTGCCCCTGCCTGCCCCCCCCCCCATCAATCTCCCAGCCCACCAATGGCCTTCCAGCCTTGGCATGTGCCCCTCCCTCTGCTGGACATTCTCTTCTCTGTCCTGGTGGCCCCCCTTCTCCAGGGACCCCAGGCTTTCCTGAGAGGCTTCTTCCAGCTCCCACAGAACTGCCCAGAGGGGCCGGTGACCACTTCCCTCTCAAGACCCCGCATAGCGCCGCATTCTGGGGACAGGATCTGTGTGTGTGTGGCTGGCAGGGGAGCTGCTCAGTAGAGGCGGCGGCGGAGAGCAGAGAGGCCGCGCTCACGTGGTCTGCTCACTGGAGAGCAGCCGCTCCTGTCCATCCACCCTTGCCCACCTCCGGGCCCCGGCCTGCAGGCTGGGCGAGTCCGGGATTGCAGCTGCAGGCAGACTTTGGGGGGGCCGGGCCTCTGCCCTCAGCACCCCCACCCTGGCTGGGAGGCTGGGCGACCCTCATTCTGATGCCAACCGGCTCTGCCCCCACCCCCTGCCTAATTAGCGCCCGGAGCAGCCGGCTGCCTCCTCGCTCCATCTCATTGCCGACATTTCCCACGTCTAATGCACCGAGGAGATCTCCTCCTGAAGGCTTTGAAGTCTCCGGCGCCCGAATGAAGATGTCACCCTGGCACACAGCGCGCTTCTTAATGAGCACGGGTCTGATGTGGGAGCCGCGGGCCAGGCGGGAAGCAACCCCCACCCCTAACCACGCCAGCCTGTGCCTTCCCTTCGGCCCTGGGGCACGCCTGTAGCCGGTGGGGGGGTGGGGAGGCCCGGGTACTGCACCCAAGTGCCCAGAGTCCCAGGTGGGGGTGCAGGCAGGTGGGGGAGGGGGGAGCTGCAGGGGGTAGAGGCCTGGGGGTGCTGCGGGGAGGAGTCCTGGGTCCCCAGTGCAGCTCACATGGCCCCTGCTGCCCGACGCCCTTGGCCTCTGTCTGAAGACGAGGCAAGGGCGCCAACTGTGGCACAGATGGGAAACCCTGCCCACAGGGCTGGCTAGGGGACTGGGAACACCAGACGCCCAGTGACTGTCCTTGGGGAAATAAGGGATTGCCGAGGCTGAGCCTGCTTCAGGGCCTCACCCACTCCCTGGCCTGGCCGTGCTCTTGAGTTGGGCTCTGCGGGCTCCGCCCTGTCACTGGCTGTGTTATAGGTGCCACCATGCCCCCTCTGAATGGGGCAGTTATCCTGGGGACATCCCACCCCTAGGGCCCCACAGCCAGACCAACCGCTCCTTTCAGCTTCCTGTGAGCACTTAGTGCACGCCCAGGCCCTCTGTGTGGGCGAACGTCCTTGCATTTTAATAGCAGAAAAGATAGGCACTGTTATTAGCCCCATTTCACAGATGGCAAAAGCGAGGCCAGAGGGATGAGGAAAGGGTCTGAGGCCATGGGGCAACTGACCAGGACCTGAGCCGCGATTCATGCTCTGGCCAATGAGGGTCTCAGCTGGACACTGGGATTCCAGCCCCCTGCCCCAGGGTAGGCCTGTGCAGAAGACAGCCAATTGCAGGGCTGTGCCCACTCACGTGTGTGTAGACTCCTTCCCAGGGGCGGCTGCTGCTGCCTGGGCTGGTGTGAACTGGCCGGCCTCTGTCTTTAAGGGGTCCCGGTGCCCCAAAGGAAGGTCGTGTGCATGCGCTGGGGGCACACAGCCAGCAGGGCAGACTCACAGTGTGGGGGGGCTGAACCCACCTGCAGGGCAGGCAGTGGCCAGACCACGGGGGCGTGCAAAGGTGTGCGGGTGGGCCCTGGGGGTTCAGAGAGGTCGGGAGACTGGGCTGAGCCTGCCCTTCCTTGTCTCACTCTCTGGCTGTCTCCCTGTGCTCTCTGGCTCACCTTCGAATACGGCCTTGAGGGGCGATCCCTAAGATCTGGCTCCCGGGGCCATGTTCCCGACACCGAGCTCAGGCATCGACCATCAGGAGGCCCTGCCCAGCTCTCCATGAGGCTGGCATTGATTCAAGCAAGAGCTAACCCTTCCCTCCCAGAGAATCTGAGAGCCGTGGTCCGGTCCTGCAGCCTGAGCTCAGCCTGCAGCCTGTGTGCTGGAGCTGTTGTTCTGGGGCATGGGAGAAGGAATTATTAAGCTCCTGCTGTATGCGGGGAGCACACCCCGCCTCTGATCATCAGGGAGTGACTCAGGGGTGATTCCTTCTGACTGATACCTATCGAGTGATGGGCAGACCTCTGGGCTGGGGCCTTCGGCGGGCTCTGCCTGCCGATGGCAGAGTTCATTCTATTCTGGCAGGCTCCTGCTCCCTAAGACACTGGACTCAAAGAAACCGAAGGAAGCGGGCAAGGCTGTTCACCCTCTGTGCAGACGCTCTGGCCGCCTCTGCTCCCCCACTTCCTCGGAGGAAGCCATCCCTGCTCTGTGAGTGGTTCCCAGTCCGCTCAGCGAGTACAGGGTCTGCACAAGGGCTGACCTGCGGGCCTCCGGGGTCCTTTGCCAAACTCCCTCTCTCAAGCCCACAAACTCTTGCAGCACCCGTGCCATCCCCCGCTGCACACACGCCCCTGCTGCCCCTTGTCCCCATCACTGCACGGGCCTCTCCTTGGCCTGGCATTCAAGGCCTCCCTGATTTGGGCTATGCCCACCCACCCCATCTCGCATCTTGATTTCTCCCCGCTCTATGTCCCCAACACTGAACCCTTTCTCATTTCCAGCATGCTGCCCTCCACCACCCCTTCTTGGCACATGCTTCTAGCTCTCTGGGAAGCTGGATCCGGCCGTCTCAGAACTTGTCAAAGGGTTTGCCCCTGTGCTACTAAACTCTGCATTGACTGGCCCTGGGTGGGAGCCAGCACCTGCCGGCTTCTAGCGAGGGCCTGGGCCACACAGTAATGCAAAAGCAGAAGGGCGAGCAGGCAGCTGGGGAGGACGCGCATACGAGGGCCTCAGTGCCAACACGGCTCTGCAGTCACTAACCCAGGGCTCGGGGCTGTGCACGAGCTCACACCACGGAGAACCAACCCAGTCCCAGGAGCCGGGCCTTCATCTCTCTCCGTGATCTCTTCAAGTTCCCACCCCTCTCAACCCTGTTACACTGGGGCTCAATCGCAACACAGGGCCTGGCGGTGGCCTGGCGGTTAGGACACCTGGGTCCCAGGCTCCTGAGTTCAGCTCCCTGCTAATGCAGAACCCGGGAAACAGCGGGGTGGCCAAGCAACTGAGTTCCTGCCTCGCACGTCGGAGACCTGGACTGCGTTGCAGGCTTCTGGCTTCAGCCTGGCCCAGCCCTGGGACGTTGCAGGCATCTGGGGAGTCAACCAGTGGATGAGAGCTCTCTGACTTTCTATATATCTCTGTCTCTCTGCTTTCTCAAATAATTCAACAAAATTTTAGGGGCCAACATTGTGGCATAGCGGGTAAAGCTGCTGCTTATGATGCCGGTATGCCATATGGGTGCTGGTTTGAGTCTCAGCTGCTCCACTTCTGATCCAGCTCTTTGCTAATTCCCTGGGAAAAACAGTGGAAGATGGCCCAAGCACTTGGGCTCCTGCACCCACATGGGAGACCCAGAAGAAGCTCCTAGCTTTGGATCAGCTCAGCTCTGGCCATTATGGCAATTTGGGGAGTGAATCAGCAGATGTTAAGACCTCTCTCTCGGCTGGCACTGTGGCTCACTTGGCTAATCCTCCGCCTGCGGCGCTGGCACTCTGGGTTCTAGTCCCAGTTAGGGTACCAGGTACTAGTCCTAGTTGCCCCTCTTTCAGTTCAGCTTTCTGTTGTGGCCCGGGAGGGCAGCGGAGGATGGACCAAGTGCTTGGGCCCTGCACCCCATGGGAGACCAGGAGGAAGTACCCGACTCCTGGCTTCGGATTGGCGCAGCGCCAGCCATAGTGGCCAACGGAAGGAAGACCTTTCTCTCTGTCTCTCTCTCACTGTCTATAACTCTCTGTCTCTCTCTCACTGTCTAACTCTGCCTGGCAAAAAAATCTTAAAAAAAAAAAAAGACCTCTCTCTCTGTCCCTTCCTTCCTCCCTCTCTCCCCCCCTCCTATAGTTCTGACTTTCAAATAAATAAATCTTTAAAAAAATTTCAGCATAAGTGTTGGAAGGAGCGAACCATATTTCAACTTAGCAAATATATATACCATTTATATTTATTTATAAATATATATGCCATTTATATGAAGACACAAAATTACACATACATACACATATGTAAGAATAACATGAGAAGCTATGCAAAGCGTCTGTACCTCTGAGGGTCTGCTAACTTTGGTGGACATAGGGAACTTCACCTTCCCTGCAATGCTCTCGTTGTCCAAATTGTGTACTTACTCGTTGTGTGGTTACTTCATTTTAAAAGAGAAGGCGAGCCAGGAGAGTTCAGTCCTGCCGCGGGGGTCTGGCCGTGGGGCTGGCTAGGGCAGGCACAGCCCCACCATCTTCCCCGGAGCACTGTCCAGCCTGAAAAAGAATTTCTGTGTCACAGAATAATTTAACATCCAGAAAGAGAGAGGAAATCAGCTCGTTGTAACAGGAACAACAGGACGCAGCGCTAAACAAACTCCTCTGGACAATAGGGGCTTGGATCGAAAAACACAGACTATAGGGCTGGCTTCGAGCTCAGCGGGAGGCTTGCGTCGCGTGGCCCCGACTCTGCGGAATGCAATGTCGTCGTCCTCCGTTTCCAGTGTGGCCGGAGGGGAAGTGAGCTGCCTGGAACACACAGCTGGAGACAGAGGCACGGGGACTCCAAAGCGGGCAGTGGGACCCTAAGTCTGTGCTGCGGGTGTACTATATACTATTATTATCATTATGATTTCACAACAACCAGCAGAGCTCTGCTTCACTGAACATGGCCAGTGTGCACAGGACCTTCTGAGCGCACCATACAAATCCCGCAACAGCCCCCAGGCAGGTCATAGAGAATGACGCAGAAACGGGCCCCATCCCGAGTTCTTCTCCACACCCCGGCACCTTTGCCGTGTAAGGCAGGACCTCACAAGGAGGGGCGGAGTCCCTGGCTCCACCCTTTGTCCCGGGGCTGGCCCGTGACCTGCTTTGGCCAGTCAACTGTGACCAAACGACACTGCTGGTTCCCAGCCCAGCCTCAGAGGCCTGGTCCATTTCCACGCTTGCTCTTGGAACTGGCCAGCTGCCTTGCCAACAGCCTCGGCTCACCTGCTGGAGGGTGAGACTCGCACGGGAGAGCCACCACCAGTCAGGGGACTGAGCCGCACATCAGGCTGGGCTGAGAGCTGATGGCAGAAGCGTGGGTCATGCACAGCTCTGGGTTTGGGGCAGCTGCTCGGACAACACTGCTTGTGAGTATAGACGGCTGGTGCAATATGGCATCGCCCTCTGAAGCTGAGAAAGGCCGAGTAGCCCCGAGGTGGGCTCCAACCCCAGCCAGGATGGCCACACTTGGAACCACCGAGTGGCCTGGGGACAGAGGAGGCTCCTCCTCTGCTGTCAGTTTGGCTGCCGGTGGCCAGCAGCCAGCTCTGTGTCCAGCCTACTTTTCCTGCTGTATTTCAAGCCTCCAAGGCGGATCCAGCTGTGAAGAGGCTCCGGCGAGGCCCTGATGCCCTTTGTGGGGGAGAGCCTCTGCTTGGTTTGGTCCTGCAGGTCAGGCCGGCCCCAGGAAATCGGGCTGGCGAGAATCCGGGACTTCACTGAGTAATTATAGGATTAGGCTTCCCCCTCGAAATTAAATGCTACCTCTTTACCTTCCAGAGAAGAATCCCACCCCCCACCTGCTACTGTGTAATTATCTGGTGAATTACTCTACGGAGGTCTCCTGGTAATTACGCAAGGAGTCAAAAGCCAGCAATTCTTCCAGTCATTACAACCAAGGAATTAGCTTTCATTGTGTGAGCCTGCCGTGCCGCCGCGGCGAGCCAGGGCCAGGGTGCGCCGGCCTCCGCAGCGGGGCCGCGCCCCACACCTGCCTCCTCGCCTGCCCCAGAAAGGGCTCCGCGTACCACAGGGGAGCCGCGGTCGCAGCTCGGAGGCCCTCCCGACCCTCCAGGGCTGTCATGGTGCTGACCCCTGGCCCTGGCAAGTGTCTGTTCATCTCGGCGGCACTGTGAGGGCGGGGGTTATGTCAGACCCACCGCTGCACCCCAGCGGGCTTGGCACGAGTGGGCCCCAGCAAATGCTGCTCTAACAAGGAATTAGTGAGCATGAATGAACTCGCACGCGCCTGAGAAGAGACACGACGACTGGCGGCCATTCTCCCAAGCGTGTCCTGATTGACATGCTGACATGTCACTGAGGGACAGCCGGGGGTCAGGAGCATGGGGGCCTCAGTTTGCCTCTCTGCGTTATGGGGTGGGCGTCAGGATTAAAGGAACCAAGAGATGTCGGGGGCTCCTACCAGCGTCTGGCGGAGTGAACGTCAGGAAGGGGCCGCTTCTCAGAGGATGGTGGGCTTCACTGGGAGACAAAGGGGTCTCTGTTGGGGCTGGGAGAGACATCCTGGGTAGTGCTGGGAGACAGTGACGAGGGGACAGGAGGAGAAATGGGGTGGATGTGCTGGACGCACGGTGCATGCTGGTGCTGGCCCGGCCCTTCCTCCTAAGGGAGCCTGGCTCCAGGTAGCACAGGACTTCCCTAGACTGCCCCATTTCCCAGCAGACCCAGGGCTGAGACCCCCAGTGTTGAAGAACACGGGCAGGGCGTGATCTGCAAGAGGGGCAGCTCTCTCTGGCCCTACACCAGATGCTACTGGTAAAGGTCAAAGGTGAGAGCTGGAAGGGGCTGGGAGGAGTGAGGGGGAGCATGGGAGGTGGGCAGAGAGCAGGTGGCAGACGCACGGCTCACCCCCAGCCTCGGCAAACCCGAGCTGGAGCCCAAACATCCGTTACCTGGTGGCCTCAGGCCTCTCTGAGCTCTGCGGGGAAGAGCCATGCCCCCCTCCCAGGGCTGCTACCGAGCGCGACACAATGTGCACGCAGAGAAAATGCTCCATGACGCCGCGTAGAAAGCAGCACCAGGCAGGCAGCACCCGCCCCCTCCCCCACGGCCTTGCGTGTGACTCACCGACCGCTCTCATGCTCCCTCTCCCTCGGACCTATGCTCTGTGTCTGCAGTGGAGATCGGCTGGGGGCGCCTCCGCTCCCCATGTCCTCCAGCGGGGAGGAGGGTGTGCCCGACAGAACCGAGCTGTGCATGGGTCCCCAGAACCGGGTTTCTCTTTGTCCCTTTGGTTACAGCCCGCCTCAGCCCCCTAAATGGTGATGGGTGTGCAGTCCAGCGGCAGCCTATGGCATTGCTGTGCTACAGGGGTCTGTGGTCGGCACCTGGGCAGGGTCCTGCATGCGGGGGTCGGGGGGGGGGCAGGACAGAATGGGAGAGGAGAGCACTGCTTTGTGTCTCAACCTCCTGCAGCCCTGGGTCTCCCCCTCCCCCACCTCCTCACCTGTCAATCTTGTTCCTCTTCCCTCCACTCTGCGCGCTCCTGTGGTCTGCGCAGGGCAGTCTCAGGCTCCCCGCTGAGTCTCGTTCCTTTTCAATCCACTCTCCCTTCCGCTGCTTCATCAATGTAGTCGGGCCGGCACAGGGGCTGAGTAGGGCAGCCGTTCCATCCGAGCCTGCTACAAAGAGAGTATTTTGATGTTTTCATTTCTTTCTAGTTCAATAATTTGAGAAAACACATAGGTTGGGTGCTGGTTCCAGCAGCCTCTTTAACTACTTTTAAAAACTTTGGTTAAAAAGTATCCACCAGGTGGGGTGAGGATGACAGTGGGGCCCTGGGGGCTGGATTATCCCAGAACGGAGACCCCTCCTCTTTCTCTTTGTTCCTCTCTCCATCCAGGGAGCAGTCAGTCTGCAGAGGCTGGTCCAGACCAGAGCTCAGCGCTGGCTGTCGGTACAACAAAAAACTCAACCAGAGACCCTGATGCAGGCACGCCCCGTGGCCATGGAGCTCTCCGTGGTCCTGAAAGAGACCCATGTCTCCATCCCTCCCCTCACATGGAACCAGGGTGTCCCAGCCTGTCCAAGGTACCGATTTTCATTGTTTTGTTTCGTCGATGGAGACTGAGGTCCTAGTACTGACTTCTTTGTGCTGGTTAACTGGGACTCATCTTTGAAAGAGCAAGATGAGGCCCCTGCCTTCCAGGAGTGCACAGCCCTGGCGTGGGCGTCTTAGCACAGCACAGGAAGGTTCTAACTGATACGTGACTGGGAAGAATGCCTAGCACTGAAGTGGGAAGTCAGAGAAGGCTTCCTGGAGGAGGTGACAGCTCAGTCTATAACCAGTGGAGATTGGGATTTAGCCAAATGAAGATAGAAACTAAAGAGAGTACCAAGCAGAGAACAGTATGCCCAAAGGCATCAGCAAAGGTTGGGCACAGGGTTTACGAGTGCAGGCTCAGGGACCAATTATGCCACTGACTCGCCATCTGACCATAAGCAAGCGACTTTCTGTTTTCCGTTTCCTCCTACGAAACATAAACCAAGAATATTCCACTCTTTCAGAGGGTGGGTCTGAGGAGCGAGTGCTTTCAGCGCATGCCAAGTGCTGAGCACAGTGACTGGAACACAGCAGAGAGCAAGCTGGCTCCGACAGGCGCACAGGCTCCGGGTGGAGCGCACCGCGGCTGGGAGCCTGGGCCCTGGGCGGTAGGCAGAGAGGGGTGGGAGGCAGGCAGGCCCAAGGCTGCAGAGGTGGGTGAGGCCGGTGGGGAAGCTATTCGAGGCCACGTTGGGAGTGTGGTCTCACTTTGGGGGGGGGAGGGGGCCTTCAGAAGGTTTAGTGTGCGGACAGGGGGCCTGGGAGAGCCCTGAGTAAGACCACGGTGTGTGCACAAAAGGGGGTGTGGTCAGAGGCCGCCATCCAGAGAGCAGGCAGGACCTGGCCGCCGTCCCGCGCCCAGCTTTGGTGTGGGCGGCTCTGAGCTCTGGCACAACCAGGGCTATGCATCTCTAAGGGCAGTCTCGCTACTCATGTCCCGTTTTTCCTTGGTGTCCCCTCCCCCACAGAGGGTTTTAATGAAGCAAAAACCCATGTTAACAACCTGGCGCGCACCGTTCTACGCGTCCCTCTGTGTTAATGAAATCCTACACAGGCACACACAGATGCACACACACACTCACCGAGTATTTGGTTCATTGTTTTATAAAAATGGGATCGTATGTTACATACTTATCTCCAAATTGCTTTTCTCACTCAACAATACCTCACAGAAATCCCTTTAAGTCCATTGGCAGAGAGTTAATTAAATTTTTTATAGGTTGCATAACGTTCTGCTGTGTGCCTGTCCCCTCCGCCTGCCTTTCCCGTCTCGTGGCCACCTCCTGGTCACACCTCGGCCCCTCCAGAACACACCTCCTCGAACTCGTGTGGCCTGTTCCCACCCCCAGCCTGACATACGTAGCCAACTCCCACTCCTACTCTCCCATGCCGCCTGGAACCTGCTTCCCAGGGGAGCCTGCCTGTGGGGCAGCCCAGAGTAGGGGGGTGGGCAGAGCAGCATGGATGGAGACGAGTAATAGCTAATGTGGGTGCGGCTTCAGAGGCCAGGGGACAATTTGGTTTCTCTCCTGGAGCGACACGGTCTTGTGTGAGGAAGCCTAGCAGCTGGCTGGGGACCCTGAGCCTTGTGAGCCCCCGTCTGTGAGCCAGGGGGTCCCAGGCCCCTCTGCTTCTTCCTAGATTCCCTCCCCAAGTCCACTCAGTCCCTTAAAGTTCACAGCCAGTCTTCTCCGCAGTGGTCCCAGCTAACCTGACCCCTCCAGCGTTAGCATGGCCTCCGGCCCACTGCCTGCCCCAGCCCCCTCCAGGCGTCTGGCTTCAGGCTACAGGAAGTCAGACCTTGGGCTTTGGCTCCTGGTTTCCTCTCTGGCCACCCCTGATGCCTCTGATGCCTCCCGGGGTGGGGAGCCCCCCTCTCTGCCCCCGGCCACCAGGGCTCCTGCTCTCAGTGCAGGGCAGCAGTGCCCACAGCTGGACAGGGACATGGGTGAGCAGCTGGCTCCAAGTTCCCAGAGTCCCTGACGGCACTCTGAGGCCCCTGCAAAGGCCTGGTTGGGCTCATCCCCACCCTGAGGTCAGAGGTCATTATCCAGAAAGGCTGGGGGGGGGGGGAGACAAGGATGAGGGCCTCCAACTTGGCTCACGTGGAGGAGGAACAGGGTAGCCTTTCACTGTGACAGCCTTGTTTCACTCCCACAGTTACCTGGCTTTTATGGCACAAGGTGCACCCTTCTTCAGTGAGGCATTTCAATGGGGGGAAGGCTCCAGGAAGGCCCACCTGATGCCCTCGAGGGAGGGGCGCTTGCTGCCCGAGGCAGGACACGCTGGGACACTGGCCTGTGGGGCATCCCCCCCCCCCCCCCGCCAGTGTTTTGAGAAAGCTATGGATGTGGACGATCCCATAAAATCCTGAATTTTCTGGCTTTAGAAAAATCCCAGAGTCAGCAAAGTTGGGCTGGGAGCGGCATCCCACGCGGCCAGCCACGCCCACGCCACCCTTGGCGCTCCTCCCTGCTCTCTGCGAGGGTTCCTGATTTGCAAGCATCTGCGTCCTGCCCAGGTGACTGGGGCCTGGCTGGGAGGGTGCGGCAGGACCCCAGCCCTCGCCTCCAGAGCGAAGGACGCTGGGCCCAGGCAGCGGACACCTACACAGGACGCTTGGAACCCGAGGCTCCCCTGGGTCCCCGACAGCAGGCCGACACCACCCAAGCGATGCGGAGCGCCCCTGCGGCCTGACCCTCTACGGGCGGCAGGGGGCGCTCCCGGCCCACGGACACCGGCTGAGGGCGCAGGACAAAGGCTGGAGGCGCGGCGCGGAGCGCGGCCCGAGGGCTGGGACCCGGGGTGCACGGCCGAGTCCCGGAGCCCGGGAGCCTGGCCTCCGCCCGCCGCTGTCCAGCTCAGTCCCTGGTGCTCTCTGTGGTCCCAGGGCGCTCGCCTTTGCAGCCCTCCCTTCCCCCACGCCCGCCACTGCCAGGTTCCTCGGGGCTCCTGTTTTGCACCTGCCCGGCTGTCCTGGGAACTGCGGGTCTCCTCTCTCACCCGGTCACCGGCTGCCTCTTGTCCACTTCTCGGACTCTATAGGGGTGGCCCTGTCTCTGTTCCCCGGGTCTCCGCGGCATCTGTGTCGTTCGGAGCCCCAGACCTCAGCAGGGGTGACCGCCCCCCCCCACCCCAGCCGCAGGCCTGGCCGCCCTCGTGCTGCCTACAGGCAGTCTCCATGGAAGCCCAGGTCTAATGTGGGTTCCCTTCATCAAGTCTCTGGAATTGTCTGGGACAAGCATGGCCCACTCAGAGATGACCCCAACACCCTGGGCGCCGGCCGCAGAAAGTAAAGTTGGTGCTGGTCTCAATGGAAGCCAGTCCCAGGCTCTGAGCCGGGCCAAGGGACCCCCTGAGCTAAGCCCTTCCCCACTCTACCTCCAGCTCCCCTCCAGAGGGAGGGAGGAGTAGGGAGCCATGACATTTCCCGACTGTGACCAACCGCTGCGTTCTAGAAGTGGCCCTAAAACAGCACACTGCTGCTTACCTGACCTTGATAGCAACTGTTTTATCCACTTCTGGACACAGCACCGTGGGGGTGGTGGTGGTGGTGGTGGTGGAAAAAACCTATCAGCGTGCCGATTTTACGCAGGAGGAAGACTGAGGCCCGCAGGGACACCCTGCTGTCTGGGCTCAGCCTGGGCACACCCCCTGGCCCCAGGGTGCCATGCCTGCAGAAGCCAGAGGGCTCAGGATTCAGCCAGCAGGGGGCCACTACTCCTGGGGCCACAGCAGCACGGAGGGGCTCCTCCCACGTGCCACGCCCCACATGGTTCCCGACCTGAGAAGTCTTCCTTGCAGTGTGAGTGACAAGTGATGCATCCTGCCCGTTAGGGCCCCTGAAAAGCACATGCCGAAACGATGGCGCTACAAGTATGAGGGAGAGGGGGTGGGGTGGGGAGGGGACCCCAGTGCCGGCAGAGGCTTCTGAAGAGAGAGGGAGAGAAGGCAGGCAGGCAGCTCGGGACAAAGAGCCTTGGCCTGGGGCGAGGCTCCGAGGTCTTACCCAGGGCCGGGGACATCTGCCGTGGGTCGAGCAGAGATCACCAGGCCCCGACACGGCAGCCACACGTGGTTCTGGGTGAGCAAGGCCTCGTGGCGGACTCTGAAGTCGCGGTGGCCGTTGGTTTCAGGGCCAGGGCCCTCGGCGAGGCTACGCAGGTCACACGTGGCATCGGGAACCAGCCAGACCTGCCGCCTAGAGGTCCGGTGGTCTTCGGGCGGTCCTCGGAGCCTTGCTGCGTCCTCCAGGGAGATGGTCACGCAGGTGGGCTGAGGATCTGACGCCTGCAGGTGGTGCCTGGCTGAGGCGAGGGAGCAGATGCTTCAAAGACGTGGCTGGTTTCGGACAATTTGTAGCTGAAGGGTCCGCACATCCTCCTGCACCCTTCTTGCAAGAGAGCCGGGGAGCCCCAGGTCTGGCTTTCAGCTCTTGGTCATCCTCCGGAACATGGGGCCGCCAATGGCGTCTTCTCTTGCCGTCCTCTGCGGGAGAACCGGAAATGACCTTCCAGCCTGCTTGCTCTTGGTTCACAGGCTCTCCGCTCCAGTCCTGAGCTATCGTCCTGATTGCGTGTTAACTGTCCTCGCTCTCCACGAGGGCTTGGCCTTGGCAGAGCTGATCACACCTGTGCCCCGGAGCCAGGCTGCAGCCCCCCGTGGGTTGCCTGATTGAATGGGTTTGCCCAGAGCTGGCTTCTCGAAGCAGGATGTGGCGTCCCACCCTCCAGGTCTCCCAGTTTGGGGGCACCTGACATGGACTGGCTGTTGGCATGTTCTCTATCAGAGCTGGTGCAAGGGAGGCACAGAGGGTTTGGGCTGGGACTGGGCAGGGACAGAGGCAGAGACCGACTTTATCCTGCTGGAGTTAGGCAGAGGTTGCTGGGGAACTGTGCACCAGCCAGCGGTGGACCTACAGGGACCACTAAGGATGGGGCACACACCACTCTTTTTCTTTAAATGTACTTATTTGAGAGGCTGAAGCTGGGAGCTTGGAACTCAACCCAAGTCTCCCCTGTGGGTGGCAGGCACCCAGCTCATGGAATCCTCACAGCTGCCTTTGAGGGTCTGGAGTCGGGGCTGGAGCTGGAAGTGAGCCCAGGTGTGCTGATGCCGGTGTGAGTGTCCTAACCAGCTTCTAACCACTGTGCCGAATGCCCAGCCCGTTACATTTTTTTATAACAGCGCAGGCAGGCAGGGACACATCCGCGGCTGAACCAGGCTCTGGGGCCCCCGTTTCATCCGTGCTGGTCTAACTTCTTGCTTCTTTTTTTGGGGAAGGGGTGGGAGCCACAAGGAGAGCTCCACCTTGGGCAGACACACGGGGCTCTGCTCTTCAGACGCCTGGACCCGCTCTGTGGGATCGAGATCTCTGGGCGTGTTGGCCAGGTGCAGAATCCAACCAGAGAGCATCCCCAGCTGCCCAGGGCTGCCCAGCATGATGATCTCAACTGCTGGCTGCCAAGTTCAGAAATAACGCTCCAGCCACCTCCGGGCAGTGCCCAAACACTGCTCGGGGGCTCTCCTCCAAGTCCCTTGCCTTGCCTTAGCGAGAGAGGCTGCAGGCGCCCACCCTGCTGCATCCTTCGGGCCGTTCCGGGCGTCTTTGCCCTGCAGATGGCTGCTCAGTGCGGCTGTGCCCATGTTCTGGTTACCAAGGGCCTGCGCCCCAGCCTCAGAGGAGGGTCTCCCCAGGCCTCTTGTCCTGGACAAGGCTCCCTGGCAGGCAGTGCTTGCAAACACAGCAGCCCCGCAGGGCAGGCAGGAGCCCAGATGGCCCGCGCGCTGCTACGCAAAAGGGAGGCATGGCTTTTGTTCCCGAACAAGCAGCTGCTGCACCAAGGTGCCCACAGGCACAGCTCAGCCTGGTCCTGCCGCCTGAGCCCAGAGAGCCGTCAGCAGTCACGGCACCTCTCTGAGCCCTGGCTTCTTCATCTGTGACAAGGGGGCGGGGCTCGGCTGGATGAGCTGAGCCGAGCCCATGGCTTCGGCATTTGAAGCTGTCCGTGCCCCTTGCCGGTTTCATCGGTTCTCTTGAATACACAAGTCTGGCTTCCTGTTGCTTGCTACCAGATCAGAGTGAAATTAGCATCATTTGGCAATTAATGCGTTTTCTCTCCCAAGACCCAACTCTTAAACAAAGTTCTGAGTGTTTGACTTTCATTTTAAATCGGTGGCTGTCAGGAAGAATTCCGTGGCTCCTAAAGAAACACAGACGTTGTAATTAAAGAGATGCCAATCTTGACAAGTAGGAGAGGGGAGGGGGCTCTGAGCCCCGGAGTGGAGAGCTTGGTGTTGGCATTAGCACTGAGGGGACCACTGCTCACGACAGCGCCAGGCAGCGAGGCCAGGTGTCTCCGGCTGGGCAAGGCTCGCTCCTGACCCCGACTCTGCAACAGGCAGATTTCGCTCATCTCATTTCACAGATGGAAAACTAAGGTCAGGGGGCCAATGCTGTGGCACAGCCAGTTAAGCTGCTGTCTGCAGTGCCAGCATCTTATCTGGATGCAGGTTCGAGTCCCAGCTGCTCCACTTCCTATCTAGCTCCCTGCTAATGCACCTGGGAAAGCAGTGGAAGATGGCCAAGTGCTTGGGCCCCTGCACACATGTGGGAGACCTGGAAGAAGCTCCTGGTTTCGGCCTTGGGTGTTGCAGCCTTTTGGGGGGTGAACAAGCGGATGGAAGATCTCTCTCCCCATTTCTCCCTCTCTCTCTGTAACTTTCACATAAATAAATCTTTAAAAACTAAGACCAATGATCATCAGGGTCCTTATTTTGGTTGCAAAACATTCAAGTGCTGCAGTGTTCTCCTTGAATCTCAGGTTGAGCCCCACCCCTGGTGCCAGCTGCGCTGCACTGAGCTGCCCCGAGCCCAGGCTAGCCCAGGCTAGCCCAGGGAGGCCACAGGCAAATACATTCCACTGCATGGAAGCTGGAGGGACTCAAGAGAGGGGACGGCTGGAGCAGAGGCCTCCCCTGCTGGGCCAGGGGTAGGCAGGAAGAGGAAGAGGCTCCGAGTGGAGCCTAGGAGAACCCCCTACTGTAAGACCCCTGTCACCAGGTGTCCTACAGAGCGACCCCCAGAAACACAGACTCCACTCCAATCGATGCAAAAAGCAAGAGGGAAGTTTATTTCATTTGCAAATGGGCCATCTCCGCCTCTGGTAAGGTGCAGAGAGAGAGCGGCCCAGACAAAAGGTTTACAGAGTATTTAAAGTTTAAAACCACAGCATTAGCATATTTAGTTATGTTACAATCCTATTGGGCAAGATAAAAGTTGTGTTACAATTTTATTGGATATGTTAATGGTTACTAGGTAAGGGGCTTGGGATGGGGGTCGCGGGCAGTTTCTTCTTATCAGCTAAGGCGAGCAGGGCGGGGGTGGTACGGGCTGTCCGTGCTGTGCGGTTTTTCTTAACTCTTTTTCGGACTCCTGCAAGTGTTATCGCGTGAGACAGTTACACAGAGCAGTTTCACAAGGCAGTTTCCCAAGGTTATTCTGCAGGCAGGTGGAGACACAGTTATCTTAAGGAATGGCTACTGTCAGCAGCCAAACTTTTTAACCCTTGCCAAAATTATTTTAATATTTACTTTTAGCAGGGGTCTTATACTACCATCTGCCCTGAGTCCAAGGAGCGGCTTCAGTCTCTGGCTTGGAGGTGCTGTGGGCGCCCCTTTGTGGGTGGGTCAGTGTGTCCAGGCAGGGTGGGAGTGCTGCTCCTTTCCATGGCCACAGGCTGTGCCTATCCCCTGGGTGGCTCTGGCACCTGCCCCAGCTCCCTGAGGGACTGTGCTGAGTGGCCAGCCAGGACTGGACTGTCCCTGGGGACCTGGGCAGGTGCCTCAAGCCTCCTTCACCTGCACCTCCCAGGCCATTGGGTGGAGGTGCTGAGATCATAGGGAGGAGGGGCTCGGGCCCAGCAGGTGCTGAGCAAGGGCCGCCTCCCTCCCGCTACCCCCCAGGGCTGGCCGGCCCTCCCTTCTCCCCTGCCCACCAGGGCTCCCCCTCTGACAGGCACCTCATTAGCAGAATCTCTGTAAATAACACCGGCGAGTCAGAGCTACAACAAGGTAGCTCATTAAAGGCCCCATGCTCGTCTCACTTCCTTGCTAGTGTTTCTGCAGGGGCAGCTGCCAGGCCTGTGTGTGACAGGGCACCCCAGGCACGTCGCGGGCCCGGGGAAGCCAGATCACCCCAGGGGCCGGCAGGGGCAGTTCCATGTGAAGGCTACAGAGGCAGGAAGCAGCCCCCTGCCCGTGGCTCCAGCCTAGCAGCCCTGGGCAGTCAGCCTTGGAGCAAACAGGGAGCACGCAGGCTTCAGGGGCTCTGCTGCTCGGGGCACAGCAGAAGTGGACCTGACCGGGTTTGTTCTGCCTGAGAGCCCATGCCCCTCCCGGATCCTGGCCCGTGTGTGGTGCACTTCTCTCCAGCACGCTCGGCTCTGCAATCCCACTCCAGGTTGCTCCATCAAAATGCGCCTGTCCTGTGGTCCCTCGTCTTAGCGTCTTTGACAGGTGACCACGAGAATTCCCTCTGTGGTTTCTGGGGACGATGGTCTTCCCCTGGTGCTGGAGTCACCGTGACAGTGGAGAAGGGGAGCATGGCAGAGGGGCTGAGCGGGGCCGGGCTGGTGCCGCCCCCAGGCCTCGCCTACCAGGCTGAAGCTTGTATCCACCTTCTACACACGATGGGACCGATGGGACCGGCCCAGAGAGCTTCAGCCACTTGCTCCAGGTGACACAGATGTGGGCACCTGTGCAGGGCCTGGGAGCTGGGTTCTGGCGAGGTGAGGGTTGCTTAGCCCTGCTAGCAGGTTCAGGGGTCTGGAGAGTGAGCCAGCCCCTCGTACCCAGGAGTCCCCTGCCTGACCACATTTTGTTTCCACTTCGGGTCTGCACTTTCATCTTTCACTTTGGGAAGGAAACCGTTCCCAATGTCTCTCCCTCTTGCTGAATCAATAGCTTAGCTGGGCAAGGCAGAAAATGAAATTTACATTCAATGGTTTCCATGACAACCACAGTGCTGGACCAGTTTCTCCTGCTCTTGGGGGCACAGCCTTCTGAGACGAACCAGGTACCAAAACCTCAGCTCCCTGCGAATGTGGCAAGGATTTGAAACAGAACTAGAAAGGGCTTGAGTCCCCTTGACCACCAGGGTTTTTAAGATTTATTTATTTATTGGAAAGAGTTATATATAGAGAGGGAGCGACAGAGAGCTCTTCCATCTGCTGGTTCACTCCCCAAATGGCCAGGGCTGGGCCAGGCTGAAGCAAGCCAGGAGCTTCATCTGGATCTCCCACGAGGGTGCAGGGGCCCAGGGACTTGAGCCATTGTCCCTGTCCTCGCAGGCTCATTAACAGGGAGCTGGATTAGAAGTGGAGCAGCCAGGACTCGAACCCATATGGGAAGTGGGTGTTACAGGCAGTAGCTTTATGGGCTACGCCACAGCACACAGCCCTACTGGGAGGCCACGGAGGGACTCAAAGCCAGCTCTGACCTCCATCCTGTTCCTTCTGCAGCCACCCCCAGCCACAGCTGAGGACCCCTCACACGTCTGCCTGCTAGGCCCTAAAGGCTGGTGTCGCCCTTGGCCGTTTTCTTTCTTCTTTATAAACCACACACCCCAAGCCTAGGACACTGGGAAGCCGCAGCCCCGTCCCACCGACCTCCCTAAACTCATATGAGCATCTTCCTAGGATCCTGCCGGAGAGTGATTCCTATAGCTGCATACTGTACACTAAGTCATCTATTTTTTCCTTTTTTAGGATTTTATTTGAGAGGTAGAGTTACAGACAGTGAGAGGGAGAGACAGAGAGAGAGCAAAGTCTTTCATCAGCTGGTTCACTCCCCAAATGGCCGCAATGGCTGGAACTGCGGGATCCGAAGCCAGGAGCTTTTTCCTGGTCTTCCACGTGGGTGCAGGGGCCCAAGGACTTGAGCCATCTTCCATTGCTTTCCCAGGCCATAGCATAGAGATGGATCAGAAGTGAAGCCGGGACTCGAACTGGTGCCCATATGGGATGCCGGCACTGCAGGTGGAGGATTAATCTACTGTGCCGTGGCACTGGCCCCCACAAAGTTGTCTTCTAAGGGTGTTTCATAACGTATTCTTTCTCTTCTTTCTGTTATGAATGTCCACCTCTGGGCCACTTTTAAGGTGAATACGGACTTCTGACCAGGTCCCCTGGCCGCTCCTGTGTTAACTCAGGGACTTAGGGACAGTGTGGCAACCACTTGCCTGCCCATCGCTGTCCTCCCACCCTGTGCTGTAGCAGAGGCAGTGGGAACTGCAGAAGGAAACCGCCCCTGGTGGGGAGGGGGCAGGGACAAGCTCATTCCACCACACCGGCTCCCTGCCTGTGGGGAAGCTTCATGCAAGGCATCACCTGAGGCCTGAGGACCACACAAGGGCAGCTGCTCCACAAGGTGACCCACAGAGCCAGGTGAGGTCTGGGAATCTGCCTCAGTGCTGCGTGGTGCTGGCGGCAGGAGGTTACCTGGGACCAGGGCAATGGCCAACCCTGTGTTCCCATGATCTAGATGCAACGACCCTTGGGGGTGCCCGCTCGCTGAGGGCCTGGTGTGCACAGGGTGCCCAGCTCCCCTCGGGCACATAACCCACGTGGGTAGGGCAGTTGGGCAGCGTGCCCGGTGGGCAGGGGATGGCGATTCCCTGCTCCAGCCGACCGACGCATGGGACGATCCTGGTGCCCGTGGTTCGGACGCGGACTTTCCAGCAGAACTGAGATGTCTGGATTTCACATGTGCCGTCTTCCGTTTCTCCTGCTGTTTGCGACTGTGTTTCCTGTTGCTGTAGCTGAATGCTACAGCATTCAGCTGGGTGGTTCATAAAACACAGGCGTTCACCTGGCTTGAGGTTCCGCAGGTGCGAGAGCACTGGGCTCTGCACCTGGTGAGGGCCTCCTGGCAGAGGGCATCCCCAGGGGGCGGGGCCCTGCGCCATCTTGGTCCCTCCTCTTCTTCGTACAGATCCACCAGCACCACTGCTGGTTACCTCCCCCAGGCGCCGCTTTCCAATGCCCGACATTCAAATCTGGGGATTAAGATTCTAACACGTGAACTGTCAGGGGGGACATTAAAACCATGGCGACAGCCAAATCCAGCTTCCTCTTGACTTGTGTACTGGATTACAGCTCCACGGAGAAGAGTCCCCATCCCCTGTGCCCCAAGCCTGCTTCTCTGTCCCTGCACCTGCTTGTTCCACAAGGGCTGGGCCACACTTCCTTATCGCAGTCAGTAACACGTCCTGGAGCCCTGTCCCTGGAGGTGCCCGAGACCTCCCTCTGCCCGCCCTTCCCCGCTGCCTGGTGCTCTAGCCTGGGCACGCACCACGGTTTGCTGAACCTAGGGGTTCTCACCCAGGGGCGATTTGGCTTTGCCTTTAAATTAATTTAATTATTTAAAATGCAAAGAGAGAGAGGGAGACAGCCAGAAAGAGCTCCCGTCTGTTGGTTCACTCTCCAAATGCCTGTAATTTCCCCTAGGCTGATGCTGAAGCCGGGAGCCGGGAACTCCATCCAGGTCTTCTACATGAGTGGCAGGGAATCGAGACGTTGAAGCACCAGGGACCATGTGAGTAGGAAGCTGGAGTTAGGACCCAGAGGTGGGTATTGAACTTGGACACTCTGATATCGCATGCAGATGGTTGGTGACTTAACTGCTAGACCGAATAGCTACCCCTGGGGGGTGATTTTGCCCTGACAATGTCAGGAGACATTTTTAACTGTCACCAATAGCATGTGTGTGTTACACTCACTGAGTAGACAGAAACCAAGGGTGTCACCGAATCCCCTACCAAGTGGAGGACAACCTGTGTGCCAGAGAGTTAAGCTGGCCAAAACGTCAGTGGTACTGATGCCGAGAACCCCATGGAACCCACCTAGGGTTGCCACGTTAGGAACAAGATGGCTGCATATCCTGGAAGGATGTGCACACTGCCCGAAGTCACCATTCGCTGTCATCAGAAATTCACGTTTACGTGGACATCCTGTGTTCTGCGCGGCACCCTGAATGGAGACAGAAGTTATCTGCCACCTCTTGCTATCACAGTGTCAACAGTGCAGGTCACTGCCCATCGGTCTCGCTTTCTTCCTGGGCGAGGTCTACAGTGTAAATCCTCAGAGTGCCACTGTCAGTTCACGGTGTGCGATTTTGCTGGAGGCAACCCAATCTCCCTCCTCGAGAGTGCAGTTTCCTCGCCGCTTTGCCAAGAGTATTATCAGACTTTGGGATTTCTGCCATTTGGATGGGTGAGAAAGGTGGATGGAAAAACTTCCAAAATGTTGTGGAGTAAATTCTGGGGCAGATGCATCATAAGCAAACGTGGAGAAGCCGGCCTGACACCGCTTCCGGCGAGCTCACCTTCACCGACCTTCACTCCAGTGGGGTCGGGGGAGCCTCCGGCCCAGAGAGACTGAGCCACCTGCCCGAGGTTAAACGGCTGGTGGGTGCTGGAGACCTCATCTGACTGACCCCCAAGTCTGGGATGGGCCATGGCCCCCAGCTCGCTTCCCTTGTCCTTCCTTCCCCAGTCCGCCTGAAACTCCCAGCTGTCACGTTATTGATCATCTGCTTAGCTCGGCTCCGTGTCTCGCGCACATGCCATTAGCTGCGCTCTGGCGTAAGAGTTGAGCGTGGAGGGTCTTGTTGAAGGCTGGACAGACGTGTTTGACGCAGCTAATTGCTTAAATAGATTCTTCTACATGTGCAGCGTGGGGCTTTCTGCTCCGATAAGGCATAATATTAATTTTAATTAAATCTCTGAAGGCTTGGCCAAATATTTCCATTTTCTGAACATGTCCCTTTATCACGGAGTTTATGTTCCCCTGAGACAGGGCCTCAGTGAAGAGCTGCCCTTCCCTGAGGTTCTGTCCCTGCCCTGATGGCTGGGGACGCGTTGGGGGTGCTGTGGGGAAGGGGTGGCCTGGCGCCCCAGATCAGTGTGCTTGGAGAGTCTGCGGACTCAGGACCTGCTGTGTGCCAGTCACTGTGCTTGGGACTTTACACTCACTGCTCAACTTCATGAACAAAGTGGGCGGTGATTAAAAATGGAATGTTTAAGTCCCTGTTTTGAGTTGTCAGGCTGGATCTGAAGATTAAGAAATCTGTTGGGGGGTGGGTGGAGCTGTGGCACAGTGCGTTAAAGCCCTAGCCTGCAGCGCTGGCATCCCATAGGGGCACCACTTCAAGTCAGGTGAAGAGGACCTTCCAGTCCGCTGACCACCTCAGATCCAGCTCCCTGTCCCCTGGAGGTGGCCCGGCCCTCGCTGTGACACTTTGGCTGGGTTGTGGGCCTGGTAGCTGGTTGTCCTGGCCACCTTTAGGCCTGGGCTCCCTGCCTATGTGATGGGAGTCACCTCATCCTGGAGTTGCTACAAGAGCTGGACTTCAACTTGGCCTTGAACCCAGCCCAAACCCAGGAAGTGTCCAGTGACCACGGCCTGACGTGACCCCTCACACTCACCCATGTCCCCTGCAGACTCACGTGTGTGGATCTGGAGGCAGGGCTGGTGGTTGCGTGTGATGGTGTTTGCTCCTGGTGCTGGGATGCCTGCTTGCAGACAATCTTTCTGAGCTGCTGGAATTTTCTGTCATGAGCATACAGGACCTTTGTGAATAGGGAAAACATAGTCATCTGAAATGGTTGAAAATGAGCTGCAACTGTAAAAATTATGAAGAGAAAATGTAAAAAAAACAAACAACTACAAAACGTCACACAATACAACCGACACTCCCCCGGAGAGAGAACCCGGGTGCCCAGCATCTCGCAGGCCGTCCAACACAGGATGGAATTAATTGTTATAATTTTTGCCAATCTAATGGGCAAAACCTGGAATTAGATTGTTTTGTTTTGTTTGAATTCAGGCTTTCCTGATTAGTGAGCTGGAGCTGCTTTTCATATGTTTATGGGCTGTTTGTTTGTCTCCTTCTGAATTTCCTGTTTATATTCTTTGCCATTGTTTTGGCTCGGTTGTTTGTCTTTGATTATTACTGTTCCCAGCTCTTTATCTCCTTGGGATGTTCGCCCTTTTCTGGAATAAATTCCCAGTGGCTTTTCCGCATAGGACGTCCCTTCTGGTGTTGCTAAGGGGCCTCTCTGTCCTCAGTGCTGCACAGGGAGGCCTTTCCCGCACCACACGGGAACAGTCTGTCCCACATCTCACACCTGCACGTTCACGGAGCCTTTGTGTGCCCGTTCTGGATCTTCCTGAAACGCATTACGGGGTGTGCTGCGAAAGCGAATGCCACGTTGCCACGTTCAAGATGCCCACATCGTCAACCAACTGTTTGAGTGCGCCTGTCGTTTGGTTGTTGTAGCTGTTTCTGATGTTTCCGTTCTGGGCTGTTCTGGTATCTTCCACGTGAACTTAAGGAACTGGCTCCTTAAGGTCTACAGAAAAATTCCGGGTTTTTAATCGCTGCTACATTGAGCGAAGGTGCTAATGACTATATTTATTTACGGAACACCAAAAGGCCAACAGTGAAGTATTGCTTTTCTTTTTTAAAAGTTTCACTTATTTTTATTTGAAAGGGAAGAGAGAGAGAGAGAGAGAGAGAGAGAGAAATGAGGATGAATGAATGAATATCTTGCCTCTGCTGGTTCACTCCCCATTGCCTGCAACACTAAGGGCGAGAACTCGGCCGAGGTCTCCCCTGTGGGTGCAGGGACCGCCCACGAGAGCCACCACCTGCTGCCCCTAGGGCGCACCTTAGCAGGAAGCCGGACTGGACAGGAGGAGCTGGGACTCAGCCCAGGCGTTTCAATGTTCGACGTGGACGTCCCAGGTGGTGGCTTCACCACTGTGCCACACCCTACCTCATCACTGCTCTCTCCACAGCTCATTGCCGTAGTCCACACAGTGCCTTCTCATTTTTCTGAGAAGTATTTCCCTCCCCCAATTTTCCTCTGATTCCCATTCCTGCTAGGGCACTACTGATTTGTTTGGAAAGTGTCTCTGGATAGTTATTAACCCCTATAAAATATTTAGTACGGTTTTGTGTCCAGCACTACAGATCTTTGCAGCTCTGTTTTACACTGTGTCTAGTTGCTGGGTAGAGATCACATTTGTTGCTTCGGGCAGGTGCACAGCATTTTCAGGTGGCTTCCCTGACAGTTTTCTTAAACAGTCCCCAAGCAACGGGTGCCAAGGATGCCTCCAGCCCCCTGGTGACTTCAACGATGTTTGCATCAACAGCTTTGGACTTGTTCTCCTGTGCATCTCAGCTCACATTTCTTGAAAGCCTGCGGCCAGGGAGGGTTGGCTGCACCACTTAATTTTCACTAACTGCGGTCCGATTGGTCTTCAGAAAGCCTGCATCCAACCTTACTCCGACACAATGCATACATCTCCCTCATTCCCTCTATCCTTGCAATGCAGGTTTTTTTTTCCCCCTGATTTCCTGATTTTTGTCACTATGATGGAATAATTGTTTTAATGTGCATTTTCTGATTGCAAATGAAGTTAAGCATCTCTCTATGTACTCACACGAACTATTTGGGTTTTCCCAGCCCTGAGTTGCCTAACCACATCCTTCATCCTTTTGCTTTTGGGTTATTTTGTTGGTAATTTACAGAGGATCCCTGCATCTCCTGGGGGTTGGGTACTGCAGATATCTTCTCTGGTCCTTCTCTGGTTGTGGCCCTGACTATGCACCTGTAGTGAACAAAATGCTTCATGTTTATATGGTCAAATCCATCTATTTTTCACTTTAGCACTTGTGCTTTTATGTCTTAAGAAGTCTTTCTCTACCCTGAGTTCAAAAATATATTCTCCACACTTGATCTTAGCCAAAAGGCCGAGAAGCGATCAAAAATATATTCTCTAAGATTTATTTATTTAATTGAGAGGCAGAGTTACACAGAGAGAGGTCTCCCATCTGCTGGTCCACTCCCCAAATGGCCGCAATGGCTGGAGCTGGGCCAGGCTGAAGCCAGGAGCTTCCTCTGGCCATTATCTGCTGCTTTTCCAGGCTTTTAGTGGAGAACTGAATCAGATGTGGAGCAGCCAAGACTCAAACAGGCACCCATATGGGATGCTGGCACTGTAGGCGGAGGCTTAACCTACTATGCCACAGCACTAGCCCCTCAACCTTATTATTTTTTAAAGATTTAATTACTTGAGAGGCAGAGATACAGAGAGAGAGAGAGAGAGAGAAAATCTTCCATCTGCTAGTTCACTCCCCAAATGGCTACAATGGCCGGAGCCAGAAGCTTCTCCCAGGTCTCCCACACAGGTGCGGGGGCCCAAGCACTTGGGCCATCTTCCTCTGCTTTCCCAGGCCTCCAGCAGGGATCAGAAGTGGAGTAGCTGGGACTCAAACCAGCACGCAATTTGAGGTGGGTGCTTAACCTACCACACGACAGTGCCGGTGCCTCAACCCCAGCTTTATTTTGACATGTGGAATGAACTCCCTGCTCCTGACTCTGGTAGTACACTGAACAGAAGGGCTCAACTGATTTCTGATCTCGAAGAGAACACACCTAGCTTCGATAAAGGCCAATGGCCTACGCGTTTGGGCTCAAAGCCTTTGTAAACTCAAAGAAGGTTCCTTCGATGACTGCTTTTCCTGGAGTCCTTATCATGCATCCTCGGGTACTGGACGTTAATGAATGCCATTTCTGTGTCCATGGAGATCATCACGTGACTTTTCCCTTAGGTTATTAATTGGTGGGTTCCATTGAGAGATTTTCTAATATTAAACCATCCTTTCATTTCTTGCATAAATCCTATTAAACAGAAGGAACGGCTCACTGAAGTGTGACTTGCACACAGAGGAGCGATGAGATGATGAGGGAAGAGGAACAGAACCGAGCACTTCCTGGGAGTCCCCGCTTCCCTCCCAGGGCTTGCCCGCCAGCAGCCGCCACCACCCTGCTTCTGATGCTCCGATGACTCTTGCCCAAATAGAACCACGCAATGTATGGTGTTTTAGGCTACACTGTTGGGTTTGATTAGCAAATCCTAGTCCTCGAGGCTTAGCGTGTAAGCTCACGACCAGCACGACTTGGTGGTTTTCTTTCGGCTTCTCTCTTCTTCCCATTTTGGGATCAGCATTATTCTAGCTGTGTGAAATAACTAGGGCAGCTTTCTCTCTTTTCTTAGTTTCTGGAACAGCTCAACTATTATTGGGATCTTTTCTTTGGATGTTTGGTTGAACTCACTTGTAAAATGATTTTGGCCTGCAGTGTCTGGAGAGCTGGGTGTTTGATTACTATTTTGACTTCTTTAATGGTTATTGATCTCTTCAATTTTCTGTTGCTTCTTGCTCCAATTTTGACATTTTACGCTTTATCAGAAAGTTACCTATTTTGTTCAGGTTTTCAAATTTGTAGGCTTATGCTCGTCGATGACCCTCGTTTGCTTTGGACATCTTTCTTCTGTCCGTAGCTATTTTCTTTTTCTTCCACATTTTGCTTATTTACAATTTCCTCCCTTTATAGACATGCGAGAATTTTTGAAAGAACTCACTGATTTTATGCTGTTCCACGGTGGCAGGAGAACAGGGTTACAGCTATTGATTTCTTTTTAATTTAAGGAGACTTCGTCTGTGCCGCAACACATGGCTGGTTGGGGAAGGTTCTGTGTGCACTCGGAGGCAGCACCTGTTCTGCCGGCCGGGTAGACAGCTTCGTGTGTGGAAATGCAGGGCGCAGAGGCTTTGTCTGTCGGGTTGACCGGCTGGATCTTAGGAGAGACGGGTTAACGTCTTCAACCACAGTTTTCTGAGTTACCCGTAGCTCTCCCTAATTATTTCACTCGTTATTTTGTGTATTTTGAGGGTGTGTTTGGGATGAACATATGTTCATTATTAGCGTTACAGATTCTCACTCATTATTTTTTCTAACAAAGTAAAACATCCCTGGCAGTGCTGGTGTTTCTGCTTTGGATCTCGTGTTTTCCTCCCTTCTGATACTAAAGTTGCCATGCCTTCATTTGCTCCTTATTTGTCTGGTTTTTAAAATTTCTTTTATTTTTATCTCTTTATGTGTCTTGTAGAAGCCCAGTGACTGGATTCTTTTTTCTTTTAATGTCTCTAAGATGCTGGGTCTTCCATCTACTGCACTTACCCTATTTATACTGTGTTTAATCTTTGTTGTTTTAGATCTATTCCTCCTCAAGCCTTTTTTGTTTCCTATCCACTAGGTTTTATTATTTCCACTTTGCCATATTTCAACAGCGAGACTGTGTTTTCTCCCCCAGATCTGGAGGTCAAGCGTTGTCGCTAGCGCCCCGAGGCATTCCTGCACGAACACTTCTGTCACAAGGTGAACTCCAGAGTGGGGCCAGGCAGTGTCCTGGGGCCCAGGGGACCGCGCAGGGCATCAGAGGGGGCTGGCCGTGCGTGTGGGCTCAGAATCCTTTGCCCTGCAGCACGGCTGGCTGTGGTGACTCCCCTCGGGCAAGAGAGGAAGGGGGGGCCGTCGTGGGGCAGCTTCTGTGAAAACCCTGTGCTCTCAGGAATCGCACGCTATGGTGTCGCCTCTCGGATCTGCCATGCTGCAGCCCACACCCCCACAGGGAGGCCGCGTTCAGGCACAGTGACCAGCTGCCTGGCCGTCCTCCAAGCCAATGGCCACCACAAAGCGCCAGCATGGGTGTGAGCCATTCGGGATATCCTGCTGGGGCAGCGGTGGCCCCAGCCACCACCTGTGCTCAGACCCCACTGAGACCCGCTCAGCTGAGCCCCGTCAGCCCCTGGAGCCGGCAGCATGCTGCTCTTTGAGGCACTGAGTTATAGGGTGGTTTGCAGTGCAGCATCAGAGATAAGACCGAGGGCCGTGAAAACCCAGCCGCGGAACCCTAGCTCATGCCCTGCGGGGAGGGGGCGCAGGGAGGGTGTTCATTATGCAGCTGGCAAAGGTCACTGCCCCTAGAGGGTACTGGGCAGCAAGGGGGACCTAGCTGGAAAGTGCTCCTCTCCCCCCGGCCCACTTCCACTCTTGCCCTGTCCCTACAGACACACACACACACACACATGCACACACACGTACAGAACACAGCCACCTGCTGTGTCAGCCCTGTGCTAGCTTCTCAGCTCCCCCGGCCCCCCTTTCCCTGCTGCAGTGTCTCCAGCGCTGGCTTACGGGCAGGGAGCCAAACATCCGTGATTGGGCTCTTGTTTGGCCTGGATTTATAGACTCCTTAGGGGGAGAATTGATCCTTTTGTGTCCAAGCACGCAGTGTGTGTCTCTGCTCACTCCAGGCTTTGTTTCTGTTAAGTCTGTTCCTTTCTTTCATATGGATCTTGCTTCATTTATTACTGATGATGTCCTTTGAAAAATATTTATTAATTCATCGTTATCTACTTGCAAGGCTGAGCAACAGAGAGAGAGAGAGAGAGAGAGAGAGAGAGAGGCGGGAGGAGAGAGATCTTTCATCCATTGGTTCACTCCCCAAATGGCTGCGGTTGCTGGGGCTGGACCAGGCTAAATCCACAAGCCAGGAGCTTCATCCAGGTCCCCCACATGGGAGCAGGGGCCCAAGCACTTGGGCTGTCTTCTGCTGCTTTCCAGGCACATCCGCAGGGAGCGGGATGGGAAGTAGAGCAGCTGGGACTGGAACCGGCCCTCCCCTCTGAGAAGCGGGTGTCCCAGGTAGTGGCTGCACCACAGCGCCCATGTGGGGCTGGGGTGTTGCAGGTGGCAGTTAACCCGCTAACCCACTGCGCCGGCCCCAGGCATTCTGTTTTATTCCTGACTCTGGTGCAAACGCTTCGGAAGTTTCCCAGTTAAGGGTCCAGTTTGCAAAACTCTCTCACACACGCTCTTTATCAAGCTAAGAGATTTCCTGGCTCCACCTCATTACTGACACCATCACAAGTCAAACATGAACGTCCAATTTCATCAGCTGCTTCCTCGGGGTATCCCTGCAAATAACCTCATGATTTTCTTCTTTTAATCCATTAACGTCGGATAGAGTGTCTCCGGCGGCGTGGGAGACAGTGCCACGGCAGGCGGGAGACCCGCGTGGGCCGCAGTCATGGAGGACGGCCCCCAGGGGTCTGAACTGTCCCAGACACCTGTCAGTTCTGAGGTGCATTCGCCTCTGGGCACAGGAAGCAGCGGCGCGGGCGTGCAGAGGGGGAACAGGACGGCCCCCGCCCCCATCTTCCCAAAGGCTCTGAACTACACAGCTGGCTGCAGTTGTGCCAAACACAGAGACCCTTGCCTGTGCCCCCAGCCCGCGGCTCCAGGGGCAGCTTCCCAAGCCGGGATTGCCTGCCTGCCATCCAGAGCCTGCCTGCCATCCAGAGCCCGCCCAGCGCCCTGGCCCCAAGCCTGGAGCGGCGCCGGGGACACAGGAGCTGCTGTGGGGTCTTGCTTGTATGCAGGCAGGGCCCAGCTTTCCAGGGAAATCTGCAGGCTTCCCTCGCAGGCTCTGGGGCTGCCCTGCATGGAGATGCTGTTGTGGAAGGCAGTCGGGCTCCCCCGGAGGGCTCAGCCTAGCCCGGTGCTGGTTTGGGAAGCTGCTGCAAACATGCCTGCTGGGCCGGGATGACACGGCCACACAGGGTGGCCTTCTGCCAGCTGCTGAGAGCTCCTGACCGTCTCAGGCCGTGGTTTTGGGCTCCCAGGTCATTTTTTAAATTTCTGAGGTTTCGTGGTTTAACTTCAACGTCTTTAGCTCTTGGAAGCAGACAGGGACATAGAAAACTTCCATGGGGGAATAACAGTCTCATCAGCATGAGCCAGGAGGACTCCCAGTGGACCAGCGTTGTCACCCACGCTCCCGGAGAAAGGCTGAGAGGGCGATGGCCGGAAGCCTGGGCAGCCGGGGGCCTGAGCCAGCAGGCGGCAAGAAGGGCGCTGTGGAGCGGCCAGACTGGGGGCCCCTGGGCACGGCTTGTGGCCCTCACGTTGAGGACACAGATGCTTGCCCTTTCTTCTGGACGTGTAAATGGCTCTGATGCTCTCGTTTCGTCCCCTTCGGGATTAAGATGCTTCCAAAGGAGGCCGGACTGGAAGATCGGGCAAACCTGTGGCTTCACGCTCGCCACAGGCGTTCCGGGGGGGGGTGGGTGTGGAGTGGGGGTGGGGGGCGGGGAGCTGCCACTCCTGAGCCACTGCCGTGAAGCCTGGCAAAACGCTGGGGTAGCTGAACAGGCCGCTGTGACAGTAAGCCTGCTCTCTCTCTCTCTCTCTCAAACACACACACACACTGGATAACGTGCATAACGCTGGGCCATCCAATTCCTGGATTACGGCCCATTTCATGATGACCTAATGGTCTGCGGGTGTAATGTATTGATATTTTTATGTAGGATTTTGGAAAATTTTAATACGTGCTATAAATCTGTATAGTCCCATATTTTTCTTTTTAATAAAAAAGATTTATTTATTTATTTGAAAGTCAGAGTTACAGTGAGAGAGGGGGACACAGAGAGAGACCTTCCATCTGCTGGTTCCCTCCCCAGATGGCTACAGCGACCAGCTCTGGGCCAGGCTCAAGCCAGGAGCTTCATCCAGGTCTCCCACACAGGTGGCAGGGGCCCAAACACTTGGGCCATCTTCTGCTGCTTTCCCAGACCATTAGCAGGGAGCTGGCTTGGAAGAGGAGCAGCCAGCACACAAACTGTCACCCCAATGAGATGCTGGCGTCACAGGTGGCGGCTTTACCAGCTATGCCACCCATACCTCTATATTTTAAAATACCTTTGCCTCATTCACTATGAAAGAGTGGGAAATTTTCTAGCTTCCTTGGTGTTCTCAGACCTATATACCTGGAAACTCAGAAGATTTTTTATTAAAAAAAAAAAAAAAACAACAAACTCTTGAGGTAAAAAGTAAATCGAAACCAAAATTCAAAAATTATCTCAAACTAAACAATGAGAGCTCAATGTGTCAAAATTCACGAGCTGTCGCCAAATCAAAGCAGACATTTTATTTGAAAACAAAAATTGCATTTGTTTGGGAAATAAAATGGTAAAAATAAGGAAGAATTAGCTAAGAGTTCTCTAAGACAGACTATAAAAGTGCATTGAAAACTTTTATTTTTATTTCATTGAAAGGTAAAGAGTCACAGAGAGCATCAGAGACAGACAGAGACAGAGATCTTCCCTGGCTGGTTCACTCTGCAAATGCCAGCAACAGCCAGGGCTGGCCCAGGCCAAAGCCAGGAGCCCAGAACTCAATTCCAGACCCCCACCTGGACAGGAATCCCAGTACTTCAGCCATCACCTGCTCCCATTTCCCACCCCCCACAAGGGTGACATTAGCGGGAAGCTGGAATGGAAAGCAGAGCTTTCCCAGGCACTTGAACTTGAACTCAGGTACTCCAATATGAGATGCAGCGTCCCAAGTGGCATCTTAACCATTGTGCCCAACACCTGCCCCAAAAGTAATTTTTTAAACTCTAGGATGAATCACAGTTGCCCCTAGGTATCCATGCAGGGATAATTCCATGACCCAGAGATCCCAACATCCGAGAACACTCAAGTCCCTTATGAAAAATGACATCATGGGGCCGGTGCTGTGGCACAGCGGTTAAAGCCGCCACCTGCAGTGCCCGCATCCCACATGGGCACCAGTTTGAGACCCGGCTGCTCTACACCTGATACAGCTCTCTGCTATGCCCTGGGAAAGCAGTAGAGGATGGCCCAAGTCCTTGGGCCTCTGCATTGCATGGGAGACTTGGAAGAAGCTCCTGGCTTCGGATCAGCGCAGCTCCGGCCATTGTGGTCATCTTGGGAGTGAACCAGCAGATATAAGCCCTCTCTCTCTGTCTCTCTGCCTTTCAAATAAAATAAATTAAAAAAAAAACTTTAAAAGATACCGTGTTTGCATAAAGGCCCCCACCTGTACACTTAACATCATTTTTAAATGATTAAATAATTATTAGATCATTTTTTAACCTAAAACCTATGTCTAATACAATGTAAATGCCATGTAAATAGTTTTATGCTGTACTGTTTAGAGAAGAATGACAAGAAAAGGTCTGTGTTCAATGTAGAAGCTGTTTTTTTCCCCTATTACTTTTAATCTGCAGTTGGCTGAATGTGTGGCTGTGGCACCTGCCCACCGTATATGTAAATTTAACAAACAGGACTGAGAAACACACCGCGCTATCCTGAGAGGTGAGCGCTAAGAAATGGGAGAAAGACGCCGGCGAGGACGAGAACTTATGCCCAGGAAAACGTCCACGGACTCCCAGGCTTGACTGCTTTACGGGAGAATATATTCTCATGTTACTTTTGATTTTAAAATCAATTTTTTAAAAATGAAAACGATCATCTCAGCCGTATTTTCCAAACACAATGCAAATAAAACTGGAAGTGCACGGCAAGAGGCTAGCATCTCCAAATCTCTCCACTTGGACACAGAGCAACGAATCTAAATAATGTGAATTAAACAATAAATCGGAACTGAATTACCAGCTCTTCAGAAAGGAAGGCCAGCACAGGCAGGGCACAGGAAACCCCAGGGACGCTGCTCAGGCCGGGCGTACTTAGAAGAAAATGAACAGCCTTAAACACAGTCATTAAAAAAGAAAGAGGAATGATTGAAAACAGACGACGTGTTCACCTCAACAAGCCAGCAAACGACCATCAGAACAAATCCAAGGATGGCAGAAAGAAGAAATTAAGAAAGCAAAGGAACAGCAGCTAATGAAATGGAATAAAACCACCGTAGACTCCAGCCATCAGAATGAGAGAGAACTCTGAAAAAACTCATCAGTTGAACCGGTAGGTCTGATCAAGCAAGCGGACGTCAGAGCCACAGCAATGGCCGTGAGTCGTCAGCGGTGCACTGTGTCAAAGCACGGCAAAACCTCTGCCAACACATCGCATCATCACGGCGGAAACGGGAACCGCTTGGGAGAAAAGTGTGTGTAAGCCGCGACCTGGCTCACCCCATTCCACCTATCCCTTCCCACCTGGCCCGGGGGAGCTAAAGACTCCAATTCCCAGGTGCCCCTGCAACCAGAGATGAGAGAAGGTGACCTGGACGACCCAAAGAGGTGCACCCACGCGGACTCTAGGAATGCAGGGATGGCAAGTGCGCAGGGCCCAGGTCTGCTGGCCGAGGCGTGGGGTCCCAGCCAGGGCAGCTGTGCCAGGGGTGGCCGCCCAGTGACGGGCGGTGGAGGCAGGGGGGTTTCCTGCTGGGACATCTCTCCCAGGGGTTGGGAGTTGCTCCTCTCTCACAAACTAAAGAAGCTTTCTCAGCCAGGAGTGTACCGCACTTTGCCTTCATGAACAAGCTGTGGCCCACAACCAGGAAAGACAGCAGTGAGCACAACAGACAGACACCTGCAGCACAGGGGTGGCTGGGGGAAGCACTCCTGGCAGAGGGAACAGCCAGTGCAAAGGCCCTAGGGCAGCAGTGTATCTGTCACATGTAAAGAGCAGCTGTGAGGCCGGGGTGGCTGCAGTGAGGTGATAGGGAGGGGGTGGAAATAAGTCAGAGAAGGGCCAGAGCTGAGGGTGTGAGAGAGGCCCCTGGAGGGCTGTGAGAGCAGACCAGGCCTGGCGTGGGCTTGAAGATTTCTCCAGGCACTGTGATGAGAAGAGGCTGTGGGGGTCAAGGTCAGGGCAGAGCTGGTGTCCTGGTCCTGATGCAGGGACTCAGGCCAGGGTGGTGGCGGTGGGGGGTAGGGTGGGACGGGGTCTTGCATAGAAGCGTTCATGGGTGGGACTGGGAGGGTTGGCTGTGGGGTCCAGACAGCAATCGAGCCCCAAAGCATGCGCCCTGGTCCTGTGGGGAGCTTGGAGGCTCCTGCACTGTGTGATGGACAGGGCTTCTCTGCTCTCAGAGGCCACAGGGTCTGGGCGAGAGGGGACAGTGTGCGTGCACAGGCGTAAACACGTGCATACATGTGCTCGTGGAGGGGACCCGTGGGCAGCAGCCCTGGGGCCGCCCCTGGCCCCACACTGGGCTCTGGCTGCATTTTTGAGCACGTCTTGCCCCTCCCTGCTAGGAAGCACAGCTTCGCTGCTGTTGAAACACAGTGCACCCCCCCTCGCCCGTCTCTCTGCTTTAATTGTGTACGCTGGCTCTGCGCCTCTGGGCTGGCCGGCTGGGAGAGTTGTAATTCCAGGCTGACACCATAGTAACCACTTAGTTTGATTCAAGATTCCGGTGTCATCCCTGGCTGCGCTCGAATAGGATGCGGAGGGGAGGGGTAGGCGGGGGGCGGCGCAAGACAGCTCCTAGGGCTGCAGCGATTATCCCAGTTTGCTAGGAAAACGTCAACTGGGGTCCGCTCTGGCCAGCCTTCTTAAGTTTCCTCCCTTGGTGGCGACAGGTCGAGCGAGGGCCATTGGGTCTGTTATTTCACCCCCCAGAGGCTCCCCCCCTCAGTTGGGGACAGACGGTGGCAGCTGCAATAACGGAGATGGAGCTGGGCACTCAGCTAACGCCCATCGGGGCCCTTGTAGCCGCTGCACATGCACTCAGAGCCTGCCTGGCGTCCCCAACAGTCCTGTTCCAGCTCTGTCCCCGTCCCAGCCTGCCTGGCTCCTGAGCTGGGAGTGGCCCAGCACTCCGTGGAAGTCAGGGAGCAGCCAGCTGCCTGCCCCAAGGTCAGCCCCTCCAAGTCCCTGAGCTTGCAGCGGCCTGTGAAGGTGGGGTTCTATAGCCCCGGCCATGGCATCACGAGTGCGGTCCTGCCCCTCCTCGTCACTGCCTGCAGCCCCAGGACCCTTGTGCACGCTGTACCTCCTGCCGGAAGATGGGTCTCGGTTTTCTGACTTGTGTACGAGCAGAGTGGAGGAGGCCTGGGGCGGGCAAGGGCTCTGCTGCCCTGGCCGCTGCCCGTCCTACCAGCTGCCTATCCAGGGCGGCTGCTCCCTCCGGACCCGGCTGGTCTCCTCTCATCCATTCTCAGCCTCTCTGGTTCCTGGTCACTAATGGTTCTGGGCTCTCTCTGAGCTCTGGGTGACTTCCTTGCCCTTGGGGACACCCCTGGGAGGGCGGGGAAAGCTCTGCCAGGCTGGGTCAGCTCTAGGGCCACTGTGGGCCCCTGCGTCCCCATCACCTCCCGAGAGGCAGCTGGGTTTCCAGATAGTCTCTCCCCTCGCCAGCCCACTCCCCACTGAGGAGCCCCCAGCACACAGCACCCTCTCATGGGCTCAGTGGAACAGCAGTGACAGTAAGGACCTGTCTTCTCCCAGGTGCTGTGGACAGCAAGTACATCATCTCAGATTTTCCCAGCTTCCTGGGGACAGCCACTGTACAGATGGCAAAGCTGATGCTCAAGAGACCAAGACCTCACAGCTGGCAGAGCCACGGTGTGTGTCCACGTGCGTGGTTTCTGGATCAAGCCTGACAACACCACAGGGTGCCGCGGGGCTGGGTGTGCACAAGTGTCCAGCCCAGCAGTGGTGCCCTTCTGCCTCCCAACCTCCAACCCTGGCTCTGGCCCCTGGAGACACGTCCAGGGGCACCAGGTGGGCTCAGGGAGAAGTAAACCCCAGGTCTGGCGGCAGCAATTACCGAAAGCGACTGCCTGAGTTGCCTGCTCTCTCTGGTGATCTGTGTGGCCAGCTTCTGGGGAGCAGGCACTTTAAGATTCTGTTTGCAGCAACTGTCATGACTTGAACAAATGTGCATAATGAGCGACGCCCTGGCCGAGACACAGGCTCCCCCTGAATGCTTAGCTCATTTGCAAGTAGCCGCTATAAACTGCGAGCACAGGGGCCTGTGCTGGGTCTACTTCCTGCACAGCTGCTCCGTGTGGGCTGTGTGGGGGGGTGGGAGGGGCCTCCCAGCTGCTCCCCTGCCCTGCCCCACCGACCCCCACAGCCAGGCTGAAGGGGCTGCAGCTCCTACCCTGCCACCAGGCCTCCACCCACTCCAGCAGGAGCAGGCGGCCAGAGCTCACGCTCACGCCCAGCCACGCCCTGGGCCCCGGGTGGCACTCGGTCCAGACACGGGCACAGCAACCTCCTCTCTGCTGCCACTTGGCCCACGGCAGGATGTCCAACTGAGTGTGGGGGCTCCTCTCAGGGTGCCCATACTTGCTTCCTGGGCAGGGCTGAACCCCACGCAGCTCTGCCAGTCACCAGCTAGTCTGAACTATGTGGCCAGGGACCTTGAGTGCCAGGGAGGGAGGAAGGCGGTGCTGTGGCCAGATCCGTGTGGATGTGTGCATATGTGGTGTGTGTGGGGGGAGCCTCCCTCCTCCTCCTGCACTGCCCCCCTCCCTGGCCCACCTCAGCTCCCTGACAAGCGTTAACGCCACCCGCGGGGAGGGAGTTTATCTGCTTGGCTGCGTCCTGCTGCCAGCCACGGAGGACCATGGCGCCTGCAATTACACCGGCTGCAGATTCATTTCACCCAGATCCGCGGGACTGGGCTGCGGCGGGCTGTGCTCCGGCTTTATTGCAAAACGCATTATTTTCCCTCCTCTCTCAAAAATATTTATCTATGCTAATTTAGCACGGGAGCCAGCTAAGTTCTGCATGGGGAATTGCCCTATTAATTCTGCTGCCTCGCCAGCTGTGGGGATGGCTCTGCGTCTCCACGGCTGGGCAGTCTGCTGCTTCCGGGGGATCCCAGAAGGGGAGCGGCCTGCCCGCCTGGCCGTGTGCACAGGTGCCGGGCGCCCGGGGCTCACGCACAGCACTTTGTGGACGGAACAGTAACAGTCGGGATAGGCCCAGAGTCTTCAGGCCACGGACACCGGCCCCCTGCTGGGCAACCTTGCGTAAAGGCCCCAGCTTCCCAGAGCCTCCCTTCACGTGTCTGTCAGATGAAATAAACGGGTGGCCTTGCGGGCAGCCCCAGCAGGGGCATCCGACAGTGCTGGGTGCGGACCATGGGGTCTGGCGGGGGCTGCGCCGTGACCACCGGTGACTCAGGTGTCTCCTTCCCGCCTTACAGATAGGAAGCAGCCCACCTGCCCTCCCCAAGTGATGGCTCAGTGACCGCTGGGCTCAAAAGCCCCATGAGCAGAGTTCCTGATGGCTCCCACCTGTCAAACGCACCGCTTCTGCCCTCTACCCAGCCATGCACACGAGAGCCTCCAAGGCTGTCCTAGCCACTCAACCCCCAGCCTGCAGCCACTGCCCTCCCACCCCCAACTCCCATTTCTCTTGCCTTCCCAGAGACTGCCCGCCGAGTTGATCCTCTCCCAGGCTACAGGGACCTCGCATGTACCTTGCAGACTCCCCACGTGCCCTGCCCGCCCTGCTCACCAGGGCCATTGTGGGCCGACTTCCTGGCTCCCGGCCTCTGGCTGTACTCTTAGTGCGCTAGGATTCGTCCCAACATTGGGCCTGGATTCCCGGCCTGTCTACTGGGAGACGGGCTGTCCCTTTGTCACCTCACCATGGCCTTTCTGCCAAAGTGCTTCTGTCCACTGACAGCGGGGTGCACAGACCCCCTCCAGCATGATCCCAGCCCTGGGGGGGGTCCCCGTGGGTCTCAGCCAATCCTGGCAGCTCCGTTCCCCTCGCCAAGTGCAGCCAGCGAGATGCGCGTAGGCTGCTGGCGGGAAAGGCTGCGCTCACGTTTCCTTTCTGTATAAGAGTATAAAAGCGTGCACAGAGACTCAGCCTTTGTAGTGTGCATCTCCATGGGTTTTGGCAAAAGCAGCCCACGGTGGGGCCCGGG
The DNA here is from genome assembly GCF_033115175.1 of Lepus europaeus. Taxonomy (NCBI): domain Eukaryota; kingdom Metazoa; phylum Chordata; class Mammalia; order Lagomorpha; family Leporidae; genus Lepus; species Lepus europaeus. Next base: position 13,722,803 of record NC_084835.1, read on the forward strand.
ATGTCGTAGCTGCTAAGTGCTGGCTGCCTGAATGGGCGGAGGCCAGGCCCAGACATTCTCACTCTGAGAACGAGTTTGGCTGCCATTGAGCGCGAAGCCCCAGGGAGAGAGAGCAAGAATACTTCAGGATACGTTAGTGAGTGGGTGAGGACCGCTGAGCCGCAGGGAGGAGACCCCAGAATCTCATTCACGAACGGCCTGGCTTTGCCGTCGCGTCTCGGGCTTGAAGTACAGAAGCAGGAAAGAAGGGAAAGGAGCCCGCTGGGACCGGGGGGAGCAGGGGCGGATCTGAGAGCGCCCGCTGGGGATGGGATGCTCACTCTTCCCTTTGTGGGAACGGCAGCCCGCGAGCCTCACTCACAGTCTGCGACAAGGACGGAGAGCGTGGAACGCTCGCATGTTGCCGTGCGACAGTGCTCTTGGCCTAGAACCCCTCTCCTGCAGTGAGAGGAGCTGGCCCTCCACGACACCTCCGCCACCTTTCGGCCCCCACCAGCCCATCGGCAGCAGCTGCCCACTGAGCCCGAAGTGTGTATGCTGGGGTGGCAGCGGCTTCTGTCACCACCCTCTGTGCCTCCCCTCCACGGACAGCACACGAGTCACACCATGGTGCAGTGCTCTGGGTTCCAATCCTGGCTCTGCTTCGTACCGGCTGTGGTCACATCTGTTAGCCTCTCTGGGCCTCTGTTCCCTCACCCACAAGCAGGGTCATCACACCAGTCCCCACCCTGATGCCCTGTGATGACAGAGCCATATCTGGGACCCTGGTGCCGGGCTGCCCCTCTCCCAGGCAGATGCAATGGGTTCCTGGGTGTTTGCACAAAGTAGGGTGGGCGACTCCAGACAGCGACCAGGAGTGAGTCCCACAGAGGGTTCAGGGCCCAGAATCCAGGTGGTCCCTGCACTGAAGCCTGAGGGTTGGGAAAAGCTAGGGGACACCCCCTTGCTGATCCTCGAGGGGCGACAGGTGCTGACAAATGTGGGTTGGTGGGATGGAGGTATGCATATCGGTGTGATTGCGGGAGGAGCAGCAGCCGTAGGTGCACCCAGAGGCACTGCGGTGCCAGGGAAGCTGAACTGGTGTAAGGCAGCTGGGCAGGGCCCTGGGGAAGGAGCTGCAGGCCCGGCCTTGGTGGGAGAGGCAGGGGAATGGTCTCCCGGGCGAAGCGGCGGTGAGGCTGATCCCAAGGATGCCTCAGGAGTATGTCTGATGCCTTTCCCACGGCTCCACTAGAGTTGCGGTTTGGACAGGAAGACCCAGAAGTGACCCAGCCTTCTCGTCCCATCCTGTCAGGCCCTGCCAACCACGTGACCTATCAGTGGTGAGGATGCTGACCCTGAGTGCCTGGTGGAGGTCGTGCCTGGGCAGTCCCCACGAGGGACCGAGGCTGCAGGGGCCGGCTCCAGCCCGAGCATCCCGGGGCAGGTATTCGGTCAGGCTGCCTTAGGCCGGTGCTTACTCCTGATCCAAGCAGCATGGTTGTCCCATGCGGGTCCCGTGTTAGGAGTGAGTGGGGGCAGGGTACAGAGACAGGGCAGCTGCAGAGGGCTGGCCCCTGGGGAGGCCACCCAGGCTGTCTATACAACAGGCCCTCTGGGACACAATCAGCTACGCCAGGCAGGGCCTGGATGATAAAGTGGTCTCCTCGTTCCACCTGCCACCATTTCCCACGTGCACATCTCCCTCCGCCACTGTATTCCACACTGGAGCCTCAGTGCTCTTCCCTACGGCACCAGGGGAGCCCCCGGCCCTGGAGGTCTGCAGCCATCCCCAGCTCGCCTTGGTGGGGCTCCCCAGGAGGTCTCAGTGGCATCTTGGGTCCCCTGGTTCTTCAGTCTCCCTCTTTTCCTGCAGGCTCCCAGGGTGTGCGGCTGTCACCGGGAGAGAACCAACTGAGCAAGGTCTCCAAGGCCCCTCGGGGACTTTGCCGCCTTCACAGACAGCTTTCAGGGAACTCAATTCTGTCAGCCTGCAGCCCCCTCTTCCTGCTGTGGGAGTCCGTGTGGCTCCACCCTGGGTCGCTGCAAAGGCTGTGGGAACCTCAGGGCTTCCGCCGCTGCCCCAAGGCAGCCCGGGCTGGGGACAATAAAGCCCAGGGTCTGGGGGCCAGGGCAGCCGAGCGAGCCTTGTTACCCTGAGCACCGACTGTCTGCCTCACTTGGCCCTGACACGAGCCCACAAAGACAGGCAGCAGGTGCATCCCTGTTGTCCTCCTGTGAGAGGACGGCGGGTCCGAGGGCAGGTGGCGCTGCGGATCAGAGGCGCGTCTTCCTCTCCTCACCCCTCCCAGCTTGGTGGGTGATGGGGCTGGGTCCCTGTTCCTTAGTGGTGTGGCTGGGCTAGCTCCGCCCATGTCAGGACCCCGTCTCCCAAACAGACACCGCCCTAGGACTGAGGGGCAGAGGGGATTTAATACAGGGAACTCGTTATCGAAGAGCAAGGCAGAGATGCGCTGCTGCCGTCCAGAGAGAGAAGTAGGGTCACTGCGGCCAAGAGACCAGGTCACCTGGCTGTGTCCAGGGCCTGAGCAGGGGGTTTCCTGGTGAGAGCTGGGACCGCTCAAGGGGCTTCAGCTTAGTGGACGCTAAGGCTGTGTAGGAACCCACACTGCCGGAGATGCTGCCCACAGCAGACTAAGCGCTGGGGAGGTGCCCTGGCTCTATCCTCCTCCTGCCCACCAGCGCCGTCCAGGGAACGAACCTACCAGGCCACTGAGGGCACTGTGGCCCCCAGGGTACAGAACAGGAAGGGAAGGGAAGGCTTAGGGTGTGGAAGAGGCACACCTCGGACACAGTGTCCAGCATCCTCATGACCAAGCACAGCCCAGGCTCAGCCAGGGGTCAGAGCCAACTCGGGGTTGGCAGATCCCACACCCGTGACCTAGGCCCTGTTGACTCTTTTTTTTTTTTGGCAGGCAGAGTTAGACAGTGAGAGAGTGAGAGTGAGAGTGAGAGTGAGAGTGAGAGTGAGAGAGAGAGAGAGAGAGAGAGAGAGAGAGAGAGAAAGGTCTTCCTTCTGTTGGTTCACCCCCCAAGTGGCCGCTACGGCCAGCACGCTGTGCCGATCCAAAGCCAGGAGCCAGGTGCTTCTCTTGGTCTCCCATCGGGTGCAGGGCCCAAGCACTTGGGCCATCCTCCACTGCCTTCCTGGCCACAGCACAGAGCTGGACTGGAAGAGGGGCAACCGGGACAGAATCTGGCGCCCCGACCGGGACTAGAACCCGGAGGCGGAGGATTAGCCTAGTGAGCCGTGGCGCCGGCCCTGTTGACTCTTGAGTTGTGTGGCAGAGAGATGCAGGGACAGGAAGTCGACCCAGGAAACCCCATGGCGGGCTGAGAGCACGAGCGCACGCGCACACGCACATACACACACATACACACACATACACACACACACACTGTGCAGCCTTCATTGTCACAAGGCAACCAACCACCAGGAGCTTCAGTAGTTCACATCTCTTCCATGGGAATGCCACACCTGCCATGGCAATGCTTGTGGAAGGAACCTGGAAGAAGCTGTGTCCAAGCACTGACCTGCCCTTCCTCCAGCCACTGGCTGCCCAGCTTGGTGCCAGCCCAGCGGAGCCCACAGGCTCAGAAGATCAAAGACTTGGCAGCTCCACCTGGACCCAGTCCTGCCCTCTGGGGATCGGGGGCAGCTGCAGGCCCCATCTGTCAGAGCCCTCGAGGTGGAGGGAGGGGCACGCGGGGCAGGGCGCTGAGACAAAGGCAGGGGGAGCAAGGACAGAGGGCTCCGTTGCCGGAAGCCAGCTCCCCTTGTGCCAGAGCTGACTGGGGAAGTCAGGCACAGCAAGGTCTGTAGGGATGGGCGGAGAGTTGTCTGAACAGGCTGCGTGGGGGTAGGGCTTGCTGGGGTAGGAAGGGAGGCCATGGAGGAGCAGGAATGGGTGGTGGTGGGGCATGGAGACCACGATCTCAGAGAGACGGAGGGGACAACAACTGCCCCTCTGGGTCTGCCCGCGCCTTTGCAGCCGAGCTGGCCAGGGGGTTAAGCGACTTTCCCTTCTAGTGCTGGTTCTTGGGTCACTCAGTGACTGAGTCCAGACCAAAGGCAGACTCTGTCCCAAGTCCCTCCCTCCTACCACGGAGGAGATTGCCCCAGCTGGGCTGCCAGCGCCCCCTGCCTCTGTGAAGCCCGCGGCAGTCACCAGCTAATGAGTCCCCATCACCCCGTCCTGGGGCCACCCGAGGAGGCTCATTAACCACCATCCCATTGGCTGGGCCTGGACGCCTACGGCCCCCTCCTTTGCCCACCTGATGCCCCCTCAGCGGGGGCGGTCAAGGAGGGGTGCACTGGACCGAAGGGGCTGCTGGTGTAGCCTCTGTTGTCATGGCAACCCCGGGCACTGTCTGCTCCTGTCATTCATACCCACTGGAGCGCTGCAGTCCGAGGGGCCCTGGAGTCCCACAGACCCTCCCACCCCAAGTACAATCTGCAGGCGCCCCCTCTTCTCCTCACGTCCTCCAAATTCAGAATGGCGCCAGGCACCCGCTCCTGTAGATGCTGGCAGTGGTCAGGTCGGCAGCAGCCCTCCCTCCATCGCCACAGTGGCCTCCTGGGGCACCGGTCAGCTCCCTGCCCCTTGAAAGCGAGTCCCTTCCCACTGGGCGTCCCTCCAGTTCAGTCTGGCTCTCCAGCTATGGCCCCCAACACCGGCAGAGGATCTCAGGTCCAGACCCACTCCTGAGCAGGCACTGGATCACCTCCAAAGGCTGCTCACAGGGTCACAGGGGACCACAGCTCCACGTCCAGCCGCCCAGGCCAGAACCTTGGCCTCCAGCACGAGGCAGGAGAGAACGGGTCCAGGCGCTAAGACACAGGCGGCCCACGGCCAGTCGGAAAGTATCCGCCTTTACAAAGATACACTAACATGTGGGGCCAGCATTGTGGTGTAGCGGGTAAGGCGATGGTTCATGTCCTAGCAGCTCCACTTCCAATGCAGCTAATGGCTCGGGAAAAGCCGCAGAGGATGGCTCAAGTGTCAGGGCCCTGCTACCCATGTGGGAGACCCAGAAGAGGCTCCTGGCTCCGGCTTGGCCCAGCCCTCGCCATTGTGGTCATCAGGAAGTGAACCAGTGGAAGGAAAATCTGTCTCTCCCTTCTAACTCTGAGCGGTACCTCCTGCCAGGGGGCCACGCCCCGTCCTCCTCTGGTCAGATTCTGGGTAAGGAGCCCTCTGCACAGAGAGTGTGGGGCCAGGACCCAGGCCGAGCAGCTTGCCTGGGGCAATGGCGCTTAGTGACCAACGCCAGCAGTGCGGCCGGCCGGGAGAGGGGCTGGGGTGCCGCCCAGGCAGGCACAGGAGGCCACCGCCGCTCCGCCTTCCCGGACCTGCCCTCGTCCCGGAGCTGCCGCCTGGGCTCCTGGGTCCTGCTGGACGCCACAGGGACCCCCACAAGACGCCTCCCTCTCCTTCGGGCACCTCAGCATTGCCTCTCTGGGGATCTTGACAGTAGATGAAGTGACAAGTCTTGGTGCTTAATTAAGATGCATTGTCCCACCAATTGGGAATCGGGAAATGGCTGGGCTGTTTTACAAATAGAAACAATTCTTGTTCATTATTCCTTAATTGAGGCAACAAAGGGCTCTGGAAACATCCATCAGAAAACACATTCACGGACATTATTCGCGAGGACTGGGTTGAGCGCCACACAAAAGGAACAGCAAATGTTCCAATCAGGAGTTGCCCAGACAAAGGGAAACAAAGGCCCAGGCGCACAGCCGCAGCAGAATTAGCCCAATTACACAGTCCACGTGGCGGCGAGCGGGTTTCCTGGCCGCTGGCCAGCGCTTCTCCTCGCCTCTTTTTAACGCTTTCTGCTTCCCGGGCGTCAGAGGGGGCGTGGCAAGAAGGGAGCCCTCAGACCCCCAGCCCCCTGCGCTCCGAGCCCTGCGGGGCGTCCTCTGTGGTCACTGCCGCCTCCCTCACCCGGTCGCTCTACTCCCTACGATGCAGCCCGACACTGTCTGGAGCTCCGGACCGGCTACAGCCCCTGCACTGCTTCCTGCACGCCGTCCTGTCACCCCGGCTCCTCCCATCGCACAGCCAACTGTGGCATTTTCATTCATCTTTGTCCCGGCCCATTAGTCAAGGCGCTGGCCAGACAAGGATGTGCCCCCACCCCGGGGGGGGACCGCCACCCAAGGTGCACTGGAGGCGAACCTGCAGGTCCCACCCGCGCTGAGATCAACAGAAAGCGGGGTGCTGTAAGGGCGGAGGCGGTCTCAAACATTTCTGCGGCCTGGTTAGAGAAGGACCGCCCTTGCGCGCAGCGTGATGAGCCCGAGGTCCACGGCGGCACAGTAAACACATCAGTCCCGCAAGACTTCCAGCACAACGCTGTCCACCTCCTTCCCGTCCTCTGCCAGGCGCATTTTCCCACGCGGCTGAGAGCACAAGACCTGTGACCGCACCTGCAACGATCTTTTCCCTCGCAGCCTCCAGGCCCAGCTCCTCGTGACGGCGCCACGTTCCGCTGCGGGGGACCCCACGGGCGGCTCCGCCCCGACCCCTGGTCCTGCAGGTGACGTCCCCAGGCAGAGGCCGGGGACTGAAGCTCCGCCGCGGGTGTCGGCGCACGCCGCTGACCTTCTCTGAGAAAACGCTGGTGGCCATGGACGGCCACTTCGTAGCGCTGGCGAACTGGCTGTGCATGCGCATGCGCCTGTCCGTGCGCATGCGTGTGCGTGCGCATACCTGAGTGCGTGCGCACGCGCGTGCGTCTCCAGCCAGAGTGGCTACACGTTTCACCCGTTCATCTCGTTTTAGCGAAGGGGAGAATCCCCACAGCCCTGTCCCCTCAGTAGGGGCTGACGCCAGGCCCTCCCCGGCCAGTCCTGCACGACCCCCATGCTGTCCTGTGCCCCCCACACCCACCACTCCGCACAGCTCAGCGATCTGCATCACCTTGGCCCAAACCTCGCCCCTCACCTCGTGACTGACCGGGCCGCTCTCCCTGCCCGGGCCCTGTCCGACTCCTAGGAGCCGAGCCCCCGGCTCCGCGACACCTGTCCGGGGTGCTCAAGCTCTGCTCCCCCTTCTCCCTCGCCCCTGCTGACTGCCTGTGGGACCTGGGCAAGCTGTGCCGCCTCCGCTGAGCCGCGGCTTCCTCGTCTGTAAATGGGAGCAACATCCGCGCCCGCCTCCCTGGAGAAGTGGCGGGACCGCAGGCGAAGCGCGCAGCACACAGGAGTGCCGACCGCTGTGGCCCCTCTGGCCCAGCGCGGCCCAGGCACCAGCGCCGAAGGCCTGGGCGGCGCCGGCCTCTGCTCCCCGGGCTGCCTTTCCCGGGGCGCAGCCAGCGGCAGGCCCTGTGTCCCCCTGGAGCCGCCTTTTCCCAGGGACTCGGCTCCCGGCCTTGGAGGCCACCGAGCAGGCTCTCTGTAGCCCCCCGGACAAGCCGCGGGCAGCGAGTGACTGCGTTCCCAGCAGAGGCTCGCGGCGTGGTGCTCACGGGGCAGCTCAGGGAAGGGGTCCTGGGCCCTCCCGGCTAGGAAGCCACTAGAGGCTGTCCGGAGCCTTGGGGAGAGTGGCCAGGCCAGCAGGGGTGGACAGAGCAGGGCCTCTGGCTCTCCCGTGCTCCCAACCTTGTGCCACAGCCTACCGGCAGCCCCGCTCACACCTGCGCTGCCCACGTGCCAGCCTCTGTAGCATGGGGGGCGTGGCCATGGTGCTTCCCCAGGTGCTGCCGCCTTGCCATCACTGTGCTCCGAGTGTTGCCTGGGCCTGCATGCAGCGTGCGGTGGCACAGCCTAGCAGCACGGCCCACGGGGGTCGGGTGCAGCGGAGGCAGGCCCCAGGAGGGCTCGCTACCAAGACAGGCTGTCCCTTGGTGACATTAGGAGGACATGGCTCTCTATTTTTGTGCATTTTCCCCCCGAGCCAGGTCCCTCTAACTCTAACCTCCAAGCACCAGTGCTCTTAAAAATATTTCTTCCAAATACAGACGGTGCCATCCCCCAGAGGGATTCTGGGAATGAGAAGGTTTTCCATCTCATTACAGGTATAATCGCTCCTTCTTTTCTGTTTGCAAGACACAGAAACTTGCGCAGTCTGGCTGAAGCGAGGGAAGGAATTCATTGGGGCTCATAAAACTGTGAAGTCCATGCAGACTTCAGGCATGGTTGGATCCAGGTGCCCCAATGATGTCATCAGCTCTCCCCCTTGTCTCCGACTGTGTGCACAGCTTTCCTCATGAAGATGCTCTCAGAGCAGTGACAAGACGGCCATCGTCCCCTCCCCATTTCTCTTTGGCTAGATTGACTACTGCAGCCACGGAAGATACCCCCTTTCCAACTCTTACTGGCCCAGCTTAGGTCAGTATTCCCATGTCCATCGTGGGTTGGCCAGGCACAGATTGCACGCCCGCCTCCGATAGTGACAGCACTTGCAAGGAAAATGATGGGAGGGGGCTGTAGCCACGTGCCCAGCCCCCATCGTCTCCACCACAGTCGCTCAACCACCCAACCTGCTCACGGGATCTGTCCGCGGTGCTTACTCCTCTGTGATGCGCCAGGGGGTGGCACCTGCCTCCTGGGCATGGTGGGATGGGGCCCCCCACGAGGCTCCAGAGACTTGCATCCTGGCCCCCTCAGTACACCTGTCCCCCAGAGCAGCTGGTGCCACTGGGGTAGACACTGCTGGTGACCACCTGGGGCTGGCCTGGCTCCCCTGGGGGGCCTCCCGACCCAGCATGGCCCTGTGCGCCCACTGCTTCCCTGGACTTGTTTTCAGTGCACAGTCATGGCAGCCCAGTGCCAGCAAGCGTCCTGTGAGCTCTGCTGCTGGGTGGGGATTAGAAAAACATCTGCTGACCCCTCCGGCTTCTCGCTCTGCAGCCTCCTGCCAGCAGTCAGAATGCTCTAAGGACCTGGCACCTTCCCAGGCGGAGGCCCTCCCGGCCCCTCCACTGCTTGGTCACAGGCCAGTTCCTAGGCCTGAGGGATTGGATCTGGACCTCTAGAGTCAGCCCTGGGACACAGATTGATTGCTGTCATTTCCCTAACCCTAGCTGCCACTGGACCTTTGCATGTGCCTGACTCCCCTGCCACTTGCCTGCTCCCCTTTTGGGTGTGGCATTTGCTCCTTTATTGCTGAGAACCACACTTTCCTGACCCCTGTGTCCCTCTCTCAATGGTGCAGCTCTGTTTCTACTGCTGGTTGACAGACATCCTCAACAGATGGAGCCGGGAGCACTGGACTGGAAGGTGCCGGCTCGTTGTCTCACGTGGCTGCCATTAGATGGAGAAGCAAGGACAGGAGAGGCCTGGCTCAGTCTCTCAGGGTCCGAGCTAGCTGGGTTTGTGCTCAGCATGGCGGTCTCGGGCAGATGCACTGTCCCCAGGGTGGCTCAGGACTTCAGAGCCCTGCGTTCCAGGGAGCAGATGCCATGACACATTTTTTCTCTTTCATTTTATTTGAAAGGCAGAGACTGAGAGATCTTCCACCTGCTGGTTCACTCCCCAAAGGCCTGCAGTAGCCAGGGCTGGGCCAGGCCGAGGGCAGCAGCCTGGAACACTCTCTGGGTCTCCCGTGTGGGTGGCAGGAACCCAAGCACTTGAGCTTCACACCCTGCTTCCTCCCAGGGTGTGAAGAGCAGGGAGCTGGATCGGAAGCTGAGGACCTGGAATCAAATCAGGTACTCCGATATGGGAAGCAGGTGTCCCCAGCGGCAACCTAGCCACTGCGCCAAATGCTGCCCCTCTGATCCTGCCTTGGAGGCAGCGTGGCCTCGCTTCCACTCACTTCTCTTGGTTCAAACAGCTGCAACTACAGCCAGTTGTAGGCAAAGCAGGTGGGATGGGAGAGCACATAGTAGCTGTCTCGCAGGGAGGGTGAGACCCATGTCTACACGGACAGGGAGGGCACTGCTAGCCCAGGGCAGGCCCAGCCACGCCCAAGGAATTCTCCCCACTATCCCCCATCAGGGTCCAGGTACCTTCTCAGACCCCTCCTCATGGTGCCTTGGCCCCTGTGGGTCCAGTTCCCTGTGGTCCCAGGCACCTCGCCTCCCTCTCCCAGCATCGCTCCAGTCATGCAGCTACTGCTGCTCCCAGGTCCTGGGAGAGTCCTGCGGGCCTGAGCCTGCGTGGGCCGGGTGTGGCTCTCAGCCCCACGGCCTTGGAGCTGGGAGATCTCGACTCGCGATTTAACCTGAGTCTCCGTCCCTGCCCTTTGCAGCACGGAGATAATAATCCTCTCGGAGCGGAGCCCGTGGCCACGAGGCCAGGATCGATGGGAACGTGCAGGGGTCCTTCTCGCCGGGCGCCCCTCCCGCCTGACCACCTGACGCAGGGCTTAATGAGAGCCGGCTGCTCCCTGGGATCTTTAATTAATTGTCCCGGCCCCGCAGCCGCGGTGCCAGCAGATTAAACCCAGCCGTGGCAGCAGGAAGTAGGCTTTGGACCGCTCTGGATGCAAATGCCTGAAGCTGACAGGGCGGTTTTAGAGCAGCTGTGTCCTGGGGCTGCCCCCGGGGACACCAAGCTCTGCACCCTCAGCAGAACTGGCACAGCCGGAGGTAGCTTGGTCCCTCCTGCCTCATTGCGGGCTTGTGGGGGAGGGTTCCAGGTGGGGTGCCAGCCCTGGGCCCAGTGGGAGGTGCCAGCTTGCTTCCACAGTGGGCCAGGCCAGACCCTCCCCTGCTACGCCAACAACCAGAGCCCCCTCCGGGTACCCCTCCTCCAGGTGTCCCCCGGGTGCCCTCCAGGCCCCCCGGCTGCTTTGGTGTGGAGCACAGAGGCCTGACTCCCACTCGAGACCTTCGGGCCCCCTTCCCCAGGGTCCTGACCTTTGCTCCTTCTCCTTACTGTCATGGCAAGGCCGTCTCCTGCACAGCCTCTAGGGCTCCATTTGAGTGCCTTCTCCTCCAGGGAGCCATCCTAGGCTGCCCTAGGCTGTCCCGTCACAGTCTCAGCGCAGCCAGGGACAACTTCCTTCACTTGCTGTCTCACAGCCGTCACTAATTGCCATCCCGGTGTGGGTACAGCAGTGGGTGCTGGGCAGAACCTGCAGGGGCTCACGCAGGCCTGTGGCAGGGAGGAGTGGGTGCTCAGTGCAGCCCCTTGCACGGGACCCTTGACCAAAGCAGGTCCCAGGGCCCCAGGCGCAGAGAGGACCCCCTTGCTCCTTGGAGACAAAATGCAAAGTGAGGGATGAGCATCCGGGACACAAGCCTTTGTGACCATCTTCCCCCCCCCCCGGGGGGGGGGGGATGCTGAGGGAGACGTTCTGGGGTCTGAGAGCGAGCTCGGCGAGGCGCCCTCTCCTGGCGGGAGCCGAGGAGGCAGGGGTGAGAGAAAGCTGCAGAGGGACCACCAATGGCTAACCCCAGAGAGAAGCGGCACTGATGACCAGTGACTCCCCAGTCCCCCAGCCCCTGGTGACCCCCAAGCGAGTTCCTGTCTCCGTGGCTTCGCTGTTCTGCAGCCTTGCTATCAGTAGGATTGATCTCCCGCAGTTTGCAGCCTGCATGCCCAGCTTTCCCAGCCTGGCACACACCTGCTGCACACCAGAGCTCACAGCAGCACTTAATTCCTTTTCAATGTTGAGTAATATTCCACCTTGTGTGCACACCACCCTGTCCACTGAAGCATCTTCGTACGAGTTTGAATGCTGCTTTGCCTGGCATTTCCCCTAATGCTTCAAATTTGGCACAGTCACAGATACATACCGATACTTTTTAAATGGAATCTTTCCTGAGCAAGTTCAAGTCAGGTGCACAAGGTCTTGCACAGCTATTGCCCGGGGCCCACTCAGGCACCAGATGACTATAGACAGTGTGTGTGTGTGTGTGTGTGTGTGTGTGTGTGGGGTCTTCCCTGAGGCCCTGCCCAGCCCTCTGCCAGCTCCTGGCTGTGCAGTCTCAGTGTTCAGGACACAGCAGGCTGCAAACAGCGCCCCCTGGCTGCTTCTTTGGGAAGAGAAGGCCCTGCCAGGCGACAAGCTCACCTGTGCTTCCAGCATCAGGGAAACAGACCTGGACAGAGCTAGCGAGAGGCCAAGCTGCGAGGCATGTGCAGGGCTGCCCTAGGGACATCACACTGCTTGGGGCTGCCTCCGCAGAGCCGGACAGCATGCAGGGTTACAAGCATCAGTTCACTAGCATCCATCAGCTAATTCATGTCTCTCATCTTCTACACCCCCTCACCGCAGGAGATGCAGGCAATAAAAAGTTTAGCTTACAAAGTAAAACTCACACGAGCCGGGGGCTGGGATCCTGGCTGGGAAGGTCGAGGGCTTGGGCATGCGTGTAACTGCTGCTCTCAGGGAGTGCAGGGGCAGCTGAGCTAATGCCACCTGGGACAGAGGCAGCAGACATGTAACAGTCACCACCACCCTGTCGATTCTGCACAGGACGACAATTCCAGGTCACAGGCACGGTCGCCCCCATTGGAGCCTTTTTTGCAAGTCAGCTTTTTTGTTAGGACCGTGGGTCCCCAGGGGCCAGCAGTGACTCAGTGGGCTCGAAAGAGCCGGGGAAAGTTCGCCAAGCCCCTAGGACTTGGACTCCCAGGCCAGTGCTCCCAGGAGCAGCTCTCCATGGCCTTCGGCTGTGGCTGACTCGGTCCAGGCTTCGTGCGGCGTTTGCCAGGGGGTGGGCTGGAGTTCCGGGAGGCAGAGACGCAGCTGTGGCTGCCCAAGAGGTGGCGCTGCTTCCGGGGAGTTGGGCAGGTGGGCCGCATAGCAGCTAGAGGGGGCTTGCCCTCTTGAGAGCCCAGCGCTGAGACCACGGAGGTGGCCAAGGCACCGTCTCCGGACTCACATTCTAGTTCCACTCTTTACTCTGGCCACTGGGAAGTGGATGGCCCAAACTCTGCAGCTCTCACAGTTGAAATATTTCCCCTCTTCCTTTTGCCAGTCCTGATTTTCTATTTCGATCTTATTCTATACAGATCCTACACGATCAGCTGTTGTAAGGTATTTTTACACAAGAATATAAAAGGAAAGGATACAGATGGCAGATTCAGGCCCCCCCCCCCCCACTTCTGCTCCAAAGCCCTGGAAGTGACAGAAAATACCCTTCCTCTCGTTGTTTGCCTCCCTCTGTCTCGTGAATCTAGACCGGTTCTAGAACGGCAACGGTGCAAAGGGCACCTCCAGCCACACAGGGCGTTTGAGGAGCTCCTGAGGGTCTGAGCGAATGCCGAGGGGTTGCACTGGCCGAGAATCCCAAACACAGGCTGCCTGGGGCTGCCCCAAGGCTGCTGGAGGCCTGAACCGCAGGCGACGCCTGGGCACAGCTGTGCGGATCACCGGCAGCAGCATCCCACTCCGGGCAGTCGCAAGGAGCTCCATCCCTGTCCTTGGCGTGTTTTGAGACCAGGAGCTTCGCCTTCAGGCTGTGGTGTTGCCATTTGAGAGTCCTTGTCCACAAAGCTTTGGAGAAACCCAGCAAGACAAGAAACCCACTCTCTCCAGGACGGCCACTGCCTACCACGTCCGGAATCTCAAGTGCCGACCCGAGTGTCCGCCCCCTGATGGCTGTGCTGGCGAGGACAGCCGTCAGCAGCTGGAGAGCTGCCGTCCACGGGGGCAGACAGCTGGAACTGCCGTGTTCATGGAGACGGACGTGCGGCCCAGTGCTCTGCAGATCTCAGAAATGAAACCCTGAAGTCAAAATCCAGCGGAGAGGCTGACCGGCGAGGGGTGTGTCCGCAGTTCCGGAAGGTGGGCTGAGAACCCTCGCCGTGCAGCTGAGGGTGGCGCGGATCGGGGCAGCTGCTGCACCTGTCTGTCCCCAGAGGGCACAGGCTTCACTGCATAGGCTGCGTGGAGGAGGGGCCAGGCTCGCGACGGGTCAGGCGTGGATCACGCCTAGCACATCCTAGGAGGAATGACATCCGGGGTTCCGAGGGACTTCGGGTGGCCCCCTTGGGGGAGATGTATTAGTCGTGACTGTAACAAAACACCACAGACAGCTGTTCATAAAGGAGGGAGGTTTGTTTTTGCTCATGGTTCTGCAGGGTCAAGTCCAGGGACGGGCGGCCCCTACAGTCTGGTCTCTGTGAGGGCGGAGGCCAGCAGAGGCAGGGCGCATGCACATGGCGAGCCAGGAAGCAGAGAGGCACACCTGCCCCGGCTTTTATAACCACCCTCTCCTGAGAGCACCACCCCGGGCACACCCCCACTGACCCCAGGGCCACCCACGAGGCTCCTCCTGGACCCCATCATTGGGTTAACTCTCCACCCTGTTGGCACGGTTAACCAGTGACAGTGGGGCTGAAGTCCTGCCTGAGTTCCAGGCCAAACCACATTCAGACTGCAGCACGCGGGCAGTGCATTTGGGATTTCTGTGGGAGGAGGGGAGACTTCAAGCAAGGGTGAGTTTGGAGGTTTTGTGCCTGGGGAGGAGCATGTGTCTGTCCTATGAGATGCCGCGGGCTGGGCTGCAGTTGGCTGGAGCCACTCTGTTCTGGGCATCTATACACACACTCACGTATATACACACACATGCACTCACCAACATATGTACACAGTCACACACACACTGTCACTGGGATGGTCACAGGATCCCGGCTGGAGTTCCAGCGACAGCCTGCTCGCGTCGGGCGTGACTGGGATGTAACTTCGGGAGGATGAAGGGCAGTTCCTACTACAAAGGAGATCTGAACACGGAGAGAAAGCAGCGCCTCTCCTGCCGGGACTGCAGGTCTGGGGCTGCCAGTGGCCTTCGCTTGGATGGCTTATAAAAGATTTGTCCAAAAAATAGAGGCAGACAGAGATACAAACGGACAGAAAAATCCAAAGATGTTTTGCTCTCACTGGAGGCCCGGAGCTAGCTGTGCTCAAGCTAGAACCATCCACAGGCTGTCCAGTTAATGATCAAAACAAACACCAGAAAACCCAAACCTGAACATTCTGCTTTAAACCACTCAAGACCAGTATCAACCTGATCAGCTCGACTTGCACAGGAGTTTTCTGTGTATTAACATCCTACCTGGGTATCTTCTTGAATGGTTCACATTTTCTAGGTAGATATTTATATTAGTTGCAAAAGCTTGTTCTACCTTTTTCTTTCAGATATACACACCTCGTGTCTTCTTCCTGTTTGATTATCCATAGTCCTCAGGATAATGCTGAACAGTCGGGCAGACAGTAGGCCTTTTGGATCTGCGTCCGCGCACTCATTCACTCAATGCTGGGTTAGCACTTGCTGTGCGGCAGGGACCGCTGGCACCTGCAGGTGCAAACACAGGGTCTACCCAGAAGTGCTGAAGATGCGTGGAAGTCTAACCAAGGCCATTTGGACCTGCTTGACCCTGGAGAAGAGGACGTCCTCCCTGAAGAAATGGTGTCCACGTGGAAGGCCCTGCGCTTCTATCCTGAGATGTGCTCTCCGCTATGTGGCTCCTGAGAACTATTTTACCAAAGGAAAGAATGTGTCTTTGTCTACTTTGCTTCCTGAGAGCCTCACAATGAATGCTGGATATTATTAATTTCCTTTCTACCTTTCTAGCAGCTACACACATAATCAGGGCTTTTTTTTTTTTTTTTTTTTTTGCCTATAAATGTGAACACCACCAAGAGATCATCTAACATTGAACCAGCCTTGCATTCCTATATCCGTGCACCATAGTGGCACAACATTCTCTCCCTGGACTACTGCGCTCATTCTGCCAGTATTTTATTCAGGAATTCTGCATCTTTTCCTAAGTCAACATGCACGCCTGGTGCGTGTTTTGTCACGTTTTATGGAGGAGCTTGGGACAATCCCGCTGTTTCTAGCTCTGAAATCGGAAAGGTGACATGGGTGCCGCCAGGATGTCAGCTTTGAAGTCCCGTCCTTGGGGAGTTCCAGTTCTCTCCCAGGCTGCCTGGGTGTCTCGGGGGAGGCGCTGCACAGGTTCCCACCTCACTCTGAGCCGGGTGCTCTGCTGTGACTTAAATAGTTGCACGTGAAGGCTGTGTCCCCGCAGCCATCTGGGCTGTCTCCACTCTGCCTCCTTGGGCTCTGCGGTGCGGCACTCTGTCTCCTCCCGACACCAGGCAGGAGGCATGGATCCAGGGCATGCATCGGCGCATCTCCCGGCACAGATCCCTGAGCCAAACGTGAGACTCCCCTGTCTCCCCAACAAAGAACCCAGTGGCATTGCTCACCCTCCCTCCCCACGGACTGGTGAGATGGAGGCCAGCACAGCGGCCCCTGGCTTGTCCTCGCTCTCCCTGCTTCCCAGCGACCCCTTCCAGCATCCCAGGGCCCTGGGGCAGTTTCTCAGCTTTGCTGGGCCCCCTGCTACTTCCTCAGTGAACGCCTCGATGCCTGGGTAGAGTCCTGCGAGGGCGGACTGCTGGCTCAGATGGTTGGCACGTGACTTTAATACACGCCTCTCACGTCCACTTTCCAAAGCACTTGTGCCAATTTGCTCTCCCACCAGCAACATAAAGGGCACCCCAGCATTTTCCACACGTGGCGTTTTCCTTGGAACCATCCAGAGGGGTGTGCAGCCGCCACTCCTGGGGGTGAGAGGTGGCGTGGCTCTGATGATGACGGAAGTCAGGCCACTTCCCGTGGGCTGCGCGGTCACAGATGCACCTGCTCCTCCAAGCTCTGGCCCCGCCCCACCCGCTTCCCTGCTGAGGGCTGCGGCTGTCTCTCCTTGCCATGCAGCTCCTCCTGCAATTCTGGGTGCTGTGAGGCCTTTAACAGACGCCTCTCCCACGCCACAGCTTGTGTCTCCAGATCTTTCCTCTGACGTCGCCCGGCTGCCCACTTGGGCTCGTTGTGGGTGCAGCTGCTCCGCGCCTTGGTCAAGCCCCAGGTAGCAGGGTTATTTGCCCACGTCCTCTTCCCCCCGGTACTTCTATTCATGCCACCTCCGCCCAGAGGCCTTCTCAGACTGCCATTCCCAGCTTCTTCGGGGTTGAATGTATCACCACGTATTGAGTTATTTCTTTGTTGTTCGGCGTCCTGCACCAAAAACCGTGGTTGTTCACTGCTTTGGTCCCAGTGCCCAGGACAGGGCATGGCACCCCATAGGTGCTTACACTCCACTCGCTAAACTAATGAAGAAATGACCTCATTTTGACCTAACTGCTGCCCTGGGAGGAAACCCCGGTCATCGCTGTCCCTTTGAGTCCAGACACACCCCTCTTAAAAATGCCAAATCTTATCAGTCATTCACACTTCAGTATAATTACTTTTTTTTTTTTTTTGGTTAAACTGTGCTTTCCTTTGGTGACATTTTGCAGGTGAGGATACTGACACTCAAGAGTATTTTTGGAGCTTGCTTTTTGAGCCTTGATTGGATCTGGAGGGACACAGAGGGGCAAGGCAATGGCTCCTGGAACTCATTTTAGGGGCCGGCGGGAGAATCAGCAGGGAACCAGCGTGTCCGACTCCAAAGCGCGTCCCTTTTCCTCCGATGTGCAGGAGGGGCGGAGCAGCCTCTGGGGGCTGCTGTGGTCGGATGTGGTTTCAGTGTCTCCCCGGCATCTGTGTCATGGCGGCTTGGTCCCTTGAGTGGTGCCACTGGGAGTGGTGGAGCTTTCATGGGGTGTGGTCTAATGGGAGGTCCCTGGGGGGCCTGGCCTGCAGGAGGGGTTAGAACAGAGGCAGTTAGGAGCGCAGCAAACCTGCTCTCTCTGCTCCCGGCCTCACTCACCCCTCCCCACCTGCCGTGGGGCCTTCGCTGGGGCCTGTCCTGCGCCGCGTGGACTCAGCCTCCAAGCCCAGGAGTGCAGGAAGCCTCTTCTAACAACGAAGTTGGCCGCCCCAGGTCCCTCACTGTGCTGGATGCAGTGGCAGTGTGGGGCGTGCTCGCAGGCTGTGGGCAGTGCTCGTGGTGGGAGAGGGGAGGCCCCAAGGGCTGCCCCTCCTCCGATGCCTCCTGGGCCCTCCTGCACCCCAGGCTGTCCAGGACCAGTGTCCAGGCTGACCTAACCCCAGCGCGCCTGTCCCCAGCACCACAACGCTCCTTCCCAGATCAAATTTCCTTTTCGGCTTGAGCGTCCCCTTGGAGAGAGGCGGGCACAGGTGACTCACCAGACAGTGTTCACTGTCCTTGGCAAGGATTCACATTTCCCAGAAGGGGCCTGAACGGACAACCCCAGGACGGGCTGGGGACGGGGCTCCACGAGCGTGTGAATTCCGGCCTGCAGAGGAAGTGAGTCCCAGGGGACTTCCTGGTGTCCACAAAGGGACAGGGACCAGAGCTAAGCCTCCTTGTCCACACACACCCCAGTCGGGAAGTCCTGCTCCCAGGCCCTTGGCGATGAGCGCTGGTGGGGCAGGGGCCGGGAGAGAATTCCCGCCCCCTCGTTGTCCCACCAGCAGCGGCACCTCCTCCAGCTTGGCCCCGGGGGTTCAGGGTGAGGGGAGAAGGAAGGGGTGGCCCTGGGGGACCTGCAGGAGGAGGCGGCTTTGCTGTGGGAGCTGAGGCAGCCGTCTGGGTTGGACGGAGCCTCCCAGTCCCTGCTGGCCCGTCCCAGGAGGCCCGCGAGCCATGTGGCTCCTCCAGGCCGGGGGTGATGCGGCACTGGCCCCCCGCAGTGAGTTTGCTCTGTTCCCCCCACCCCCTGCCCCGAGGGCGAGAACCTGACGCTGAAACAGCCCGGGGCGTACACAGGAGCATCCCAGGCTGGAGAGCCGGGTAGAGCTGGGCTGCAGCCGCTGCCATGCCTCGTGCAGGCCGTGTCTCTGTGACCGTGAGCCTGAGCGTCCCCCTTAGCCTCTGTGGGAGGAGACGCCTGGTACTCCCCAGAACGGGGGCCGGGGGAGGGTCCCAGGCCCGTTCTGCACATGGAAGGCTGTCCGTGTTGCTCTCCTGGGCTCCCAGGGCCCTGGGACGCCCCACCCACAGGCCCACACAGCCCACCCAGCTGACCCTGCCTCTTCCCTCAGGCCTCAGCCTCCGCTCCTCCTTGGGCTTCCTGTGTAGCCTGTGTTTCCCACCGAGGAGCTCCTGCCTCTGCTGGCTCCTTGGCCAACTCCTGTGTGACTTCTGGAACTCAGAGATTTCTTTGATGAGGGCTTCGCTCCATCAGAGTCAGAGCACCTTTGTGTCAGCAGCCACGACTGGGTTTATTGCTTATGTAACTAAAGTGCAGAAGTTCTGGGCTTGGGTGCTGGCCCCACAATCCTAGGCTCCTCCCCTCTTGCTCCATGCTTTTCAACATGTGGGGTAACCTCCTCACAGACACAAGAAGGTTGTTCCAGCTCCAGTCATTGCATCTCCATTCCAGTGAGGAGGGACGGAAAGCAAGGAGACTCCCCTCTCTAACTACAAGGCACTTCTAAGGAAGTTTTTGGGTCTGAATGTCTGTTGAAACCTGCGGAAGAACTGGAAGGCAAGTGCGTCATGAGGATGGGATCAGTGCCCTCATAAAAGGGGCTGGGGGGAGGTGTGAGGACCCCCGCTTGGCAGCCACCATCAAGGAGCAGGGGACTCTCAGCAGACACCGCACCTGCCCAGCCTCCGGATGGTGAGCGACACCTCTGCTGTCTGTGAACATTCCAGTCCCCGGGGTGCTGTTCCTGCTGCCCAAACCAGACCAACGCAGACACCACCGGCTCGCTTCCGCCTGCACCCCGTGGGTAGGAGCCCATCACGGGGCCACGCCTGGCTGCAGAGGAGGCTGGGAAGTGCGCGTGACGCCCGGGAGCCTGGCTGGAGGGGAAGAAGAGCCGAGAGGCTGGGCGCCCGTGGGCCGTGCTCCTTCCATGCGCAGTCTGTGGCCGCAGCTTCCCGGCTCGGTGACCTGACTTCCACGTCTCTCCCCACTAAGTCACCGCTGCCCAGAGCAAGGAGCCCGTGCCCTGCGCCCAGGGAAGGCGGAGCCTGGCCCGCGTCCCCAGGTACAGGCCAAGGAGCTCAGGCGATATCCGGCAAGCAGGTGGATGGCAGGGACTCTTTGTTCTCCTGGGTTCAGGCCTTAGTGCCTGGCCCCTTCCTCCACGCCAGGCCCCTGGGGGCTGTGCTATGCCCCCCACCCCCCTGCAGCTTTCCACTGCTCGCTGATTGGGCGAGGGCACCGGGCCCTCTCCCTCCCCCTGCTGCGGGATTAGAGCGCGGGGTTTGATGTGCAGATGCGGGTGGAGGGGAGGCTGCTAGGGATGGGAACTGACAGATTCCGGTGCAAGCCGGCCCAGTCCCCGCAACGCGGGCAGCCTAATTGGCAGGGCGCACGCCCGCGCTTCCCAGCCGCGAATCACCTGGGGAACTTGTTAAAAATACAGAATTTCTGAGTCAGGAGGTTTCAGGTGATAGATTTGGTTGCAAGTGACAGGACGCCAAGGAGTTTGGGCAAAAAGGGGATCGACACGAGGGCACGGGCTTCTGTCTCAGTGAGAAGGCGGGGCGCCGGGGAGGCCTGACCGAGGACACAGCCAGGGGGTGCTGCCCCCGCCTCTGCTCTCCCAGCTCTGTGCTCTGGAGAGTGAGCCCCACGCCTGCCCCACGGCTTCCTCCCTGGAGGGGGTGACCCCTCTCACTCTGGGGCTCCCGCCTAGAAATTCCTGGAGGAAGGACCCTGCTGGTCCCGGCCCAAGGATGGCCCAGGAGGGCTGGGTTCTGTGCCAGGCCCTGCTGGGGCCCTGAGGACGTGGAGCCCCAGAACTGGGCAGTTCCCAGAGGGCTGGGCGGCCCCCGCTGGCCGGCACCTCCCAGGCACACCACAAAGCCTTGGCTTCCTGGAGGCACAAACAGACTCACCCTTGCAGACAGAGAGGCGGAGCCCCTGCGGGCTGTTCTAGGCCGTGGCTGGCGAAGGTAGCGAGGGGGTCCACACAGGCCCTCGTGGAGCTCGATCGCCGGCTTCCCGCGAGCCCCCTGTGGCTCGCGTGGCTTCCTCCTGCAGGGGGGCACCAAGCAGCCAGGCGTCAATATGTTTTCCGTAGACTCAGCAGCATGGGGCCAGACGGGCAGGACACAGCACCACCTGCGGCACTGTCGTCCTGGCGAGTCTGCCGCTCACCTCTCAGGCACCCCGGCGGGGGACGAGGGCACACACAGCTGCCCTGGGGGCTGCACTACCTGCGGGGCTGCGGCGGTATTCCCCAGCTGGGCCACGCTCCCGCTCAGCGTCTTTCCAGAAACTGCTGGTTCCCTGCAGGCCTCACAGGGGCGCCCCCTGCTGGTGGCTCTGGCTCCTGCACCTCGTAGTCACCGGGTTGAGCTGGCCGCCCACAGCCGAATGGGCCTGTGGATGTCTCACTGGCTCCTCAGAGCGCTTTGACAACAGAATCGGTTACCAGCATCTACAGTGTCAAGGGTCTTTCCAGATCCTTCTGAAAGTGAGGCAGAGGTTGCCCGTGCGGGCCTGCCTGGCCAGACTCCCCGGTGCTCCCCACCCTCCCTGCGGCTGGCCCCATGGGCTCCGAGTGTGCAACCCCAGCCCGTGTCTGACCGCATCTCAAGCGCCACGGAGTGACGAGTTTCTGTTCCTTGTCATTGCTGGCCCCGAGGATGCCCTGCAACAGTCTCTCTGGGCAGGGGCTGTTTGCCCATTGTATGGATGAGGAAACTGAGGCTCAGAGTGACCACTACATGACTCTCCCGTGGTGGTCCGTGGCCCAGCTGGTGTGGGGACTGGGGCTTGCCTGTTCCCCTCCCTCTGAGGCTCACCCTGGCGCTGCCTTTGCCTTCTGACCTCTGGCTTCCCCGTTTCTACCTCTGGCCTTCTCCCCACCCTCCTGCGCTCAGACGCACACCAGCAGTGCAGAGCCAGGGGCTCTTGGGCAGAGGTGGGGTCAAGTGCAGAGTCAAGGGCATGAGAAGAGATCGGGGGCAGGGGCAGACCTTCTGGCAGAGGGGGCTCCCCCTTGTGGCTGCTGTTGAGCATGGGGCTGCCCTGGGTGCCCAAGGACTGACCCCAGGCCTCGGCCCCACTGGAGAGCCCCCAGGGTCTCCCCAGAGGCAAGGTCTCCACCCCATGCTTCAAGGGTGCCTCTGGGCCTCCCTCCCCTGTGGGCTGCCGGGGCACCTGCAGTCCCATCATGACTCCTAGCATCGCGAGCATCCAAACCACTGCCCCGTTAGGAAGGAAAAGTGGCGGTCACTGCGGGGACACATCGCCTTCCCAGGTCCTGAGAAGCCTGAGAGAATTGTGACAACGGCTGGAGAGGCAGGGGTAGGCGGGAGGAGGGAGAGGCCCCTGGTGGAGGCGAGGGGCTGCTAGGTACCCGCATCAAGCAGGGGGGAGGAGGAAGGAGGCAGACAGGTGCCTGCACCTCTGCCTCCAACCCCCATCCCCCGCCGCCCAGGCACCTTGGCCTCCCTGGCTTTGTCTCTCTCTCCATCCATCCCCCTGCCTGGCGCCCATCCCCGGCTCTCTTCCTGTCTCTTCCTCTTTTCCCTTTGTCTCCCTGGATCTGCTCTGCCTGAGCCTGTCTCTGCCACTTGGGTCTCTCTTTCTCCCTCTCTCTCTGCTCACCCCATGCAGCATCTCTGGGCCCCCATGTCGCTGCCTCTGTGGCTGTCTCTTTGTGTGCCAGATCTCGCTCCCCTTCTCACTGTCTCTGCAGCTGAGTCTTCCCCCGGAGGGCGGATGTCTGTTTGTCCGTCCGCTGGGCGCCCGCAACTGAAAACACCCCCTGCTCCCCATTTGATGAGCGGTTTTGAGATTCCCTTTGAATATTGCAGCCACGAGTTGACGGTTGCCAAGGGAACAGGTCAGGAGAAACGGGGGGGGGACCGAGGGGGGAGCCAGGAGCCAGGCGGGGGGTGTGGGGACGCTTTTCTGTTTTCATCTTCTTTGGCGTTTTCCTTTTGCAAAGCATAGAAAAGGGGCGACAATTTAAAATGATTTCTCAAGAATCAACACGACAGAAATAATGGGTCCTAATTGTGTTGGACTAAAAGCCGGGCAGTGAGAGTGGCAGCTCCCCCTCCTGTGCCTGGAGGGGGTTAATGGCCAGATTCTGGGAGTGGGGTGAAGAGACAGCCTAGGAGCCACTTTGCCAGGCACCCAGGGCCGGCATCCCCCGCGGCCGGCTCCCCCCTCACCCCCCAGCCCCCCCCCCCCAGTTCAGTGCAGGAGGAGGTGCTGTGGCCACACACAGGGGCACCGAGCAGCCTGTGTACCTTTCAGCTGGGCCGGGGGCAAGAGGTGGGCGGAGCAGGCCAGGCTCTGCCCTTTCCCAGGCGCGCGGCCCAGTTCTCCCCAGGCAGTTTCGTAGAAGCATCCTCCACTCTCCTCTGCCCAGCCTGGTTGGCTGCCATGGGGACTGAAGGGAGAGGATGCCAGCTAACAGCACAGCACCCAGCACGGTGCCCACGTTGACCTGGCTGCCTGCATGCCAGCCTCCACTGGCCAAGTCTCCGAATCCCGAGAGCTGGACCTGGACTCGAGCCACCTGCTGCTGGGGTCGCCCTGGGGGTTGCAGGAGCGTCTGCTTCTTCACATGCCAGCATCTCTTGGGAGCGAGGCTGGGGCTTGTGCCATCACAGGGAACCCTGATCAGTCGGCACCGTGGCCAGCGTTTGCCAGGGTTTCCTGTGGGTCAGGCCCTTGGCTGAGCCCTTTGTGCCCACTTAATCCTCATGGCAAGCAGGTGTGGTGAGGACTGGTTTTACAGGTTGGGAACACAGCTCAGCGACAACACAGAAGCTGCCCGCATGCATGCTGTGGAGTGCAGGGGATGGGGAGGGGTCTCCAAGCTGCCATCCGAGCAGAGTCTTGTAGGGTGCGCAGGAGTCTGCTGGGTGGGCTGTGGCCATGTGGCATGGAGGCAAGGCTCTGGGCATGCCTGGGGCAGAGTAGGCAGGGCCTGGGACAAAGGGGGAGACTATGGAGGGCTCAGGGGAGCTCCTGGGAGGATAAGCAGGGAGGGCCTGGAGCACTCACACCCCGCCCGCCACCAGTGGGAGAACCCAGCTGCCTCTGATGTCCCCACCTTGAAGACTGCAGGCCCCGCCCCAGCTGTCAGCCTCTGCAGGATCCAGGGCTCTGTGGGGTCGCAAACAGCTGCTCCCTAGAGTCCCCCCGGGCAGCCTGACTCCTCCCTGTCCCGGTCATCCTACCTCCCACAAGCACGCTGAGTTCTGGAGTCTGCCTCTGGCTGCCAAGTCTCACTGCCTCTCTTAGCATCCCTAGGTGCTGGCGGAAGCCACCCGGCCTGCCTGGTACCTGCCCAGTACATATCCCACAGCGCACCAGGATCGGCCACTGTGCAGGCTGCCTCACGGGAGAGGTGCTCTTGACCCCAAAGCTCACAGTCTGGGGCGGGATGTGACCCAGGGGTGGGCTCAGGTCAGTGGGAACCCCGGGAAGGGTGGATAGAAGGGGGCGCTGAGCAGCCAGGACCCAGCACCAAGGGAATTGCGGCTGACACAGTCGTGGCCTGTGTTGGCAAGTGGCCTCTCCCACACTCTTGTCCTGCCCAGTACCAGGTGGTAGCCTGCCCTCCGGACACACCCTGTGCTCCAGTGACGGCGACCACAGGTGGCTGTGACCGCTGTGACTGCTGCCCTGCCAGCCAGGGGGCGCCCTGGGCTTTGGTGCCTGCTTCGATGCTTTGATGTCTCCATCCTTGATCTCTTTGCTATCTCGGACCTTGCTGACCCTGGAGGGACCGCCCCTCCTGCCGCAGGCCAAAGGGGTAGGAAATGTACCTCCATCAGCTTGCCTTTCGTGCCAACCAATCGGGTGTCCACACCCTCAACCCCTCCTCTGCGAGGCTCTCACAGGAGGGGCCCTGGTGTTTCCCGGGGCAGGGGCTGCCCGTGGGAACTGGCTCCCTCCTTTCACTGGCAGTCCGCTGTTGATGGGCTGGCCTCACCCTGGAGCAGCAGTAATCCTGCATCTGAGAGCAGCCTCCTGACCTGTGCTGGGCTTCTCCCCAGGCCCCGCACCGCCTCGGCCGCCTTCTCGCCTGCACTGTGCCCTGGGGTCCCGGCCTTGGGGGAGGGCGCCTGGGCGCCTGCAGCCGCTTTCTTCCGGCTTCCAGTTGGCTTTGGGGGCCCCTCTCCCACAGGAGTCCTTTCTCTGAGCTTTGGAATTCGCTTCTCTTCTTGTCCCGTGGGCTCAGGCATGGTCAGAGCTTCCTGCTGGCCCCAAGAGCTCGCCATCGCCCACCCGGGGTCCCTCAGTGAAGTGCTGCCCCATGGCCCCTCGGAGGGCGCAGGTCCGGCCCATGCTGAACGGCAGGGCTGCTAGTGGTGGGGCCAGGGGAGAGGAGTGGGCCATGGGCTTTGTCAGGGTGCCTCTGCCTTTTGTTTTTGGCAGGTCTCCTCACTGATAGTCCAATGAAAGTATCCCGAGAGAAACCAGCAAAATGCTAAGTGATGTGGATGCGACAGGAGACCACAGACACGCCCACTCACCTGCTTCCGCACTGTTCTTTCTTTAGAGAGGGCTGTAATTGGGCCTGAGCATTTTTCAAACGTGTTCGTTCTTACGCCACCCCCACGACTTTTCCCAATACCCGCACGCCACCTGTACGATTATTTATCTGGTAATTCTCTTTCACGCAGGCTCAGGCTTTAGAAAAGTCAGGTGTATCCGATTTACATAATTGGAGATCTAATTTACATACAGTAAAAGCGACCCCCTCCTTCTCAGAGCACAGATCACTGAGTTTTGACAAATGCCTGCAGTCAGGATGCTCCATGTGGCCTCACCCCCAGCACTTCCCTGGTCAGCCTGCCTGTCCCCTCCAGCCCCTGGCAAGCCCTGATTTCACTCCTCTTCCCACAGTCTTGCCTTTCCTGGAACATCCTATAATTGGGATCATGCAGTGTGTGGCCTGAGTGTGCCTGACGTCTTCCTGGTTAGCATAAACGCTGCCCGACTGCCCGCTAAAAAAAAAAAAAAAAACAAAACAAGCCCACGACGGACTCCTGTTCAGATGCAGCAGTCCAGCGTTTCTATACTGGGCTGTGTGCTGCCAACCAACAGCCTCCGTCTTTCTTGCCTGGTTTTCGCACAAGTCGGATGAGTGGAGGTCCGCTGCGTGTACCGTAGAATTCTCCCATCGCAGTGCGCAGGTCTGTGAGTTCTCACAAGTGCATGCGGTCCCGTAACCACGTGACAACCAAGACCCGCAGGGGGCTCTCTCCTCCGAACCCTTCCTCTATGCCTCCTCCTGGTCAGTTACGTCGCCCACCCCCAACTCACCCGCTGTGACCCCGGGCTGAGATCTGTCCCCGGGGTTTCGTCTTTGCCAGGGTTTCCTTTCCAAGGAGTCCACGCTGTTTCTGAACCTGCGGGCTGTGTCCGCAGTGTCGCACGTTTTCACATCTGCTCCCTGTTTGTGGTTGAGTGGCGATTCGTGGCGCCGCTGCGCTGGCGTCTCTTGAGAGCGTTCACCAGGGCGACTCACTGGGCTGGCTCTGGAGAGAGCCTGTTCCGAACCCAGCTTCTGCGAGTGTTCGCAGGCACGGGACTCTGCCCCTGCACCGTCCCTTCTCCCGCTGGGGCCCACGCAGGTGGGTGGGGCTTCCTAAGGGGCCGCCCACTGTTTTACAACAAGACTGTTCTTGGAGGGGTGGGGAGGTTTCCTTCCCAGGGGCCTGAGGGTCCCGGGCATGCTGCCTCTCCGCTGTGTCGGCACGCACACCTGTGCTTTTGCGTTTTAGCTCTGCCGGAAGATGTGGAGCCGTAGCTCTTTGTGAGATGAATGAACATCACTTAAGATGCTTGTTTCCATTGGTATCTCCATTTAACCCCTTTGCCCACATGTCCTGGGTCATTTGTTTTTGTCTTATTGAGCTGTGAGCGTTTTAGAGATCAGCCTTTGGCTGGATTTCTGACAACACTTTGGAAAGTTCGTGGAAAACTGAAATGAAGACATGAGACACATTTTCCAGGAACCTTTGCGAGGCCCCCTTGTACTTCCCCCTCCCCCATCCTTGGATGCTTTTTTTCATTTTTCTCAGCAGTGTCTTTTGAGCAGTAAGGGCATTTAACTTTAACGAAGTCTCTGACTCACTTTTAAAATGTAAGAAATGTTGCTGTACAGCTTTCCATGGGAATGCAGACACGCGGTACTCACCATATGGGGAAGTATTTTAGAAATGCTTTTGGTGGAAAGTAGCAGAAGTTCAACTTTCAAGAGCTTCAGGAATTGTCCGGACAGACACGTGGCTGTCTCAGGGCCTCCCACCCTCCGGCTCCTCCTTGCGCAGCAGTCCTCGGTCCTGTTGCCTCGCATGACCAGACAGCTGCCTAGCTCCTGGCGTCACACCCACGGTTCACAGCAGGAAGAAGAGCCAGAGTGTTTGCTCCTGGTGCTGCTCTGGCAATCTGATGGCTCTGAATCTGGCACCCTGGGCACTTCTCTCCTCTCACCGCTATCCCGGCCCTGGCACAGATCTGAAAATCCACCTGCCTGTCTCTGGCCATAGGAGCTCTCTCCTAGAAGCTCTCCCTGCAGACTTCTGCGTGTCTCAGGGTTTGAGCTCAGGCCGTAGGTGTGGCCATTCCTGAAGGAAAGGCAGGCTGGGAGGGGGCCGTGGAGGCAGCATCTGCTGTGTGCTGTGAGGTTAGGGGGCAAACACAATGTGGGCATCAAAAGAGCGCACCTGAGGACGCTGTTTGGAGGCTGCCGGCCTTGCTGACTGCCGAAGCCCGTTTGGTCCTGGATGCGTCTGAGGTTGTGACCCTTGTGAAAAGCCACGGACGTCACGGAATGACCGAAACAGTCTTGGAGAGAACAAAGCTGGAGGGCTTTCTTTCCCATGGTGAGACTTACGGCTGAGTGACAGTGTAGCACTGCCTAGGTGTCGACACGTGACTCAGGATAGAACTGACAGCCCAGCAAGCATCTACGGTCACTTAGCGCCACTTGAGTTTTAGTAAGGGTGTCAACATTACTCACTGTGAAAATAACGGATGCTGCTAGAGGGCCTGAATATCGACATACAACAGATGGATCTTGGCCCTACCTCACACCACACAAAGATGAACTCAGAACTACAGTTGTAACTACAGACTTACAGTTGTAAAACTTACAAGCAAAGAAATCTGCAAGACCTTGCATTAGGCAGTAAGGTTCTTAGCCACAACACCAGAAACATCAGCAAAGAAAAAAGAGCTAGATTGGATTTCATCAAAAGTAGAAACCTTTGTGTATAAGACGATGTCAAGAGAGTGCAGAAAGCACCCCAGAATGGGAGGAAATAGTCAAGTCATACGCCTCATAAAGACCAACACTCTTCAAACTCAAAAAGATGATTCACCTAATTTAAAAACAGCCAAGTTATCTGAATGGACATTTCTCCAAAGATCTACAAGCAGCCAATAAGGGCATGAAAGATGTTCAGTGTGGTTGATCGTTAGGGGAGTGCCAGTCAAATCCGTAACACGGCATGACTGCACACCCACCAGGATGGCCGTGCCAGCCGGAAAGTGGAGCCACCCAGGCCCAGCAGACCCACGCAATGGAATATTACTCAGCCGTGGGAAGGGAAGGAGAACTTGTCCCAGGTACTGAGCCCCGAGAACAGAGGCTAAGGGAAAGCAGTCAGTCACAAAGATCATGGGTTCTGTGATTCCATTTATGTGAACCACGCAATAAATAAAGCAGATTAGGGATTAGCATAAGTAAATAAAGCAGGTTAGGCATTAGGGGCTGGGGAGGGGCAGCAAAGGGAGAGGAACTTACAAGGGACAGGGATTTCTTTGGAGGACATTAAAATAAAGAGTGCTGGGGGCCAGCACTGTGGTGTGGCAGTTAAGGCTGCTGCTTACAGTGCCAGCATCCCATGTGGGTGCTGGTTGGAGTCCCAGCTGCTCAACTTCCGATCCACCTCTCTGCTATGACCTGGGAAAGCAGAAGATGGCCCAAGTCTTTGGTCCCCTGCACCCCTTTGGGAGACCTGGAAGAAGCTCCTGGCTCCTGGCTTCAGATCGGTCCAGCTCCAGCCGTTGCAGCCATTTGCGGAGTGAACCAGTGGATGGAAGACCTCTCTCTCTCCCTCTCTCTCCGTGTGTGCGTAACTCTTTCAAATAAATAAAATAAATCTTAAAAAAACATAAAGAGTGCCGGGGCCAGCCTTGTGGCATAGCGGGTAAAGCCTCCACCTGTGATGCTCCATCCCCTATAGGAGCTAGTTTGTGTCCTGGCTGCTCCACTTCCAATCCAGTTCCCTGCTAATGTACTTGAGAAGGCAGCAGAAGATGGCTCAAGTCCTTGGGACCCTGCACCCACGTGGGAGACCTGGATGAAGCTCCTGGCTCTTGGCTTTGGCCTGGCCCAGCCTTGGCCATTGCAGCCATCTGGGGAGTGAACCAGTGGATGGAAGATCTTTCTGTCTCCCTCTTCTTCTCTCTGTAACTTTGCCTTTCAAATAAATACATAAATCTTAAAAAGAAAAAAAGATAGTGGCAATGGTTACACAATAGAACGAACATACCAGAAACTATCAAGTGCGCATTTTTAAAAAGTGAATTCTATGTGAATTATATCTCAGTGACAAACAGAACTGTGTGCCTGGTGAGTGGCAGACTAGGAGCTGCGGAGGGAGGCCACTCCGCGTCTCCTTCCCCGTGGAGGAGCCCACGGTAGAGCTGGTCTGAGGCCAGGGCGGGCACTTGTGGCCTCCAGCACCGGAGAGGCCCACGCCGGTCCCTGCCAGCTGCTGCGGTCTCCAGCATGGGGCTGGGCTCCGCCACCACCAAGAGCAACCCCACCTGGGGAAGTTCCAAGCCTCTTGGTGTAGGCTGCTCTCCCCACGTGTGCACGGCGCGTGGGAGACACCTGGGGTGCCAACTTCTGGGCCGCCTGAGAGACAGACAACCTGCCGCCTCCCCTCCCTGTGTTTGCGCAGCCTGGCTTCATTAGTGGGGAGGTGATGATCTAATTCCCTCGGAACAAATGTTTGGGCTGTGGTGCCTTCCGGCAACAATGAGCGTGGCAGACGGTGAGAAATCTGCTTGCACCTTCTGGGCTGGGGGGGTGGGTGGTTCCCCAGGGTAGCCTGCAGCACGGTGGGCCCTGGCGGCCTTGGCCCAGGCCTCTAGTGGGCAGGTTGGCCCCGGGTGCCTCCAGGAGCTCCTCCTTCAGCTTGGAGTCAGGGAGCCTGGAATTTGCTGCAGCTCATGATGTAGGAAGAGAATGCTGGGACAGCTCAGCAAGCCGGATGCTCATGAAGGGGACCCTGGAGACCAGGCCTGCAGGAGGGGAGGAAGCAGGAACTGTGCTGCAGTCAGGTGCAATGGCAGCCTCCATGACCCTCATAGTCTCAGAGCTGTCCTGAGCTGGGGAGGCGGCCAGGCCTTGACAGGCCTGCCGGAGTCAGCCCTGGGACTGGCGAGTCTGCTTCTGGGGTGGCGCCCCTGCTGGCCTGGGGGAGCTTGCCCTTCATTTCTGAAAAGGGTGACATCTACCACACCGGTCTGAAGCGTCAGGTTGGCGCTCAGAGGGGCCAGGAAGGAGCTCCCAAGCCCTGCACTTCGGATCAGCCCTCCTGGGTGAGCCTCCTGGGTGGCTGTGGCAAGGAGACAGTGGCAGAGGCTCGCCCTGCAGGGGCCTTTTGCTACGTCCCCGGTCCGCCAGGGTCCCTGTCCCCTTGGCCGGCTGCCCCTTCCCTGCGCTGTTTCACAGACTGGAAACAGATCCTCAGAACCGACTGGCCTCCAGGTCCCTGGGGTTGCCTGGCGTGCTGTGTGTCCGCGGGACCTGCGGTTCCCTGCTGCCTCCCTCGCGGCCACAGGGCTGCCCTCGCAGGAACTTCCTCCTTGCCCGGCACCCTGCAATGGCAGGGGTGCCAGCTGCAACTGTGGGTGCGTTTCTTATCTTTTTCCTTTCATAGTTACTGGTCTGGTCTTCGTAAAGCACATGCACAACGATACAGAAGTGCGGTAGAAATTTAAGAGTTGCCGATGTAGCCACAGAAACACTGGGGTGTCCTTGTCTCATGTTTGTACCGACTTTGAGTTCTGACTCAGTGCTCTGGGCACTGGCCATGGCCATCTGGCCCCTCGGCTCCACGCGGTCCTCACCGGTCTCGTGATCACGCTCATGACCTCAACCCCAGTACCATCTCGTGTGAGTAGCAAAGGCAGGGATGGGAAGTCTAGAGGGACGCTGTGTGGAGGCCTGGGCTGGCAGTGCAGCCGGAGCTTCAGGAACCCCACCCCGGGGCTCCCCTCCGACAGCAGCCCCAGCCCTCACCCTCGTTTTCACCCCGGGGCTCCCCTCCCGCAGGGCCCCAGCCCCCGCCCTGGCACCACTGCAGCCACAGAAGGAAGAGAACACAGGTCTTTTCCAGCAGCCAACCACGGCCTGGGCCCGATAGTGGGGTGCGGGTGGGGTGTAGGAGGGGTTCCTGAAGGCAAATCAGGGGGAGATGAATTGACCTGGGCAGAAAACACACCAGGACCCTGCCCGCTACATGTCCCCACACGCACACCATAACCTGCTTGCACTCCTGTTAGCCATGGCCAGCGTAAAGGCCGCCATATCCGGGAAGCCGTCCTATGCCCCCCTGCTCTCCCAGCTTGCTCAGGCACGGAGCTGGATTCTCCGGGAGACGCCCTGGGCTGGGGCCTGGGCTGGGCGGGACACGGCCTCTGCAGCATCACTGAGGACGGCCACATGGCTGCACCTAGCCTCTTCTCAAAAGGGGATGGCACGCTGCAGGGTGGGGACGGGCAGCACCCCGGGTGCCGTGGCTGACTCCAGGGATGGCGCGTGCTGTCGCCTCAGCCCAGCAGGCTCTGGGATGGCGGCTCCACGTCAACACCCCCCACCCCCACCTCCCACATGGCTGTGCTGCCTGCTCCAGCGCCTGCTCACTCTCTGCTCTTCACAGAAAGCGGCGTCCCTGGGACGCTCTCTGGAGGAGCCCAGGGTGGGAAGGGGCGAGGTGGTGGGGGCAGATGGGACTTGAACAGTCACTGACGGAGGCTGTCAGGGCGATGTCGAAGATTACGAGACACAGCACTGAGGCGTTCCCAAGCCGCGGGGCTGCTGAGGCAAACTTCCAGGGGCCGTGTCTCCACGTCTCAGTTCTCAGCTCATCTCAGCCTGGACTGCACTCTCACCACCCCTCCCACCCAGGGCCCCAGCAACTTCGCTGAGGCTGACACTAGTGGCTCACTATCTCAGAAGCATCAGCTCTACGGCAGGTAACGAGAAACCCAGCGTAACACAGGGCTGGCCTGAGGAAGACTGCAAGGCAGCTCAGGGCGGACATAGCAGCTCCAACGTCAACAGAAACTCAAACTCCATGCCCTTGCTCTTTTTTTTTTTTTTTCCAGACAAGCAGCTTTTAAACCCCGTGGCTTAACGTGGCTGCAGCAGCACCAGTCATCATGCCCACAGTTCAGCACACAGAGGAGAAAGAGGACAGAGCTGTTCCAGGAAGTCGGGCAGACTACTTCCTACTTACATCCTATTGATCAAACTTTGTCCGTGGCAAGGAGGTTGGGGAATGAGTCCATTCTGGGCAGTCGTGTTCTCAGTAAAAGATGGGATCCTGGTACCACGGTTACTGGGTGACACGAGCCCCTCTCACTTTTGGTCTCTATGACGTTGGCCCTCCTAGTCCTCGTCTGTGGGAGCTGCTTGTGGCAGGTGGGTGGGGACAGGAGGACAGGTGGCGAGCGCCAGGGGTGCGGCTGGGAAGTGATCAGACAAGGCTTCCGACAAGGCTGCTGGGAAGCATGTCACCCAGCAGGGCCGGAACAAGCAACTAGGCACGTGGACAGCCTGGGACAGGAACAGGAAGTGGGTCTTGCTGTGTTCCAGGGACCGGAAGGCTGCAAGGGAGGGGGTGGGGAGGGGTGAGGGCAGACAGGGTTTGGCTGTGCCTCTAGGAATGCTGTGACTGTGGGGGAGGGGGGCGACAGTCAGAGTTCCAGGCCTCTGGGAGATGCAGTGAGGGAGGGAGGGCCAGGGAGCAGCAAATCAAGGGAAGGAATGCAGCAGTTAAAGCAGGGTGCTGGGGGGAGAGGAAGAGGGCAGCTACTGAGGTCAGGGAAGGCTCCCTGGAGGAGGTGGCGTGGAAGGAGAATTGGCACATGGAGGGCTGGAGGCAAGGCGTGCCGGGCGCAGGCAAGGGCACCTTCAGCCTGGGGTGCCCTAAGGATTGACAGGAGGTGAATGGGGACAGAGGCAGGGGAGCCTGCAGCCGTGCCTGAAGGCCAGATGGTGCTGGACCGGACAGTGGGGCTCTGGGGGTTCCCTGCCTTCCTCTCTGAGCAGTGTGAACTGTGCGTGTGCCCAAGCCCACACACGCTGCCCGCACGTTACTCTCGCCGAGGTGCCCCTACCAAGACCCTCTGACATCTGACATTTGGCTCCCTTTCTTTTGCAAATTCTACTTCTATAATAAGCTTCTGTAACGGACACTCTTGCACACGCCTCTTTGAGCAAGCGTACGTGTGAGGCACATTCTTAGAATCTGAGTCGCCAGGGGAAAGCTTGGAAGAGCACAATGGCGTCAGCTGTCACCAACTGTCCCTACAGGAAGCCGTCTCCGCCCCCATCTCCTGGGAGCGCCTTGCCAACAAGGACGACTGGGTGTTTCCCATCTTTGTGGTAATGGAGTTGGGGCGTCCAGCACGTTCTTGAGTTAGCGCGTGTTTCTCTCATGAATGGGGAGACTGGACTTCTTTGCATTTGTCTGTTTTGGGGAGGGGGCGTTTGGCCTCCGTGATAAATGGCCTGTCCACACACTCAGTCCGTTTTTCTATTGTGTTGCAATTCCTCCCCCCTCCGCCCCCCGCAATGATTAGTGAGCCTATTTTGTATATTGGGAAATGTGACCTTGTTCTTGCTTCTGGATGGCAAATAATTTTTCCCAGGGTGTCTTCCCGTCTTTTGAAATGAGTATTTTGCTGAATTGAAGTCTTACAGTTTTACATAGTCAAATCTGTCAGTCTTTTCTAAGCTGGCTTCTGGATTTTATGTCATGCTTAGAAAGATTTTTCTCACACCAAGATAAAAAAAAATCACCCACGTTTTCTTCTCTTACATTTTTAGATTCATTTTTTGACATTTGAATTCTAATGCTTTTGGATTTTTTTTTTTTTTTTGGTATAAGAAAATAGAGTTCCAGCTTTGTTTTTTTTTTTTTTCCCAAATGGCTATCCATCTAGCCCAACACCATTTATTAAACAATCCATCATTTCCCTAATTTTCATGCCATTTTTATCAGCTATTAAATGCTCCTGTAGTCACCGTCCTATTTCTGACTTTTCTGTTCTCCTCCACTGATGTATCTGTTCATATTTTGAATACTTTTGTCAAATCCAATTGAGATTTTTTGTCAAAAAATACAATTGGGTTTTTGACGGCGAGGACTGACACCTTTACAACGTGAGCTTCCTTTTCAACCAGAAGCGAGGGCTCTCTCCTTCCTCTCTTCTGGCTCTTAGTCAGACTCCGGCTTTCTCTCGTGCAAGGCATTCACACGTCTTGAAGGATTTTTTTCCCCCAGGAATTTTAATATTTTCAGTTGCTACTTAGAACGAGCCCTTCCTTTCCTTATGTTTTTAGCTGTTCGTGCTTCATATCAAGAAAGACGCTTGTTTTGATACGTTATTTTGATACCTCGCTACCAGGGCTAGTTCTCTTCCAGCGCCGTGTGTCTTTGGTGTCTTTGGTCAGTGACAGTGTGTCCCCTCCCTTCCAGTCTGCACATATGTCGTGCTGTTCACCTGTGGGACTGAGTCACCCTTGGTGTTGAACTTTGTGCTCCATCCCCTAGGGTCGGGAGTGGAGGCAAACCAGAGACTTCCTTCAGCAGGGCAGACACGAGCGAACCTTTCTCTGAACTTCTCTCTGTTCTCTCCCCACCCTGGCTGTGGACGGTTGGTTCCAGACCGTACTGCTGCCTGATAGGGCCGCTGTGAGCCAAACCTGGCCATCTAAATGTACATGGAAGCTACGTACAGTGAACTCACAGTTCCAACCCTGTTCAGGTTGATTGGCCACGTGCTGAGGGCTGCCCATCCCATGTGGCCTGTAGCTCCCTTCTGGCACAGGACAGATGTGGACTTTTCCAGAACACCAGAAGCCCCCCCTTCATGGCTCTCCACTGACTCGTGCCTTGATGAGCACTCACACTGCCTCAGGGCTTCCACACTACTACCTGTGTCCAGGGAGAGAAATTCTGTGTGGCTGGTGTCTCCCAGGCCCCAGAGCTGCCCTCGCCTTCAGCTATCAAACTGGACGGTGCTTGTGAGTTGCTTTCCCGAGCGTTTCATTCCCTTCTCATCTTCCTAGTTCTTCTTCTTCGCATTACAATTATTTGTAAGGCAGAGTGACACACACACACAGACACACACACACAGAAAGAGAGTGAGAGAGAGAAAGATCTTCCATCTGCTGTTTCACCCCTCGAATGGCTGTGACAGTCAGGACTGGCTGGGTCTCTCATGTGGGTGGCAGGGGTCCAAATACTTGGGCAACTTCTGTTGCTTGCCCAAGCACATTAGCAGGAAGCAGGACTGGAAGGGGAGCAGCCGGGACTTGAACTGGCGCTCCGATACGGGATGCTGATGTTGCAGGCGGTGGCTTCTGCGCTCTGTCACACGATGGCCTCCCAATTTTCCAGTTCTATTCTTGTCTCCCGGGAGGCGGGTAGTGTGGCCCCAACAGCATTTCCTGTCCCACTCATTCCTTAAGAGCTTTATCCCTGTTCCATCATGGGCACCTCTTCTGTGCCTCCCTTATAACCAATGGGATATGGCAGAAGTGATACCACATGGCCCAAGACTGGATCCTAGAAACCGTGTAGCTCCTGTCTCGGGCAGCCAGACTGCCCTGGGGTGGCCATGCTGCGCAGAAGCCCAGCCCGGTCTGCTTGGGGAGACTCTGAGAGCTGGTGAAGAGAGAGGCCCAGCCTGCCCCGGCTGCTCCTGACACCAACCACTACAGCAGCAGGATCCGGAACCATCTGGTCAAGCCCGTCGTGAATTCTGGTCCATGCAAGCATGAGTGTGAGAGAGCACGCACTGGTGGTTGTCGGTTTCAGTCACTAAATCTGAGGTTCTGGAGTGGCAGGGAGACCGAATGGGTGTGGTGTCACGTGGGGGTGGGAGCTGCCTACCCTTCCTCCAGGTTCCAGCTTTTGCACCATGTGGTGTGAGGCGGATCTGTCTGCGCTCATGAACTTGACTTTGGTACTGCTCCTGCTCCTGCTGGAACAGCAGCCAAGGTGCCTTTGTGTGGGGGAGCCTCGGGCTCTGCTCTGGTCTGGGTGGGGTCTGGCTCCTTCCTGTCGCCATGGCAGTAGTGATTGGCACAGCCTTTGCCATAGGGAAGGGAAGCAGGCCTGAGAAGATTCTCTCTGATCCCCAAATCTCTCCTCATCTCAGTCATTCTTAGCTGCTAGAATTCATGTGTCTGCACCATTCCTTTTAGGATTTCCAGAAAAAAATCCCCGAGCTCCTTTACCTGGACCAGTTACATTGATACCAAAATCACATCTGATTTGAATCTAGCTGCCAAGAGTTTTGTTGAGGGAAACCCTTCTCTGTGGCCTCCTGCACAGTCGCAGTGGAAGGCTGGCACCTCAGTGTGTCCCACGAGCCTTTTGGGGGGATCTTCACGGAGGCAGCCTGGCCTCCTGGGCTGGGCCTCTCTTCCTGTCACTCAGCGCTGTGACCAGGACCCTGGCAGTGAGGGTGCATACGCTGAAGAGCAAAGTTCCATCCTGAAAATTCACAAGAGCCTTGGGAGCAACAGAGAAGCTGAACAGTGAGTACTAAACACTGGCTGTCATTTGGCACGGCCATTAAGATCCACACGTCACAGTGCCTGGGTTCAAGTCCTGGCTCCACTTCCGATTCCAGCTTCCTGCTGATGGGCACCCTGGCAGGCAGCAGGTGATGGCTCAAGAACCTGGGTTCCTGCCATCCACGTGGGAGACCTGGATGGAGCTCCCAGCTCCAGGTTTTGGCCTGGCACAGCTGTGGCTGTTGCAGACATCTGGGGACTGAATCAGCAGAAGGAAGATCTCTGTCTGTCTCTCTCTGCCTTTCAAATAAATAAAAAGGAGGGAAGAAGAGAGGAACTGCGGGTCTGGGTTGTCAGAGAGAAAGAACCAGCAGCATGCGTGTCTGGATGCAGCAAAGGGCACTTGCAAGGAATTGCTAGGGAATTGATCGTGGTGGCTGAGGAGTTCCCAGACCAGCCATCTGCACAGGTCCAGCGATGCTGAGGCTCTGGCTCTGAGTTCAAGGCTGGCTCACTCTCCAAATGGCTGCAACAGGCAAGTTTGGGCCAGGCTGAAGCCAGCAGCCAGGAACTCCTCCCTGATCTGCCATGTGGGTGGCAGGGATCCAAGCACCTGGGCCATCTTCTGCTGCTTCCCCGGGCGCATCAGCAGGGAGCTGGGAGATGTGCGTGTCACCAGTGGTGGGTTAGCCAGCGGCTCCAGGATGCTGGCCCCGCAGTTCTCAACTTCTGAGGCTTTGACTGAGCATACCTGCATTCCTCCCCTCACTGCTGCTTTGCTGGACACAGAGCTCCTGACCAGAAGGGGGTTTCCCAGGAGAGTTGCATACACTCTCAGCTGTCTTCCAGCTTCCAGGGCTGTCCACTGTGGGTGCAAACAAGGTCCATGACTCTGCCTGAGTTTACCATTTATCCTGCCTCCTTCTGCCTCTCTGGACATTTCTGGGTCATCCCTGTTTCCAGTGCACTGTGGATTCACGTGGATCCCTCCATCCGGAATCTCAGGACGTCCACCCCCCAAGTTTCTTCCTCTGGCAGGTTCTTCCCTGTTTTCTCTGTGCCCTCTGGAATCCCAGCTGTTCCAGAGTGAAGCTTCTGACGTTGACGTGGTCCTCTTGTACTTCCTTTCTTTACTCGATGGCTTTCCTGAACTATATCCCGCACACTCCCTTTTAAAGTTGTCTGTTTCTGCCATCCTATTTCAAGTTTCCAAGAGCTCCCTTTAATAGTGCTCTGTTCAAGTTTCATGGCCACAATGTCACCTCTTATGTCTCCAAGTGCATTCATGATCATCGTTTTGAAGGTGTTCTTCCCCATCTGCTAATCTCTGTTCCCTTTAAGTTGCTTTTTTCCACTTATTTGTTTGTTTTAAACTGCGCTTCTCATATCACGGACTTCCTCAGATGTTTGACACTCTTTGATTGTCTCCTCATACTTAAAAGTAGGACACCAAACACTGACGGAGGTTCTGTGCATGTGCAGGTGTGTGTGTGTGTGTGGGGGTGTGGTGGGGAGGACTGGCTGTTGACTGTGGGCTCCGCTGCAGTGGGATCTGCTTACACGGTTTCCCTGGGAGCCCCCAGGGTCTTTCTCCCGACCTAGTCAGACTCCCCTGGGCGTCTCAGGTTCTTTCCGTGAAGACGCCCTGGTGCCAGTGTTCTTGGTGTTGGCAGGCAAGAGGGCTGCAGGCTTTGGCATTCAGTCTGTCAAGTTCTTTCATTTCCCATCATTCTTCTGGCCTTTGGCCAGGTCAGCAACACTGCTGGACATTTCTAGCGAGTTCGCCTCAGTCCCCTGCCGGGATGTGGCCGGGCAGTGCAGCGGAGGGTGTCAGGGACGTAACTACTTGTGGAAAAGCTTTCTGATGACTGTTCTGTGGCTGCCTTCAGTCGTGCTGCAGACGCACCTCGTGCCTCCCACGCCCAGCACGTGCTGAGCGTGCCCCAGGCTTCCCGCTCGCTCAGGTTGGCTGGCTCAGCATTCACCCGCCCATCTCCTTTGCGGAGCCTAACACTCACAGCTGTTCTCTCCTCACCTGTTCTCTTGGTCTTCGTGAGGTTATGTCCACCCCCACTTTCCAATTCTTTCATTGCCATTTAGTGGGAATTGGGGATGGGACAGAGATTAGTACCCATTTTCAATCAGCCACATTGAAGCAGAATTCAGGACTGAATCCTGAGTGCCTCACAGGCAGAGGGAGGGGACCTGCCCCTTCATGGTGACATCTCCACCCTCCACACCTACAGTTGGCAGCCACCTCTCAGGGAAGGTTCCGGTAGAAGGAATGTGTAACTGACAACCTTCCCTTTCGTGTTAACTTCTACAAAGCTCCAAGGCAAACGGCATCCCAAAATTTGTGGTAGCAAGTCTTTATATGGTTTTAGGCCTTGCTTTTGGTCCTGTCTTTATTGCACACTTTTTTAAATCTATCTTGGTAACACGTTGCAAGGATGCCTTTGTAGCGTCAATCACGTGTGCACCACATCGCATAGCAACCCCCCACCAAGTAACCGACTCCAGTGAGGATCAGTGGTGAAGGCAGCGACTATGAGGTGAACATCTGTTTGGGACCTGGGGAGCCACAGGGTCTCAAAGGTGACTTTTCTCTAAAAGGGGAAAAAGTGCTTTGTACGAGGAAGGCTTACAGACCCCACCTTAGCACAGCAGTGACCCTCAGCATCCCCCGTGCTGGGGTGGATGGATACTGCGTGTCGGCTCAGGTGGGACAGCAGGGAGTCCCTCCAGTCACCTGTGGAGTGCCCCTGCCCACGCACCTAACCTGGATCTACAGATGAGCACTTAGTTTTGTCTACAAGGTCTGGATGCTTCAAAATGCTACAGTATCAGAAAAGAACATCCAAAGAAATGTTCTAGATTGAAAGACACTTAAAAAACCAATCTCACGGCCATGCAAGGACCCTTGACTAGATCTCGGGTCAAGAAACATGTGAAGGAAGATTTGAGGGGCACTGGGCAATTCAAACATGCACTGTATTCTAGATAATGTTAGGGACTACATTTAACTTTCTGGGGTGTGATCATGGCACGGAAGCTTTCGCCTGGCTTCATGCCCACAGAGCTACATAGCTTTGACTTCATGTATGTTACAGGATGAAGTGTGCCCCCCCCAATTCTTATGTCGAAGCTCTAACTCCCTCAGAACGTGCTGCATTTGGGGTAATCATGACAAAAGGAGGCTGTCAAGGTGGGCTCTAACCCCATGTGACTGGTGTCACATCAGAAGGGGATACTGGAACAGAGGGAAGACCAGGTGAGGGCACAGCAAGAAGGCGGCCATCCTCAATCCAAGGAGAGGCTCCGAGAGAATCAGACCTGCTGACGCCATGGCTTGAGTCTGGAGGCCCAAGGGCATGGGGTCAGCATTGTCTAGGCTCTAGGGAGGCCCCAATGGCAGACAACATCACAGCGGCAGGAGCACACGTGAGAGGGAGCAGTCACATGGCCGACAGGAAGCCTGCGGGACTGCGCTCCCATAAGAGCCAAGGTAATCCATTCCAAGGGCACACCCTCAGTGGCCTAAGGATCCTCCACTAGGTCCTGCCTCCTAAAGGCTCCACTACCACTCCAATGTCACACTTAGAACCAAGCTTCCATCACACAAACCCCTGGGGGACAAACGCATCCCAACAGAAGTCAGAACCATTCACAAGGGGGCCCACAGCCTGCCCGGCCCTCAACGTCTGCGCCACCGTCCACCAGAACCATTCCCAGCATGGCCCATAGCCAGCCCTCACCCACTGCAGCCTGGTTGGCCAGGGAAGGCCGGCGATGCCAGAAGAACCCGGGAAACCAGCTCCTGGGCCTCCAGACGTCCTGGGCAGGAACCGAAGGACTTGGGGCACAGATGGTGTTTTTTGTCTTGTATTCCAATTGGCGGCGAAGGCTTTGGAAGAGAAAGGAGCATATGGGAATTGAACAGCTGGCTAAGTAGATGCAATCGAAGAGCAAGATTTGATTTTCTGGACCGTGGCTTAAGACGGGTTCTTGGCTAGGACCTAGTATTAACAGTCTTAATATTGCGAGCGTGCACAGCTTTTAACTGTTTGGAAGTCACTTCTGTTGATGTGCTGCTTCTGTGCCACCTTACACCAACTGGGGTGGAGAGAGAACTGATTCTCACCCCATTTTATGACGGGGTGAGGAGGGAAGGGGCCCTGCCTGGGATCCGAGGGCTGCGAAGTGGGAGGGCAGCTCGGCTCCAGCTCTGTCCCACCCCAGTCGGGCCTTTCTGTATTGCACAGTCTCCTAGCGGCAATGGTGGTGAGCAGTGCTTCCCCCACCTTCTGTGACCCACGGAAATAATTTACATTGAGACTCACAACCTGTATGCGTGTAGCGTGTGTGTGGGCGTGTAGTATGTGTGTGGATATGCAGGGATAGCATATTGTGCATATGAATGAGTGAGGGTATATGCATAGTGTGTGAGTCGTATCTGTGGGGGTATGTTGTATATACATGTAGTATATATGTATAGTGTGGACGTATAAAGGTGTGGAGAGCATGCGTGCACGAGGTGTATATGGTGGGTATGTATAGCATATATGTGTAGTGTGTATAGAGGTGTGCATAGCTTGTGTGTGTGTGTAGTGTACATGTGCAGCGTGTGTGTATAAAGGTATGGACAGCGTGTGTGGTGTTATGTTCGGTGTGTGTGTGTAGCGCACATGCATAGTGCATGTGTACAAAGGTGTGGCTAGTATATGTGTGTGTGCAGAATGTCTGTGTAGTATTTATGTAGAAGCAGCTTAGAAGGAAGTCACCAGGAAGAGGGCTCCTGCCCGCTGAGCATCTGCGTACGAAGGCTGGAGAACGGGGAGTCGTCCTGAGTGTCTCACCCCTTCCTGTGACTGCCCGTTGTGGCCACCAGCCAGCACAGGGTGAAGCCTGCACTCCTAGGAGGACCGCGCTGAGCCTTGCTTCCTCTCCGCCTTCCTGACTGGCCCCTGGCCCACCTAGCCGTGCCCTCAGGACCACTGAGAAGGGGAAGGCTGCTGCGCTGGGCCTCAGCTCCCACCCCTCTCCCCTGCTGCTCCCTCGCTGATTCCAGGCCCACTCACGGGCTGAGCTCCGCAGTGCGGACAGTGGGAAGCGGCCCCAGCTAGGCCTGGCTTCTTCAGCACCACAGGGAGGGATGCGACCCAGGGGAAGGTGTGAGCAGGCTGGCCGATCAGGGCACCTGATTCCCCTGGACAGAGCTGTGCGCCCTGCAGGCTGAGCAAGTCACTCCCCAACCTGAGCCTGTCCTCTGAGCTCCTCTGGGTGTGTCCTCCTGTCTGGGCCGCCCTTGCCCGCCCGCCCGCCCCCCTCCCCCCCAATGAGGGACACACCTGTCTTGTTCCTGGTACCCGCTGACCCACTGGCTCCAGAGACTGTGCCTGAGCCACACTCCCACGGTGAACTGGCCCTCCCCCACCTCCCCAGTCATTCCTGAGCATGTGGGAGTGAGCAGGCGAAGGTGCGCCTCTGGCAGAGACCCTGCTTGGCCCTGGCATGGCCCTGGTGTCCCCCCAAAGCCTGGTGGGACGCAGCAGGCTCCCTGAGCCCACACTCTCCGCAGTGAGAAAGTTCTTTCCCTACAATGATCTCTCTCATCTTCTAATGGCTTCCGAGAGAATGCCTTGATTTGGTGCTAGGATGCTTTAGTGCCTATCTAATTCTTGCAAATCTCCCTTGTTGTAACAAAGAAGCTAGGCCTGAGCTTGGAGCCTGGCAGCAGCCGCAGCAAATTAGGGTTTAATAACTTGATTTTGACTTCATTGTGCTTTCTCATACTTGGAAGCTGGAAAACATGACTCTATTTATGAAGTGATGCAAAGTTTCCTGTTAGGTATGCACCAAATATAAAGAACTTAGAAAGATAAAAATAAAAATGTAGGTGCAAATTAAAACATTTCTAATATCTGAGAAAACGTTCCTTGGAGAAGGTCTGAAATCCGAGGGAAGAAGTGAGGGAAGAGCTCAAGCAGTGCCAGGTAGGTAGGTGTGCCCCATGCAGATGGTGCGATGGCTGTGGGCAACAGGCTGCCGCTTCCTGCTGCAGGACAGCGGGGGCCTCCCAGGCCCGCTGTGCCGTCTCCATGCTTCCCAGTCCGGCCCTTCCTCCGCCACCACACTCCTGGAGGAGGACAC
Organism: Lepus europaeus; assembly: GCF_033115175.1. Lineage (NCBI taxonomy): Eukaryota > Metazoa > Chordata > Mammalia > Lagomorpha > Leporidae > Lepus > Lepus europaeus. Next base: position 13,765,544 of record NC_084835.1, read on the forward strand.
CTGTCAGCTGCAGGGTCAAGGCAAGGCCACTGGCTGCTGAGACCTCAGAGCTGCACCCGGGAGACAGAGCAGCACGGACCATGGAGGCGTCGCCATCCATCTCCACCTGCGGCACCCTGGCAGACTTGTGTCTTTCCTCAGAAGTTCGGGTGCTGGTGGTGCTCCTGGCACACTCTGCAGCCCACCCCGCAGCCTGACTCTTAATAACGACAGAGGAGAACTGCCCATCGCACTCGGAAATGCAGACTCTGTCCCGTCTCCTCCACTGTTGTGCCTCATGACTCTTTTAGAAGTTCAGACCAAGGCACTGGGGCAGCTGATCTCAGGACAGAGTGGACCTGGTGATCACTCAAAGCTGCCCTTCCATGATTCTTGTTTTTCTCTCTGGGTGTATACACTGCTCCTAGAGGTCCTGGGAAGGAGTGGGTGGATCTTAACAAGTCTACGACAACCAATGTGATTCCATTTCCCTAGCCAGTGACTGGCTTAGGGAGAAGCAAGTAAGTCTATTTTGGCCACTGAGAGGAGAGGTTCCCTCTGTGACACCTGGAGCCTTGGCAGCTATCTTGAGATCACAAGGAACATTCGACTGCAAGAAATGTGTTGAGAACAACAAAGAAGACAAGTCAAGTTCCAGATCCTAGGGCTTGTTAGTGTGTGGATGTCTCAATGCATTTTCTGTTGCTATGGCTGAGTATCACAGCCTGGGCAGTTTATAAGGAACAGAATGTTTAGCTCACGGTTCTGGTGGCCAGGAAGGCCAAGAGCATGGTGGTGGCATCTGTTCAACCTCTGGTGAGGGCCTTCCTGCTGTCACGACACAGGAGAGGGCATCACAGGGGGCCAGAGCAGGCGAGCCAGCCAGCTTGCTCTCACAACAAGGCCATCTGAGCCAAGCCATTAACCCACAAACAGTGTAGTCCATCTCTCATAACCCAACCATCTGCAAAAGTGTCCACTCCTCGAAAACTGTCAATGTTTGACTTCGGAAACTAAGTCTCCAACACATGAATTTTGGGGAACACGTTCAAGTCGCGGCAGTGGGAGAGAAATGCTACTTCTAGTTGGGTGCTCTGCCACTTTCAGTCAAAAAGCAGCACTCAGGGCAGTGGGAGCAGGGCTCTGAGGGACCAGGGACCCAACACCCCAGCTCTCTGCCTCAGCTCTCCTCTGTGGCTTTTCATTTCTCTTTCCTTTGAGAGTTCACATGTCTTCTTCTGTCCCCCCTTCCATAGCCCGGGGCCAGGAAGGTGGTTATGGGAGGTGTGTGTGGTCTACTCCATCTCTTGGGATTCCATGGAGCACCCGGATGCGGCCAGTCTTTGCCGGGCTGCACTGACCTTCACCAAGGGCAGCTGGGCAGGACTTGCCCCAGGCAGTAGCGCCCCAGCTCTGGGCGCCACCCGCCATTTCACTCTCTGCTCCAATAAGCTCTTCTTTCTTAGATTCCATCTATATGGGGGGGCGGTCATTGGTATTTATCTTCCTGTGCCTGACTTGGGATGCCGGTGTCACAGGTGGCAGTTTTACCTACCATGCCACAATGTCAGCCCCTCTGAAGCTTTTTTTAAAAAAATATTTGTATTGGCTGGCGCTGCGGCTCACTAGGCTAATCCTCCACCTTGCGGCGCCGGCACCCCGGGTTCTAGTCCCGGTCAGGGCGCCGGATTCTGTCCCGGTTGCCCCTCTTCCAGGCCAGCTCTCTGCTGTGGCCAGGGAGTGCAGTGGAGGATGGCCCAAGTGCTTGGGCCCTGCACCCCATGGGAGACCAGGAGAAGCACCTGGCTCCTGCCATTGGATCAGCGCGGTGTGCCGGCCGCGGCGGCCATTGGAGGGTGAACCAACAGCAAAGGAAGACCTTTCTCTTTGTCTCTCTCTCTCACTGTCCACTCTGCCTGTCAAAAAATAAAAAATAAATAAATAAATATTTGTATTTCTTTGTCAGGTAGAGTTACAGACAGTGAGAGAGAGAGACAGAGAGGTCTTCCTTCTGTTGGTTCACTCCCCAAATGCTGCAACGGCCAGAGCTACGCCGATCCGAAGCCAGGAGCCAGGTGCCTCCTCCTGCTGTCCCATGCAGGTACAGGGGCCCAAGCACTTGGGCCATCCTCCACTGCCCTCCCAGGCCACAGCAGAGAGCTAGACTGGAAGAGGAGCAACCAGGACTAGAACCTGACGCCCACATGGGCGCTGGCCCCATGGAAGCTTTTTAATTTGGTGTTATTCCATCTCTTTTTGCTTTTGTTGCTTTTGTTGCCTATGCATTTGGTGTCATATTCAAGAATTTATCATCCAAACCAATGTCAAAGAGGCTTTCTGCCCTGGGGCTGGTGCTGTGGCACAGTGGATAAAGCTGCCGCCTGCAGTGCCAGTATCCCATCTGGGCACTGGTTCAAGTCCTGGCTGCTCCACCTTCGATCCACCTTTCCACTATGGCCTAGAAAAGCAGTAAAAGATGGCCCAAATGCTCCAGCCCCTGCAGCCATGTGGGATATGCAGAAGCTCCTGGCTCTTGGCTTCAGATTGGCCCACCTCTGGCTACTGTGGCCGTTTGGGTAGTGAACCACTGGAAGGAAAACCTTTCTCTCTCTGTAATTCTACATCTCAAATAATTTTTTAAAGGAAGCTTTCCCCCTTAATTTCTTTCTAGTAGCTTTAGCTTCAGGTCTTCGGTTTAAGTTTTTAAGTCTGATTTTTTTGGTATATGGTGTGAAGTAGGGGTCTGATTGCATTCTTCTGCACATGAATATCCCAGTTTTCTCACGGTATTTACTGACTAAATGGCCCTTTCCTCATTTGGATGTTTCGGCAGCTTTGTCAAAGGTCCGCTGACCATAAATGTAAAGGTTTGTGTTAGTACTCTCTGTTCTATTCTGTTTTCGTGCCAGTACAGCTGTTTTAATCACTAGAGCTTTGCAGTATATTGTGACATCGATAGTGCCTTCAGCTTTGTTCTTTTTGCTCAAGATTGCTTTGAGTATTTTGGATATTTTGTGGTTCTGTATGAATTTCAGTGCTGTATTTTCTATGTCTGTGGAATTCTTATAAGGATATTACTAAGTCTGTAGTTTGCTTGGGTAGTATGGACATTTTAACAATGTTAATTCTTCCAGTTCATGAATATAGCACAGTTTTCTATGTTCTCATGTCTTCAATTTCTTCCCTCAAATAACTGTAGAAATATTTAAACTCCTTGGTTAAATTTATCCCTACATATTTTATTATTGGCGACACTCTAACAAATTTTCTTAATTTCTTTGTCAAACAGTTTGTAGTTAGTATATAGAAATGTTAACTGATTTTTGTATATCTATTTTGTATCCTGCAATTTTACTGAATTTGTTATTTTGGCAGTTTTTGTGTGTATATGGAGTCTTAGGGGTTTCTGCATATAACATCTTTTCATTTGGAAACAATTTAAGCTTTTCTAAAAAGTTTGTTTGTTTGTTTATTTATTTATTTATTTATTTATGAGAGAGAGAGAGAGAGAGAGAGAGAGAGAGAATGCACTCGCATCTGCTGGTTTACTCTCCAAATGCCTGCAATAGCCAGGCCTGGGTCAGGCTGGAGCCAGGAGCCAGAAATTCAATCCGGGTGTCTCACATGGGTGGCAGGACCTTAATGTGCTGCCTTCCAGGTATTCCTTTGCAGGAAGCAGCAGTTGGGAAACAGCCATAACAATCCCAGGCATTTCATCGCTGTCTTGACTGCTAATACAAACACCCACACAACATTTTAACGTCTTCTTTTCTGATTTAGTCATGCTTTATTACTTTCTGTTTCCTAATTATTGTAGCTAAGACTTCCATATCATGTCAAAGAAAAGTGGCAAGAGTAGACATCCTTATATTGGTCTTGAACTTAGAGAAAAAATTTTTAGCTTTTTGTCCCTGAGTCTGATGTTAGCTACAGGCTTCTTGATTCGATGGTATTATTATGTTACGGTATATGTCTTTTGTACATATTTCTTGGAAATTTATAATCATGAAAAAGATTGAATTGTATCAAACACTTTTTAAGGTATTGATTGAGATGGTCATAAGAGGAGCACTTCAGAAAGTTCATGGAAACACACCTCTTTTAATTCATCTTCCACTCCCTTTCCTAGCCCCCCATGGGATTCTTATCCTTCATTCTGTTGATGTGCTGTGGCATATTTATTAGTTTATGTACACTGAACAATCCTTGTGCCCCAGGGACAAAGCCCACTTGATCATGGTTTAGGATCTCTTTAATGTGCTGTGGAATTCAGTTCACTAGTATTTGGTCAATGATTTTTGAGTCTATGTTCATCGGAGATATTGACTTCTCATCATATTTTCTTGTAACATTCCTATTGGCTTTGAACTGAGAGTACTGCTGGCCTCCTAAAATGAATTTGGAAGTGTTCCTGCTCTTCTAAATTTCTGGAAGAGTTTGAGACGGATTGGCATTACTTTCTCCTTAAATGGTTAGTACAATTCACCCATGAAGCCATCTGGTCCTGGACTTTTCTTTGTTGGGAAATTTTGGATTACTGATTCTATATCCCTACAGGTTTATTGATCTGATTTTCTATCTCTTTATGATTCAATTTTGGTAGGTAGCGTGTTTCTAGGATTTCATTCATTTCTAAGTTATCAAATTTGTTCTAAGTTATCAAATTTGTTGGCATAAAGTCATAGTCTCTCTCTCCTTTTCAAAGATGTACTTATTTATTTGAAAGGCAGAATTACAGAGAGAGAGAGGAGGAGGAGGAGGAGGAGGAGGAGGAAGAGCTCTGTCTTCCCCCCACTGATTCACTCCCACATGGCTGCAACAGCCAGGGCTAGACCAGGCCAAAGCCAGGAGCCAGGAGCTTCTTCCGGCTATCTCACTTGAGTGCAGGGGCCTAAGGACTTGAGTCATCTTTGGCTGCTTTCCTAGGCACATTAGCAGGGAACTGGATTAGAAGTGGAGCAGCCAGGCCTCAAATCAGTGCTCTTATGGGAAGCCAATGCTGCAGGTGGTGGCTTAATGTGCTGCACCCTAGCCTCAGCCCGTGATGGTCTCTTACAATCTTTCCACCTAAACTGCCTCAATTGCAACATCTCTCATTTATAACTGGTTTATCTGATTATTTTTCTTGGTTAGTCTAGCTAAAGCCTTGTCAATCCTGTTTATCTTTTTTTTCAAAAACCACCTCCTAGTTGCTGTGAACTTTTCTATTGTCTTTCTAATCCCAAATTCATCTCTAATCTTTATTATTTCTGTCTTTTTACTTTGGGTTTATTTTTTCCCTTTTGTAGTTCCCTGAGATGCTTATTTCATTTTTCTTAATTTAGGCATTTATTGCTATAAACTTCTCTCTTAGAAATATTTTTGCTGCATGTTGTAAGGTTTGGTATGTTGAGTTTCCATTTTCATGTGTCTTAAGATTTTTTTATTTCCTTTTTTATTCCTGCCATTATATTTCTCAGAGTATTTCTATTGGATCTTTTGGTTTGTATTTCTTTACTAAATTTCTTATTTCATTAATGCATTTTTCCCAAATGTCATTCATTTTCTGTGTCTCCTTGCACCTCACAGTGCTTCTATATGGTGATGAATTTCATTTTGTTCCCAGGCAACTCACAGGTCTCCATTGCTTTGGGGTCAGTTACTGGAGCTTTATTAGTTGCCTTGGGTAGTGTTGTGTTTGCTCGATTCTTTGTTCTCTGTGTAGCCTTGTATATACTGGTTTTGGCAGGAAAAGGCTTCTGGAAGTGTTTCTGAGCGTGATCGAGCCAGGTGCTGGGTGCCCACTGGGATCTGAATTCGGTGGTTCTATTACCAAGGGCTTGAACAGGTGTGGATCTTATCTGGTCCTTGGGTTGACTGCTTCTAAGACTCTGGTCAGCAGGGCAGATGTGGGTCTGTTTCAGTGTCTTTTATCAGCTGTGTGGGTGGGAGTGGCTTCCTCCAGATACCTGGGAGGGCTCCCACTGGGTCACAGGGCAGGTTTCTGGGCAGGCAGTGCTGGCTTCAGATCACAGCCGAGCTGGGATGGAACTGAATTACAGGGTTTCTTTGGTGTGAACAGCTGAGAGCAAATCTGCTGTTATCTCTGGAGGCAGAGATAAGCAGGCAGTCCCCACTGGTCTCTAGGATGAAAGGACTGGTCTTGGGCCGCAGTGGAGAGGGGCTGAAGCTGAGCTCAGGGCTGCTTCAGGATCAGCAGTGGGACTCAGATCAGTGGCTACCGACAGAGCATGAATTGGTAGGAGGGACTTACAGCGTGAGGTTTTTCTGTGTTCTTACAGGTTGCTGCTCATTCTTTCCACTGTTTCTATTTTCTTCCTTTGACTTTACTATTTGCATTTGTTCCACTTGGCCCTGGAGTAGGAGATGGTGTGCTCCTGCTTCATTTACCATCCTCACACCAATTTCAGCCTGGCCAGCTCCTGTGGGCCCCTTCCTAAGCAAGCCGCTTTGTCACAAACCCATGAGGAACGGAACCTATCTCAAGCAGAGGTCTCCGTCTTCCACCCTTTCCCAGCTTCGCCTCCAAGAGGTGAGTCATGTGGAGGCTACTGTTTCCTCGCTAGAACCAGGCCTGCCTCACGAGGTGCAGGCAGCGTGGACTCACGCATCAGATCACCTCACCACGCTCCCTGTGCTTGCGAACATAGGACTCTGAGTCATTGGACTATGTTCCTAACACAAAACAAAGTAGGATTCGGTGTGCACAGCTCAGCATAAACTCTTGCTATGGTTTGTCTTTTTTTTTTTTTTTAAAAAAACATGTACAGTTATAGACAGTGAGAGAGAGAGAAAGGTCTTCCTTCTGTTGGTTCACTCCCCAAATGGCTGCTATGGCCGGCACTGTGCTGAACCAAAGCCAGGAGCCAGGTGCTCCTTCCTGGTCTCCCATGCGGGTGCAGGTCCCAAGCACCTGGGCCATCCTCCACTGCCTTCCCAGGCCACAGCAGAGAGCTGGACTGGAAGAGGAGCAACCAGGACAGAAACCGGTGCCCACATGGGATGCCAGTGCCGCAGGCAGAGGATTAACTAAGTGAGCCACAGTGGTGGCCCCTCTTGCTATGCTTTTAAAAATAAAGGTTATTTATAAGGAATAGCTTAGTCAAGAGATCAAGCGGGGTTTTCAGAGTCAGAAATCCCAGGTCTGTTTCTCCCTCACCGTGTCTGTAAGCATTCAGCAGATGCTTAATTAAGGAGAAGAACATGGACAGGTTCTGTCATCCGCCAAGCCTTGGGTTCTTTCTCCAGAGAATGGGGACAGGGAAGGTTCTCCGTCAGCTGCTGTGAGGGGGGTTAGAAGAGATCACGCATGTGAAGTGTCTCACACAGGGCTTGGCTTTTAACAGAGTCAGGGACAGTTGTCACCATTTAGAGCAAACTTTAAAGAAATGCGGCCTTCGTGCACACTTACACCCATCACTCATTAATTTACAGTGATTTTCAAAATTGTTGCCTCGACTAGATATTATTTTCTCATAGATCAAAGCAAAATCAACATACTAAGATATGCGTGCCAAATTGGTAGCTGCTCATTTATGACCGGTGCTGTGTCAGCAACTGCGAATCCCATCTACTTCCAGCTCAACACGTTTAAAAGTAAGTTCCCTCACACTTTCCTCCCAGGAGAGACACGGGATTCCCTATGTCCAACCGCCCTGCTCCATCAGCACTACCCTCATTCCCCTAGTTTCCCGCCCTCCAAGACACACTGCACACTTTCTTTCCCCATACCCACTGTAATCCTACACTCGGTGCATATCTCAGACGTCTCTCTCAGGGGCATGCCCTGTGCCTCCCACATGTGACTGGAGCAGAGTCCAGGTCTTTCCTCTTGATTCCCCAGGGCTGTGACCCAGTGCTGGACATGTTGTGGGTGCTCAAGAACTGCTTACTGAGTCCACTGAAGGCTTGTGTGGACCTGAACCCTGGCAGGTCCTCGGGTGGACTGGGCTGCCTTTATGCCCTAGAGAGAAGGGACGACCCCTCATGCTCCATCCTCTCACTCTGGTCATCTCCTTCATAGTACTCATTACTACTTGCTGTGGAATAGTTACTATTTGTTTGCTGAAGGCCTATTTCATCCAAGAGAATGGAACCCCCCAAGGGGCAGCAGCGCCACCTGGTTTTATTCTCTGCTCTGTCTCGATCACATGTACGTTTCATTTAACACACAGTAGGTTTTTCAGTATGTGCGAAATGAACAAAATTCCCAGATCTCACCACTGTGGAAAGCTGGTGACTCATTGCAAATTGAATTCTGACACAATCTCCAATAACTCTCACGTGTGAATGCACACACTTTATTAAATGAAGTGGGGACTGAAGGAGAAAGGGAGACAGGTGAAAGAGAGAGACAGAGAGAGACAAGGAGTGTGTGTGTGTGTGTGTGCGCACGCGCGCATGCACACAGAACTGCACTGGTTAATTGTATCTGGTGACAAGTCACTGGGAGTTGGCTCAATACCTTTTTACCTGTCTGATGGCCTAATCAAAGTCTGCCTTCCTTAATCCCATTTGCCATCCCTCACATTGATCCCAAACCAGAGAAGAGAGCCAAGCCCAGGCCTGGGGCAAAGAGAATGCAATTAACAGCCCTGTGGCTTCATTTCAAAGCTGTCACCCAGCAGTTTGCCCTAATGCTGCAGATTTTTCCCCCACTCTGGGCTATTTCTCTTCTCACCTTTCTTTCCTGCAAATCATGTTTTGAACAGCAAGCAGGCCAAAAACTTAGGAATAAGAAACTGGGATTACAACAGGGATTCCCAAACTTTTGGAAGTCCTGGAATCGTGTGTGTGTGTGTGTGTGTGTCTGAGTTCACAGCAGATGGAGATTTTGCAGTTATTAACTAGAGGCAGAAAATATTTATCGGACACTTTACTCACAGCAATACTTGCAGATTTGGAGAGGTAAAGACCATCGCTCAAGGTCACACAGCTATGTGCTGGAGCTGGGATTTGAACCCAAGTCTTGGGTCCAGGCATCTCACACTCGGAAGTCCTTTAGGCCATGGGTGGGAAGGCCTATGCAAGGCCAGCACCTCCCACATGAGTCGGTGCAGGATTCCCAAGGATGGGTGGCAAAGGAGGAGTAGGCAGGGCATCCTGGCTCAGACATCCTTCCTGGGCAGTCCAGAGGGACCCCAGTGCCTTTCAGATTCAACTTAGAAGGTCACAGGTACCATGGAGCAGTGATGGAGCTTGACTCAGAGGGGCTGAGGAGTAGCACTGCCCTCCCTGGGTGTTCACACTCCACATCCAATTTCACGGCAGATCTGGACGGGCCAGGGGTCTAGAGATGGGTTCTGTGCATGGCAGAGAACGGAGCCGACAGTGATCCCAGACTCTTTAGTCAATGGGAAGGGTTGGGGGTGGGGGGTCAAAAAAAAAGGAAGGAGGCCTGACCTTGCACTAAGACACCACACGTGGTCAGTTAAGATGCACGGTGGGAGGGGCTGGGTGAAACCCAGGGCAATAGGATAAGCATTGGGGATGGACTCTTTTTGAGAGCCAATGAGGAGCCAGCCATGCCCCCTAGATCTGCAGCTTGGGCTTCTCAGCCAAGAGCCCAGGATGAGCTCTGGGCTGGGTGGGGTGGGGGTGGGGTCCTTCCTGCTGCAGGTGGTCAAGGTTCTGTGATGCTCCAGGCCAGCTGAGCTCCTGCAGAGGACTGCAGTTGAGCCAGTGACAGCAGGAGTGGTGGACGAGTGCACATGGATGGCTGAGGGGTGCTGTGGCCACACACCTCTCCCCCTCAGAAGAGTTGTCTGGCTTCACCCAGAGAGAGCTTGTGTGTGGGGCCGAGGGTGAGCAGGATGGAGCGCCCTCACAGATGTGCTGCAAGGACCTTGAGTAAAGTTTGAAAATTTCCTGCTCTTTAGGTCCCACCAGCCCATCAGCAGGTCAGTGGCACCAGGGTAGGAAGCTAAGGGAAGAAGCCAACACAGCTGTCAGGGTGTGTACTCTAGATCAGTAAGTGTAACCTGTGTGTGTTCACAGCAGGGGCAGAGGCCAAAAACCAGGGCAAGGAGGTCCCCCCGAAACAGCTGGTTGCACTCCTTCCCTCCGGCCGGGAGCCACGCTGTTGGGTAAGTGACTCTGAGGATCCTCCTCTTATGAGGTGAGTCTGTTTTCCCACCTCTTGAGCCTAGACTTCGCCAGAACAGAAGCCACAGTGGCCAGCTCTGAGCTAGATTTCAAGAGGCCACACGCTCTCCACTTGCTCTGGGACACCTGTGTCTGGTGCATGGACATCCCTGGGACAGCCTGCTCTGTGGTGGCAGTTGGTGGAAGGGAGGCCATCCCAGACCCCGCCTCTTTCTGTTGGCCACAGACATGGACAGGAGCCCCACTGAATTCAGCCTGACCCAGCCCAGACTGCATGGGTGTCCCAGCCAATGTCAAAACCCAATGGTGACTGTTTTAAGCAGTTAAATTTGGGGAGAGTTTGTACCCTAGCAGAAGCTGAGGATGCAGCTGGCAACAGTTTTCAATGTGTGTGGCATTCGCCTGTGGTGGGTGGGGCAAGTGGAAATGGAAGGCTGGGGGCACAGAAGACTGTCCCCAGCTGGTGATAGATGTGGAGGAACTCGTGTCCAAGACAGGCACTGAGGCGGATAGTGGGGGAGAGAAAAGGGTGCCCAGCAGACTCCCAACATCATCTTCCAGTCACAGAAGAAACACATCAAGATGCTGTCTTTTAAGGCAATTGAAAGATTCTAGATAAATCCCCTTCGCCAAATCTCTAGTGCACTTCCTGAAACAGTTGCTCTTACACAGTTGATGGGGATCCTTTCAGGCTGGCCCAAACACTCCTTCCAGGATACAGGCAGAACTGACTTTGATGTGGAGATTGTTGCACAATGTGCTATCAAGTGACCACAGAACACCCCACGTGGCTGTCCCCCAGCCGAGGGACGCCGCCTCCTGACGCACCGGCTGACTGCAGTCCTCTGAGTCTGTGCCCAGAAGTGGAGTTGCAGGGCCTGCGGCTGAGCGTGACCCATTTCCTTCAACCGCGACAGCACACGATGTTATCAAACTAATTTCTGCCAATTACGTGAGTGAATAAAATGATATGTGGTGGCTGATTTAATTTGCATTTCCTGGATTACTGCAAGGCTGACCATCTTTTCGTGTGTCCGTTGGCCTATCTATTTCCTCTTCAGTGAACTCATATCCGCGGGCCATTTTCCTACTGGGTTGCTTATCTTTTCTTATTAATGTGATCTGATGCTTGTGTATTCTCCACACTCCAGGATGGATTTCTCTGTGGAGGGTAGCATGTTGGAGGCCTGCTAGACCAGTTAATGGGATTTGCTGAGTGAGGCTACAGGCTTGTCTCTTAATCAGAACTTGTGTGGTCTCTTTGATTGACAGCTGCGCTTCTCCACCGAGCAGTGAGAACTGCGCACATCATGGTCAAAGTGAAGACTGGGATGTAGAAGACCCTTAGGAGGCAAACAGTCATTTCCTGTTTTCAGTCTCATTGCAGATGGGGAGAAACATCAATGCCAGGGACGTCTCAGTCAGCCTCTGGTTCTACACTGGGAAGACTCAGTGCAGGGGCTCAGCTTGGGTCCTCACTAGCCCAGGCAGAAGGGGCAGCCACACAGTCTGAGCAGACAGTTGTGTTGAATAGAGTGCAGGGGAACAGATGAGGAAACACTCAAGACTGAATCACGGTGTCCCCACCCCCCGAAGTCCCAAAGGGGCTGCTTCCCCGTCGAGGAGCGTGGGAGAGCTCGGACAGGGATGTGCCCTCCTCTGCTCAGAGCTCTGCTCTGCCTTGGGCTCGCCAGAAGCCAGACTCAGGTGGAAATGTGCATGGCTGTGCTCCGGTTTGCTTTTAGGGGCCGCACCTGTGGCGGGGGTGCAGGGAGGGACCTGGAGAACTGGGCAGAGAGAGGCGTTGGCTGCATGATGGTCTGGTGGAGCTCTGGAGCAGGACGGGGTTAGGACTTGGTCCACATGAAGTGGACCATTTCTCCCCTGGGCTGCTAAGTCTGGTGGGGACCATTTCTCCCCTGGGCTGCTAAGTCTGGTGGGGACCACACACGCGGGAATGGGGACTCTTGGCTGAGACAGCTCCCTCAGCTGAGAGCAACGCCTAGGGACGGCGCAGCCGCACTCCTCACAGAAGGCGATCCTGCCAGCCAGGACTGACTGCCCTCCAGGGAGGAAGACACGGCCCAGCATCCACCCGTCCCGACAGCCTCCATATCACTCAGGACAAAGCCACTCCGACTGCAACCCCTGTCTCTGCCACCTCATTCAGTCTAAACTGACCTCACCCTGCTGCGCCTAGAGTGCCTCAGACACACTCCTGCTCCACACTCTCACTGGCACGTCCCTCCGTCCACCTGCTCTGTAACAGCAGGGCCGCATCCCCCCACACCCCGCCTTCTCTCCTTGTCGAAATGCTGCCTTCTCCAGAGACGTCCCCTAACTACCCTACTTAAGATGGAAGCCGCCCTCCCAGAACGCTCTGGCCCCCACACCTTGCTCATGGATCGCCTCAGACAGCTCTCACTCATTTTGTAGCTTCTCTCTCCCCGGGGACAGGGAAGCCTGGTGAAAGCAGGCATTGCTGTCTGCCCTGGCCACAGCCCAGCCTGTAGTTCCTGGCTCCTGGAACAGCCTGGTGGTGTTTGTGGGGTGAGTGAATGAAGAAAGAAAGGAGAGAGCATCAGGCAGTGGACAGATCCAGGCTCCCACAGCTTATCAACTTGCTGCATCATATACTGCAAATGCAAAAGTCATCACGCCACTGAGGCAGGCGGGTCTTTCTGTGATAGGATGGGCTAAGGACAGAGTCTGTGTCCTCAGATTGGTGGGCAAGGCACAGCCACAAGAATGAAAGGCCAAGCTAACAGTAAGCTGGAATTGGAAATGAGTGTACTGGCCCGAGAGCTGCACCAAACATCCAGAAAGAGGTGGGCAGGTGAAGTTGTTCAGCAGGTTTGATACGGAAGGAAGACGGGGCTGATCACACTCCCTAGTTCCCCCCTTCAGGCTACTGCTGGTGAGACTGGCCTTACTGAGCTTCCAGCACATCCAGATGAGGAGGAAAGAGACCCACGGGAGACTTGAATCACCTGAGGGGGACAGCAGCTGCGGCAGGTGCCTTCTCACATCCAGGACCCAGTTGTTTGATCCCATGCTAATCCAGGGGCTGGGGGGAAGGTGTGTGGCAGATGTGGTTAGCATTTACAAGTCAGCTGACTTGATGTAACAGAGTTATCCAGGACAAGCTGAGTGGGCCTGATCTAACCAGCTGTACAGCTTTGAGAGCGGGGTGCCCCCCAAGAAGGAGAAACTCTACCACGCACAGCAGCTCCCGCTCCTCCCCAAGAGCTGCCAGGCTGCCCTTGCTGATGCTGACGGCCTGCCCTGCAGGCTTCAACTTGCCTACTCATTCCCCACAACCAGCTAAGCTGATCCCTTTCAATAAATCTCTTAGTGTCAATAATCCCCAAATAATACACATACAATATAGCCTAATATTTCCCTATATTAATAAATCTATCTCTTTATCTCCTAATTGTTGCATTTTTCTGGGGGGCATTTGACTTACAAATGACCAGAGAACAATGAACTTGGAGAAGGGGCTGTGAACACATTTTTCACCAGTCAGTACAGACAATTTTTCAAGGCCTGATTTGTCAGGACACAGTCACCCAGGGCCTAATCAGACTTAGTATCTGTGGCAGGAGCACAGATGGCCAAGGTCACAGGTTTTCATAGCACAATGAGTGTAAGAGTTGTCCAGAAGAAAACTGACCAGGCTATGAGGGATTTAGCACACAGTGCAGAGGGCAAAAATGGACAATTGTCCAGGACACAGCTGGCCAAGGAGACAGTCATAGAGGAGTGTACATGGATTCCCAGGACCTGGATGGCCAGCCCACTGACATAAGGATAAAGCCAGAAAGAATTTGCTGTCTGAAACACCGTGACCAGGAATGTAGTCCTGGAGGACAAAGCCAGGGTAGATAGGACATCAATGGCCAAGAACACCCTCTTTGAGGACAAAATCAGCGTTGGCAGTGTAGAACAAGTGTTAAGGACACACAGTCAAGGCCAGCACTGTAGACAGCTGCACAAAATGATCATGGTCATGCATGCCCTCAGGGGGATGTTGTCCTTGAGATAAGCACCATGTGCACTTATGCTGGAGTTAGGCTGTGGTTTATTTTTTTCATTTATCCAAGAAGCTATTTTTGTTCATTAAAACCTAGTTACTTGCTGTATCTAGCCAGGATCCTGGAGTGCTCGCTTGGTTAATTTAAGCAAGCAGAGCTTTGACGAAGTAATTTTATTGTCCTCTGGGATTGGCCAGCTTATGCCAAGCCTCACTCTTTCTGTTGAAATGGAGTTAATTTTCACTGAAATTGCTTCTTAGCAGACAAACACATTCCCCATCATTTGAGAGCTTATGCTTCTCCAGTTCTATTATTCCTTAATTTACACACCCAGGCAGCACAGGACCCAGGCCCACGACAGACAGATTCCCCTGAAGGGTGGATGGAGACAGAGAGGACTGCTGCTGCTGCTCAGCCACACACACCCGGGCAGAATCAGCATTAACTGTGAGTCATTAATCGTCCAGTCAGTCTGCACAGCTGGAGGCCCCAGTGTGCCCAGTTCTGTGCCAAGCACAGCAAGAGCATGCAAGGTAGAGGAAACGTACCTTGTCTTAACAACTCAGATTACATGAGGAGGCAAGATGCAGAAACGAAACAGGGCCATACAACTTAGATGTTGGCATTGATCCAGGACTCGGGGGAGTGGACCTGGTGTCCTGATGGACGGCAAAGAGTGGGCAGCCTGAGAAAGAAAGAGTATGGCTCTTGGAGGGTACCTGTCAGCGAGGAGCCCTATCCTCGTGAACTTCAAGGAGGACTAGAAAGTGGGTGCGGTGTGATGGATTTGGTGAAGGGGCCCAGGAAGGCCAGAAAAGCAATCAGTATACTTCAGAGATGCTGTCTTCCCAGAGGACAGGTCAGGACTAGAATCAAGGCTGCGATGATTAACCTAGCTTCTGAGTCGCCATCAGTGCTGGCATCCGAGACACACAGGGCATCAAAGGTGTGATCAAGGCTAGAGATAAGATCAGCACTACGGAGACAAGATCAGCACCACGGAGAGCTCCAGACCAGGCAGCAGGGCGCATCCACAGCCAGGGGCAAAAACATTCAGACCCCAGTTGTGCAAGCAGAAATGAACAGCCCATATTTCTGCATTCATCCTTGGCTATAAAACGAAACTGAAGCAGAAGCTGTGGGCTTTGCTTAGCAGTTAATAAAGAACCTTGAAAAAAAAATGGGAATCTGTTGACACAGATGCTTTGAGAAGACAAGCGGTAAGCTAGCCATTACATCTTGTTAGACGGATTAGGAGAACATGGGGGAATATTTGCATACCAATTACCATAAAATTTAAGTTCAATCTATACTTATTTTATGTCTTGCCTTCAGAAAGTTGAGTTTCTGTCTACATCTGTTTGCTAGGAAGATCTATTTTCTTGTAATATTGAAAATTTTGTCATAATAGTTTCAAAAAGTGTTGACTTGTAACACAGAGATTAAAGACATTTATTAGAGAAAAACTACATTGTTAAAATGTTTGTACTGGAAAAGGATTCATGAAAAGTTGTTTATTTACCTTGATTATAATTAACCCAGTATCTCCCTCACTAATCTAGCAAACTGTTGTCAACTCAAGCCATATAAGAATTCTTTAATGTTACAAATATAGTAGGATGCATATTTCCATGTATAATGCATCTGCAAGCACAACAAAATGACTCTAATATATTAACTTTAAAATCCAAAATAAAATCTTTGTTTATGGAGGGGCAGGTGTGCCTGGTTTCAGATACAGGGATCACATGTATGATCCTGCCACAAACAGAAGTTGTTTGCTCTCTCTTCTCTCCCCTCCCTCCCCTCTCTCTCTTTGCTAATCGAAGCCCCACCCCCCAACCACAGCCCTTGCCCCTGTGGTCAGCTGTTCTTCATTTTACTCACATGTGTTAAGCTGTCTCTTTGTGTCTGCCATCTGACAAGCTTCCAGTTTTGCTTTAGAGCTTAGCTGGGCTCTTCAAACTTAAGAAAGTACTTAACTGCATGCTGTCTCAGTCTATTCAAGCTGCTATAACAAATTATCTCTGGGTAGTTTACGAACAACAGACACTTACTTCTCCCCATTCGAGAGACTGGGAAGTCCATGATCACAGCACCAGCATCTGGGGCTCTGGTGAGGACTCTTTCCTCATAGATGGCAACTTCTCTGTGTCCGCACATGGCACAAAGGACCAACACGCCCTCTGGGGCACTGAGCCCTTCTGAATGCCCCCAGATTGCATTGCAATGGAAATTAAGTTTCAAATCTGGGGCCAGTGTGGTGGTGCAGCAGGTAAAGCCACAGCCTGCGATGCCAGCACCCCCTATGAGCTTCAGTTCAAGTCCTGACTGCTCCACTTCTCATCCAGATCCAGGAAAACGTACCTGGGAAAGCAGCAGAAGATGGCCCAACTACTTGGGGTACACAAATATTCAGACCATGGAAGATGCTTCTACGTTTTTGGGGTGCCCATGGGGGAGGCACAATTTGGGACACATGCCTGGTCTGTCATTTTATTTTGGTATCTAAGTTACACTTTCACTCCTGTTGGTTAACTACTTGCATCTTAGTGAAGACTGGACCCTCAAGATGCCCAGCACGGAGTAAGACTTACGCATTGATGAATGGATGAACAAACAGATGAACGAACTGAGGAAAACATGGGGTAAAAAGGCAAAATGGGCGTTTGGACTTTCCCAGGAGAGGAAAATATCCCAGAGATGAATCCCTGGAGCTGAAGGGCAGGGGGTAGGCTATCTGTTGGGAACAGTTCTGCCAGAGGCTGCCTGGACGATGTCGGCCCTGGGGCTGTCCATTTCCCTCGAGACAGCCCAACTGCTGGATTCCTCCTGGCTTTAGAATCTTGAGGCAGATTAGAGGTAGAGTCTCAGCCCTGCACTCCTGGAGTCCTGAATCTTGGGCAGTTCACTCAATGCTTAGAGTCTCACTTTCCTTGGCTGTGCAGCAGGCAAGGAGAAAAGGGAGGTGGCCTCTTCAGGGTGCAAGCAAGGCTTGACATTTAGCACGCACCCGGCACCACAGGGGTGCTAACGCCAGTACAGCCAGTGCTCCTGTTGCCCACACCAGGGGTCATCCAGAAAGGCAACTCACACAGGCACTGGATGGGGTGACACTACTCACAGAGCACGAGACAGAGGCAGGGAGGTCCACAGTGAGCCTCGGTCCTCCCTGGCCAGTGGGACTCAGCCCACAGCTGAGACAGGAAAAAGGTCTGCAAGCAGCCTCTGAACTATGGGTGAAGGACCTCATCCAGGTACAGCAGTGGGGCTGTCCAGGTGCCATGAGATGCCCGTGCCTAGGCAGAACGAGGAAACACACCCAAAGTACCACAGGGAATGAGCTCCTCAAGCCAGTGAGTCCTGCACAGGCTGTGTGGGGCCCTTATCTCCACAGAAGGAAAGGCTCCAGCCCCAGATACAATTTCATGGGGTGAGCAGGATGTACGCAGGTGTCTTTCCAGACAAGCGTCACTCTTGCCATCATGGTCCTGCTGGCACTCACTTCCTCCTGCCCCTGTCTGCTCCTGCTTCTCCCCTGCTCTGCAAGGAAGGATGGGGTGGGCCTTTGGTGCAGCAATATAGGTACCTTTGGGGACACCTGCACCCCATGTCAGTGTCTGGATACAGCTTCCTGGGAGGCAGCGTGATGGCTTCGTGCTTGGTCCCCTGCCACCCATATGGGATACCCAGATGGAGTTCCAGCTTCATGGCTTTGGCCTGGCCCAGCCCTGACTGTTGTGGCTATTTGTGGGAGTGGAATAGTATATGGAAGACCTCCCTCCCTCCCTCCTTCCCTCCCATCTCTCTCTCTCTCTGTCTCTCTCTCTCCACTCCCTTTTCAAATAAACAAATGAAAATTTGAAGAAAACAACAGAAAAGGTGATTCCTAAAACACAAAGAAAAAGTATCTCTTCTTCAAGGACCTCAGCAGGCCCAGGTCACTGCACTGCTCCCTTCATATTTTCCACTTTTTTAAAAAATTTATGTAATTTTCTGATCACCACCCCGACAAAAAGAGCAAAGTGGAAGGAGTGAGAGCAGCACTGAGGCTCAGCCCATCACTGCCTGGCTTTGCTCACAGCTCCCTGCCTGGCCAAGCAAAGGAGCAAAGAAAGTGAGTTACCAAAACACATCCCAAGTGAGTCTCTTACGCTATACATGAAGTGACATAGAAAGGGTTATGATAGCATTATATACATATTCACATAGAATCTCTGGCAAGATTTATATGAAGACATTGATAGAGACTTCTCCGGGTTATGCAACTGCAGGTAATTTTAATTTTAATTGTGCACATGTTATAATTCTTACATGGAATATTTGTTACTCGGAAACTGCCATGTGGCTTAGCAGTTAAGATGCATATATTCCACACTGGAGTCACTGGGTTTGATACCTGGCTCTGCTCCCAATTCCAGCTTCCTGCTAACGTGCACACTGGGAGGCAGCAGGTGCTGCCTCAAGCTGGTGGGCCCCTGCCACCCATGCTGGAGACCCAGTTCCTGGCTCCTGGATTCAGCCTGGCCCAACCCTGGCTAACGTGGGCATTTGCAGAGTGAATCAGTTGGGAATTCTCTCAAATAAACAAATAAATAAGCTTTTAAAAAGAATCACTATTACTTTGATTAAAACAATAAAATTTATTTTAGAGGTCCCTTTCCACACATTTATTTTCTTCTACTTCTACTTCTTTTATAGACTCACTTTTTTTATGCTGAAATCTTTAATCTCTAATTTACTTTGGTGCAAGCTAAGGGTCTGACTTTACTTTTTCAAAGTATTTAGCCAGCATTTCGGTAGCACGTTCTGAACAATCTGGCCTTTCCCTCTGACATCTAAGCCTTTCTTCCCGTTTGCCAGCTCCTCAATGCCAAGTCCCTTGATAAAAGTCACGGATAAACTGATTGCTCATTTACCCACGTAGCTATTCTAGCAACAAGACCCCACCATGGTGTCACAACTTTTAGTTCTTTTGTTACCTGGTAGCACCAGATCACCCCTGTCATTCTTTTGCACACATTCTTCTGTGTAAGCTTTGGAACTACTCTCCTGAGTTTGAATGGGATGTTATAATTTAAGAAGAATTCACATATTTGAGCTCTTCAGGTTTTTCCTTCAGGCACATGGATCTTTCTTTACCTGTTCAACTTCTTTGGTGTCTATTATTACCCTAATAATTTTTTCCCCCTTTGACCAGTACTGAAAATCTTCTGGGGGAAAAATAAGACTCTAGTTAATTAAAATGAATTTGAACACAGAAGCGAAAACACTGCAAAGTTAAACAAATGGAAACAAGTGAGGCTATTTTCAGAGGAATATTCAAAGGCTTAAGTACATTCAATGTCAAACAAGAAATGAAAATTCAATTTAAAAAGTCTTTTTCTTAAAAAGGGAAGCTAATGAAAACAGAAGAAATAATAGCATAACAAACAAAATTCAAATAGCCAGAAAGTCAGAACTAATGAATAATCAAAGACCTACTTATTCCATTCCTCACTGTAATGGATTTGTCTGTCCTCTTTGAATCCTACCAGTTTCTGCTCCATGTTTTTCAAAACTCTGTTGTTAGGTGCACATATGCTCAGGATTCTTGGAGAACTCACTCCTTTATCACTGTGCAGTGCCCTTTTCTACTAATACTGCTCCTTCTTTGTTCACGTTCAATGCCTGTGCTGTCCTATGTTCATCTACCACCAGCAGGCTCTGATTGGCATTTTCATGGAATCCGGGCATTTCCCACCCATTGTGTTTTCATCCTCTGTCTTTGTAGTCCACATGGATTTTTCACAGACAGCTTGTGGTTGGGCAAGACTCAGGTTTTTAAATATACAAGAATAATAATTCAAATCCCTGGCTAAGTGAAACAAAACAACACAAAATTTA
The DNA here is from genome assembly GCF_033115175.1 of Lepus europaeus. NCBI lineage: Eukaryota > Metazoa > Chordata > Mammalia > Lagomorpha > Leporidae > Lepus > Lepus europaeus. The sequence continues at coordinate 13,785,550 of NC_084835.1, forward strand.
AAAGAAATTAACAAAAGAATGCCATTGTGCAATCTGAAGAAATATGATTTTGGGAAGACTTCCTTGCTGGTGAAAAGTGGGGTCGGGGGAGCTTAGAGAGTTACAGATTCACAATGTCAGGTTTTTTTTTTTTCCTAAAAGAATTTTAATATAAAAGGTATTTAAATAGGTATGAGTGTATAGTTGTAAACTTTGCTGATACAATTATTTCCTTGATGGCTTTTTTTTTTAAAGATTTTTTTTTTTTTGAATGGCAGAGTTACAGAGAGGCAGAGGGCAGAGGGCAGAGGGCAGAGAGAGAGAGAGAGAAAGAGAGAGTCTTCCATCTGCTGGTTCACTCCCCGAATAGTTTCAACAGCTGGAGCTGGGCAGACCTGAAGCCAGGAGCCAGGAGCTTCTTCTGGGTTCCCACATGGGTGTAGGGGCCCAAGGACTTGGGCCATCTTCCTCTGCTTTCCCAGAGCATAGCAGAGAGCTGGATTGGAAGTGGAGCAGCCAGGACTCAAACCGGCGCTCATATGGGATACTGGCACTGCAGGAGGATCCTTAGCCCACTATGCCACAGCGCTGGCCTCTCTTTGGTGGCCTTTGCTCCCAAGTTACATCCTTCCTTTCGATCTCACCACCTGTTCTCCTGAAGCACATCTTACACATGCTTGTCTCATTTTATCACTCATTGCTTTGATTTTTAAAAATCACAAAGGCATTTATGAAAAAAGTCATCCTGCCTTCCCCCTTATCTCAGGATTTCATGGTCTTTCTAGGCTACACTTTGTAGGCTTTTAATGTCTCCATTACCAATACCATACCTACTTTCTTTGGCCTTTGCACTATCTCTCGCCAGCATACTCTGTTTTTATTTTCATATCTCATTTGTTCACTCTTGCCCCCACCTTAGAACATAAGCTCTGTGAAAGCAGAAATTCTTGTTGGTTGTGTTCACTGGGGGTTCTCAAAACCTAAGACAGTGCCTTCAGTTGCTCAATCAATACTTGGTAATCACAGAGAAATGAGTTTCTGAGCTATTTCAATGGTGAATAATTCCTGGCTCAGGACTTCAAAAACCCTGGTGACTTCCTGAGTGGTGGGAGTGTATTGATGTGCCAACCAGACAACTCCTGGTGGGACCCTGGACAGTCTCAGGGCACAGGCCGGTCAACAGAATTCTGCCCAAGAGCAGGAGGAGAGTCGGGGCTTTCAGCAGCTGCCTAACCTCTGAGGAGGGTATGTGTGTGGGGCTGGGGGCAGAGCAGAGTTCAGTTTTGAGCCCAGGAGTTAATCAAGCATGCTGGGTAGAAAAGCCTTGATCAGAATCCAGCCCGCGGGTTGGCAGGTGATGTCTGGAGATTCCAAGCAGAGGGGCCACCAAAGCTCTGTGCCCCCAATCCCTGCCTCCACATCAGTTTCTCCTGTTTATCTCTCCATTTGTTGGGTCCTGATCTGTAGCCTTTTTATAATAAAACCTTAGAAAGAATAGCATTTTTAAATAAAGATTTATTTATTTTTATTTATTATTTGACAGGCAAAGTGACAGCAAGAGAGAAAGAAAGAGAAAGAGAGAGAGAGAGAGAGAGTTGGGGGAGGGATCTTTCACTTGCTGGCTGACTCCCCAAATGCCTGAAACAGCCGGGGCTGGGCCAGGCCCAAGCCTGGAGCCTGGAACTCCATATAGCTCTCCTGTCAGGGTGAAACCAGAATCCCTATATGGGATGCGGGCGTCCCACATGGCAGCTCAATCCCCTGCACCACAAAGCCCACCCCCAAAAGAAGAGCACTTTCAATGAGTTTGGGGAGCTGTTTTATTAATAGGGAATCTGACGAAGTGAGGGGAAACTGAATTTGTACGTGGTCAGCTAGAAGTGCAGGTGCCCCGGAGCCTTGGCAGCTGCACGTGCAGTGGGGACTGTCTTGTGGCTGACTCTGAGCATAACCTGGAGTGTCCAACGCTAACTCAGGGATAGTGTCAGAATTGTACTGCAGTGCACCCTCATGGGGCTAAAAGCAGAGAAAAATTGCTTAGGTGGAGAAAACGTAATTTTGTTGAAAGAAAATACTGAGCATCAGCAGCAGACAGAGGTAAAGGAACGAGAAAACACCAGTGAAGTAGCTGTGAGTAGCTAACATTGTGAAGGTCCCTTAGGAGACTTTTTATAAAAGCTTATATTTATTATTTATAAAGAGGAACACGCAAATATGTGTTGGGTCTCCTCTGAAAACCTTGGAATCTCCTGAGTGATGAGAGTGTCTTTCTGTGTGCTAATGAGATGATTGATGGCTGGGGTTCCTGGACAGGCCCTGGTTGGAGCGCTGGTGCGAGGGGAACCAAACCTGTGATTAGAGGGCTAGAACTTTCATTCTCACCCCTGAGCTCTGGGAAAGGGGTACGGCTGAAGGCTGAGCTGATCGCCTATGACCAATAATGCCATCAGTCATGCCTACATAAAGTAACTCCAGCAAAATCCAAAAGGACTCGGGGTTCAGAGAACTTCAGGTTGATGAACAAGAAAGCATCTGTGTAGTGGGGCAGGGTAGCGACCCCCAACTCCCCCCAGACAGAAGCTGCTGTGCATGGGGCTGTTCTGCACCTTGCTTTTCATACCACTCCATCTGTACCATTTATTTTATCCATTAGAAACAGGCGTGGTGCTTGGTGCACAGGTTAGGGTGGCACTTGGCATCCCATGTCAGAACATCTGGGCTTGAGTTCCAGCTCAGCTCCTGACCCATCTTCCTGCTAATGCACACCCTGGGAAGCATCAGGGTCTCTGCCACTTACGTGGGAGACCCGGACTGAGTTCCAGGCTCCTGGCTTTGGCCTTGTCCAGCCCTGGCTATGGTGGGCATTTGGGGAATGAGCCAGCAGGTAGGAGCACCCTCTGTCACTCCTTCAGATAAAAAAAAAATAAGAAAATAAAATATCCTTTGTAGTAAATTGGTAATAATGAATAGAATATTCCCCTAATTTTTGCGAGGATCCCAGCAGTCAGGGGAGGGTCATGGGAACCCCAGTTTCTGGCAGGTTGTCAGAAGCACAAGTCACAAGCTGGGGTTTGCAATTGGCATGTGATGTGGGGGCAGTCTTGCGTGACCAAGCCCTCGAACTGCGGGCTCTGGTGCTGACTCCTGGTCGACAGAGCCAGAACTGAATTGAAATGTAGGACGCCCAGCAGGTGTCCACTAGAGAATTGCTTGGCATGACAGGAAAAACCCACACACATTCCTTGTCAGAAGTGAAGCCCTGAGACTGCTGAATGAGAATATGGCAGGAGAAAAACAGTTTGTTATTTTCTTTACAGACCAGTGATCAATACAGTAAAAACAGAGGTGCCTAATTTATCGGCCACAGCCTGTTAGCAGTAGAGAAAACTAAGGACTGGGAGAAAGAATTTTTAATGGAGTGAGAGAGTTTTTTTCCCTACAGAGTGAGGTCATACATGAATATCACTTTCATCTATATGCTTGTATATTTGCAACCTTGAAAAACCAGGAGGTTTCTTAAAAAAAAAACACAATTGATCGAAATGAACTAGAGAAAAAGGCAGAAAGATGGACTACACTAGGAACCATGAACGAATTTGATAAATTTATCCACAAGCAAAAACGACCTTCAACGACAGTGCTGAAATTTTGATGGGTAGATTTCTTCCCCCCAGGTCTGGACAAACGGGTAAATTCTCAGCTCTATAAACGTCTGGCGAAATCTCTCACTGAGGTCAGCTCCGGGAGTGATTTCTTCCCTCGTTTGGTCTGGATTTATCATCTCCCAGTGTCCAGACTCTATTGATTTTCTTTCTGTCCTAGCCAGGGCTGTTCAGCTTCGCTGCCTCTCCCAGCGAGTTTCCCCCTTCTCCGGAGAGAAGCCTGGTGGCTGTCTGCACCCTGCTCAGAACCCAGATGTCTAATTACAGAATCCTTGTAAACTAATTTCTTTTATAAACGTGTAGATACACAAGGAGTGCACTACCGTTAGACAGCAGTAAGGGCAGAAACCCACATTAGGACAGTCCCTGGCTCCAGAGCCTGCTGGGCAGCACGGCCCCTGTGGTTAACAACATGCATTGTACACTGAAAATCTTAGGAGATGAGGTCTCTTGTGATGTGCCCTTACCACGATAATAATAAAAAAGATGATGGGGCCAGCACTGTGTTGTAGCAGGTAAAGATGCCGCCTGCAGTGCTAATATCCCATGTGGGCGCTAGTTTGAGTCCCAGCTGCTCTACTTCTGATCCAGCTCTCTGCTATGGCTGTGAAAGCAGTAGAAGATGGCCCAAGTATTTGGGCCCCAAAACTGCATAGGAGACCTAGAAGAAGCTCCTAATTCCTGGCTTCAGATCGGCGCAGCTCTGGCCACTGCAGTCAGCTGGGGAGTGAACCAGCAGATGGAAGATTTCTCTCTCTCTATCTTTAACTTTCAAATAAATAAATAAATCTTTAAAAAAAAGATGAGTGGAGTTCATTAAATAATTCACAAAATAAAAATAAATAAGCCTTTATTGATTTCATGTACTTAAGGAAATAACTTTATTAGGGGGAGGGGAGAGTTGTTTTTTGTTTTGTTTTGTTTTAGATTTATTTGAAAGAGTTACAGAGAGGGAAAGATGGAGATACAGAGTTCTTTTATCCACTGGTTCACTCCCCAAATGGCTGCAACAGCTAAAGATGAGCCAATCCAAAGCCAAGAGACAAGAGCTTCTTCCAGGTCTCCCTCAAGGGTGCAGGGGCCCAAGCACTAGGACCATCTTGCACTGCTTTCCCAGGTGCATTAGCAGGGAGCTAGACTGGACTTGGTGCTGCAGCGCCTGGCTTTACACCACAGCACTGGCCCCAAGGGAGAGGTGTTCTTAACTTCGAGGAAATAAAATGCTATGCCTAGAAATCAAAGTAAGGTTTGATTTTTTTTTTCTTTTTAGTGGTGGGGAAAAAAGAAATAAGGAAAGTGCCTGGACACAATCGGCTGTACTGCAGGTGCCTTCCTTCTCATGGGGAGTGGGTGGAGACCCCGGGTTTTAACAGGCCATTCAGGTCAGAAGCAGGGCTCAGCAGAGACCTGAAGTAGTTGGTGTAAAGAGTCCGTTTCCTGCTTTCTTTTTAAAATATTTCCTTATTTATTTGAGAGTCAGAAGTAGAAAGAGGGTGGGACACAAAGAAAGACAGAGAAATCTTCCATCCACTAGTATACTTCTGAAATGGTTGCAATGGCCAGGGCTGAGCCAGGCTAAAGCCAAAGCCAGGAGCTTCTTCCAGGTCTCCCACATGGGTGCAGGGACCCAAGCAGTTGGGACATCCTCTGCTGCTTTCCCAGGCCATTAGCAGGGAGCTGGATCAGAAGGGGAGCAGCCAGGATGTGGACCACGGCGTCACCATGCCAGCCCCTATTTCCTTGTTGTATAATTGTGCTCTAGCCAAGTCAACTTCATCTCGTGTTGCCCGCTTTCCTCTTTGATGCATACAGAATTACAGGGAATTTTGGTTTTTGGGATCCAAGCATAAAGACAATTTTTGATGAGGTATTGGCTTGCATCCTTATTTTCTGCCTCTAGGGAAAGCATGAGCAGGGACGGAGCAGACCAATACCACTCTCTGGCCAGGAGGTCACCCATAGCCTGGCCCTGGGGGGCTCTTGGCACCTTGGCTGGGAGTCTGTTGGGGGAAGGGACCCCTGGCACACCCGCTCGGCCCAGTGGGATGCATTATCTCAGGTCTTTGAGCAGTTTCACCTTCCAGAGAGCAGGTCGGGGTCAGCACGTGAACTGTCCAGTGTGATATTCAAACAGCACAGCAGAACGGGATAAATCCCCCTCCGCCACCCACCCCCCTGCTCCCGCCCCGTCGGACTTCCTCATGCCAGGAGGCCCTACAGCAAAAGAGCAGCCACTCAGTGACTCGTCCACTACAGAATGGATTCCAGAGGCTGAGAGCCTGCAATCTGGGTGCTGCGTGGCCGAATTCCAGGAGGGCCCTCATCTAGGCTGTGTTCGGCTGATCTCTAGACTGGGACTCTAGACAGTGTCCTGTCTGTGGAAAGAGGGGTTGGAGGGCTCTCCTGGGCTTCTTCCGGGAGGGCACTGACCTCCCTCACAGCTGCTCTACCCTTGCAATCTCATCACCCCGTAAAGAGCCCACTCTGACCCCACCACATTGGGGGCTGGGGTCCCAGTAGATGAATGTAGGGGATGACAGACATTCAGTCCACAGGAGGCAGTGTGCCAGCCTGGGGCACACAGGGAATCCTGGCAATACCATGGCCACAGAAAGTGCAACTCTACCTGTTGTCATCCCCACCCCCAAGGATCCTAGGGAGCCACAGGACATGTGACAGAGAGAATGCAGGGAGAAGGAGGGAGAAAAAGCCACCCCATTCCTCTCCCACCAAGAACCTCATTGAGGCAAGAGCAGGAGAAGCAAGCGATTTCCATTAGCTGAGAGCCTGGAGTTATGAGGGGGATTGGACAGGATTTTTTTCTACTTCTTAGGGATCAGAAAAGCTGGGAGCCCTGCTCGAGACTTCACCCAGGGAAAGAAAATGTGACCTGGCCTGGACAACTGACCACGGGGAAGAGTGAAGCTGCTAGTCACCTGTTCCCACCTCGTAGCCAGGCTCACGTCACGATGTGAAGTCAAATTTAAAAGGCAGTTCAAGGGAGAGGGAGAGGGCTCCTCCGGCTGGGGGCTGCCTCACAGTGTCCTGCAAAGCAAATGAATCAAAGCACCGGGTTGTGGGAGATGGAAGGCGACTCCAGTCCTGGCAGCCCATCAGATAAGATGCACACACAAAGAATAAAGAAAAGTTGCCTGTGCACGATTCTCAAATACAACATTTCTGTGTGCAGCCTTTCAGACCCGATTATTGGACAGTGATGACACTTCCGGTCATCTCAGAGAGCTGTCTCCCATATTCCAAAAACTGGAGCTCGGCACATCTGGGTGAGATTCAACAGTGTCCATGCTGGACTCCTCACCACCATCCATCTCCTTCAGCCTGTGGGAAGACCTCTGCCCCTTAGGATGCAGCAACACGGAGATGGCCAGTGCAGGTGGTGCCCTCCCTGGCCCTCGGGCTGGTCCTGGGGCCCAGCAGCGTGGCCGGGTCTGGGAAGGGGCAGCTTTAAGTGTATGTGAGGTCACAGCTGGATTTAGATACCGTGAGTTTTCCATACTTTCTTCATTGCTGACAGTGGCCAGATATGGCCAAGGCGTAGGAAAGAGGGACGTGAGAACCCTCTGGAAGCCAGAGGGGCAGGCAGAAGGAAGCCGGGTGTGGACTCCCGGGCCAGAGCAGACTCACTACACCACGTGCATGCATGGAAGCTCTCCTCGCATACAGAAGGAACAGGCAGTGTTTGGGATCCTGCATTTTACTCAACACACTGTAAGCATTTCCCATCACAGATAAACTTCCACAGCTTTCCTGCCAATACTTAACTGAGAAATTGAGTATTTGGAAGGATTCTAATGGGCCCGGAAACTCAATATCAAATCAGTAGCCATCACATTAAACTTTGATAGAAATTAGGAGTAAAATGTGGATATTGGTTTCTATCATTTTTAACATTTTACTGTAGTTTCTAGCTAGTTCAATTACAAGTGAACCATAAATAAGAGGTGAAGAGAAAAACTTGTAATTATTTAAAAGCAATATGTTTATATATATCTATATTTCCCAAGAGTGTCAAAGGAAAAAAAAAAAATAACTGGAACTAATTAAGAGGACTCAGTCTAAATAGAAGACAATTTTACCCAAGTGAATGAATTCTCTATATAAGTAACCAGTGCCATCAAAAAAGATCCTATTCAAACAGGGGCAGAAAATAATAAAATGCAACAAAGAAACACTAAAATGTTTCAAGATAATATTTTCTGGGGCCGATGCTGTGGTGCAGTAGGTTAATCCTCCGTCTGCAGTGCCAGCATCCCATATGGGCGCCAGTTCTAGTCCTGGCTGCTCCTCTTCCAATTACGGCCTGGGAGAGCAATCCTTGGGCCCAAGTCCTTGGGCCCCTGCACCCATATGGGAGACCAGGAAGAAGCCCCTGGCTCCTAGCTTCGGATTGGCAAAACTCCGGCCATTGCGGCCATCTGGAGAGTGAACCAACAGAAGGAAGACCTTTCTCTCTGTCTCTCCCTCTCACTGTCTGTAATTCTACCTCTCAAATAAAATAAACAAAATCTTTAAAAAGAAGTGTGGGAGGGGAATTGACAAATCTCCCATAGAAAAATTCCAAGTAATTTAGGTAGATACACTGCCCTCGGGGAGTAGAGCATGCACCCCACTCTGGGAGAGCCTTCCTAGGGGCATGGTGGAGAGGGCAAGAACAGCTGCAGGGGGTGGGGGTGGGCTGATCAGGTAACACGACCTCAGCCAGGTGGCCAAGGTCAACATCACAAGCAATGTTGATGGTGGGAGCCCTGACAGGATGAGCTTAACACTTCTCTTTGGTCTCCCTCCCTAAAACATTCAACTCCAGCTGAAGCCAGAGGCAAACACCAGACAGATCTCAACTACAGGCCCTGCTATGGAACATCTGACCAGTCCTCCTCAAACTGCCAAGGGCATCACGAGCAGAGTGACTGTGAGCAACTGTCACAGGCAAGGAGAGCCGAAGGAGACAGAAGGCTAACTAGAATGTGGTGTCCTGGAACAGAGCAAGAGCAGCCTGTAAAAACCAGGTAAATCCGAGTCAGGCATGGACTTAGCTAATCGATACTGGTTTGTTAGCAGTTGGCATCTGGCCTAGTGGTTAAGATGCTGGTTCAAATGCCCGCACCCCAGATCAGAGTACCTAAGTCTGAGGCCCAGTTTTGGCTTCTGATTGCAACTTCCTGCTGGTGAAGACCCTGGGAGGCCGTGGCGATGGTTCAAGTAGCCGAGTTCCTGCCGCCCACATGGGAGACAAGGATTGAGTTCCTGGCTCCAGGCTTCAGCCCTCAGCTGTTGACGGCATCTGGGGAGTGAACTGACAGACAGGAGCCCTTTTTCTCCTTTCCCCTCTCTGATTAATTAATTAACTAAATTTAGAAATGCTGTTTCATAATTCTAACAAATATACAGTAATTGTAAGTAATGTAAGAGGTTAGGAACGGGGAGCTGGATGTGGGGTATGCAACAACTTTGTGTTTTCTTTGTAAATTTTCTGTAAATTACTAAAAGCATTCTAAAGTCAAAAGTTAATTCAGAAATACATGTCAACCCTTCCTTAACCTATTTATTTTAATGTAATTCAAAATCCCCCAGATTTTTTTTTTCTAAACCGAAAACTGGTTCACAAAATAGTGCAGGTTGTTGTTAAAAGAGGAGGAATAGTTAAGCCAATTTTAGAAAAGCTAAGTAAGGGAGTGACTTTCTCTAACTGATATGAAAACACATAAAGGAACAACCTTAAAACACCAGTTCTGATGAAGACACGGATTGATGGAATGGAAAGCTTGACCCAGAAACCAACTGCAGAGAGCATACACATGTGACCTCTATCAAGGTGGCCGCTCTGGTGGGCTGCGAACGGGGAGAGCCACGTTTGAGACGGATCGGGCACACAGCTGCACACAAGCTCCCTGTTTTGTTTTATTTGAGCTGGGGCCCAGGTGCAGAGGCAGTGGTTTCACTCCTCAGTGCACAGCTGGCTCTGCGTGGCTCAGGCCAGGCGGTTCTTCCTGGTTGCATTTTGTCTCTCTTCAGGCTTCATCCTTCCCTCCCCTGGCGAAACTCAACCCAGTGGATTTGGTTTATGGGTTAGAAATGCAAGCGCTTTTAAAAACAGGTTGTATTGCTTTATCTACAAGTTTTCAACTTACATCAATGGTAACACCAATCGGTCTAATTGTGCTTTTTCCATTTTCACTCAACACCGTACGTGCTAATACTGCTCCCTACTGCTGCACCTACGTCTAGTCTGATGCTCTGCACTGCTGTGTCTACAGAACACAGAACACGCCTATGACACGTAATACTGCACTCCCCTGGGGACGAACACATAGGCTGCCTCAGCCCTCCCAGTTCCCCAAATGGTGCTTCCTCATAGGAGTTTTCTCAGGCAAGCCTGGCCCTCACTAGGATTGACAATCACGAGAGGGTGTTCCTGGTCCTAAGGCCTCCAGGCCTACTCCAGCCAGGCATGCTCTGGACATTGGTCACCTGCACCATCTCCCACACTTGTATTATCTCACGTCCTCATGTTTGCCCACACAGCAGGTGTATAGTCACAATGCCTGGATGAGAAGGTCTAGTTTAACTACTGAAAAGCTTGGGCCTTGCTCCATCTTCTTGTTCTCCATTCTCCTTGCGCCTTCAATGGATACCTCACTCCTATCTTCTGTTCCTTACGCCGTTGGGATTCGCGCCTTTCTCAGCGATGCCCAGGAATCCCTTCTCCGTTCTGGAGTAGCTCCTTTGGCTGACAGTGGTCTTTCTGCCTTCCTGTGGAAACAGCATTCCACAGCCATGCAGGCAGACTACGGAAACCCCCAAAGTGCCCCTCCTGAACCTCCCCCTGTGCAGGAAGCCCTGCCCTCTCCCACTTAGGAGACAACCCAGGCCCCCCACCCATTCCCCCGGCTCCCATCCAAGGGGTTCTCTCTGCACTGTTGGCTTGACAAATCCACCCACCTCCCTCTGGCTTTTGGCACGTCTCTGAGGCTATCTTTGGAAGCAGTGGTCCCACGCTAATTTGACATCTTACCTACAGCCAGAAGATAGTGTGCCACATGCCAATTTTACAGGGAAAAAAAGCTGGGAGAAAAACACTGAAGTACTTTTTCTATGTGTATATTGAAAGTATATTAAAGCGTTTTTTAGGGAAAACATATAATTATTGTGTTTGCCACATCTAGCAGCTGAAAACTGCTCTTCTTGTTTTCCCCAAGTCCTTATCATTTTCTTGGTTGGTGGCAGACCAAATTACTACTCAGCAGCCCTTGTGTGATGCCTGAACATTAAACAGAACCCGGTGTCACAGCAACAACTCCATCGGCTTTGCACCATGGGCTGTGGAAGTGACAGATTTAAGTCTCAATGATTAAGGAACGACCCAAGCTGTATCCCCCATGGGTTGAGTGTCCTGTGGCTCATAATTTTTGTGAAGAAATCCATCAACAAAAAGTGAATCTCGGCCGGCGCCGTGGCTCAACAGGCTAATCCTCCGCCTTGCGGCGCCGGCACACCGGGTTCTAGTCCCGGTCGGGGCACCGATCCTGTCCCGGTTGCCCCTCTTCCAGGCCAGCTCTCTACTGTGGCCAGGGAGTGCAGTGGAGGATGGCCCAAGTGTTTGGGCTCTGCACCCCATGGGAGACCAGGAGAAGCACCTGGCTCCTGCCATCGGAACAGCGCGGTGCGCCGGCCGCAGCGCGCTACCGCGGCGGCCATTGGAGGGTGAACCAACGGCAAAAGGAAGACCTTTCTCTCTGTCTCTCTCTCACTGTCCACTCTGCCTGTCAAAAATAAAAAAAAATAAAAAAAAAGAAAAAAAAAGTGAATCTCATGTCTTCCTGGTGAGATTCTTTTTTTCCTCCTGGTCACACTCCATCAGAATCTTGAGGGTGGGACCCAGGCATCCACGTTTTATAAAATCTCAGGTATTTTAAGGACAGCCAAGGATGAGAAGTGGTGCTGATTCGGGCTCCTGATTTTTAAACCAAGCTGCACACTGCATCGCCTGGGAAACAAAGATGGAGTCTCTTTCCTTGATCTCACTCACCGAGGTTCTGGTTTCACTGGAATGGAGTGCAGCCTGGGCACTGGGAGTTTTAAACGCTCTTTAAGGGAACCTAATGTGCAGCAAGTATAAGGACCACTGCCCTAGCGAGCTGAGACAGACCCCAGCTCCCACACCCAGCAGGGTCCCCAAAAGCTTATCTCACGGAAGAGGGCCCCTTCCTCCTGGGTATACTCTCTTCATGGCAGTGTGCACCCAGCTACTGTTCCAACAGAGCACAACTCTCACAGGTCACACTATCATCAGAGCATCCCTCAGGTTTGGATGAGGACAACATTGAGACTACCTGGCCCTTCCTTTCCTCCAACTCCTTTAAAAGGACCCCTTAAAAACCTTCTGCTTGGGGCTGGCACCATGGCATAGTGGGTTTTAGGGGCTGTCTGTGACGCTGGCAATCCATCTGGGCCAGTGCAAGTCCTGGCTGCTCCACGTCCCATCCAGCTCTGCGAATGCACCCGGGAAAGCAGCAGAGGACGGCTCAGTGCTTGGGCCCCCGCATCCACGTGGGAGACCGGAAGAAGCTCCGGGTTTCACTGTGGCCATGTGGGGGCTGAACAAGCGGATAGAATCTTTCTCTCTGTCTCTGTCTTTGTCTCTCTCCTTCTCTCTCTAACTCTGCCTTTCAAATAAATAAAACTTTAAGCAAGTAAACAAAAAAACCAAAAACCTCCTGCTCTTGAATTTCTATTTCTGAGATGGCATCCTGGGAAGACAACCTGAGACACTGGGCTTCATTAAAATGAAAATCTTCTGTTCTTTGACAGATACTGTTCAGGAAATGAAAAGAGAAGTCATAGACTGAGGTAGAACACATCCATCAAACCTCTGGAATCCATAATACATAAAGAACTTTCACAGCTCAATAACACAAAGTCAGCCCAATGATAAAATAGTTTTTTTTTTTAAAGATTTATTTATTTAAAAGACACACAGAGAAAGAGATCTTCTACCCACTGGCTCATTCCCCAGATATTTGCAACCAGGCCGAGGCCAGGACGCTAGAATTCCTCTGAGTCTCCCACGTGGGTGCAGGGGTCCAAGCACTGGGGCCATCTTCTGCTGCTTTCCCAGGTGCGTAAGCAGGGAGCTGGATCAGCAGTGGAGCAGACAAGGCTTAAACTGACACTTTGTCACTGAAGATGGCGGTTTAACCCACTGTGCCACCGCGGCAACTCCCAAATGCTCAAAATTTTGAACAGGTACTTCACAAAAAATGTGCAGGTGTGGTCAATGAACACATGAAAACCCAGTAAGGATGGAACCATGTAGGGGGGGCACAGAGCATCTTCTGGTGCCAGGAAGTATGGAGGTTCTCAAAACAAAACAGCCAGCCACGAGGACTGCGGAGAGGAAGTCACAAGTACCCAGCAGCCACCCGAGACACGGCCCGCAGACAAAGCTGAACCTTTGCACAACAAAATAACTAAATAATTACTTAACTGAAATATTCAATAATTAAATAATAAAAATAACTGAAACATTCAGATAAATAACTAAGCAGTTAATCTAATTAAATATGGGATTATAACCCGAGGTAGAAAACATGCAGCCTTGAGTCCATACTGACATAAACAAATGCATGGCAGAGAACAGATCTCCCAGAGGGAAGAATTCCAAGTACTTTGGGGAGATTCCCTCAAGGGGTTGAAGGGAAGCCCCCCTCCCCTTAGCTGTGGGCTGTGTGTAGCAACCTCCAAGGAGGCAGCAAGGCAAGAAGGGAAAAGAGAAATCTAACAGTCTCCTTTGTTAGGTCCTCGAGGTCAGCTCACCCACCACGCCGGCAGCAGACACCTGGACAGGGCACGTGGAGAAGGGCCTTTTCCCTCCATCAACTGCTTCGAAAAAAACATGGAGTCCCAATTCAATCAGAAGCACGCCAGACAAATTCCATCATGGAGGACATTCTACAACACGCCCGGCCAGTGCTCAGAACGGTCAAGGTCCTCAAACAAGGGTGGGCTGGGAAATCGTCGGCCAGGAGGAGTCACGACTAACTGCAAGGTGCTATCCTGGATGGGATCCTGGACAGAAAAAGTCCACTGGGCACAAGCATGAAAGCTAAATAAATGTGGGAGTTGATAAAAATGGTTGCTGTTGGTTTGTTCATTATAATAAACGTACCCAACTAATGTAAGTTGTCAGCAATGGGCTAACCTGGGTTTTGGGTATATGACAATACCCTACCAGAAATTCTCACTACTTTTCTATGAGCTGAAAGTTGTTCTAAAATAATTTTTTAAAAACCACCTGTTTAGAAAAACCAACATGCTCGCACATCGTTAGCCATGAAGGGGACTAAAATTAGAACCCAAGAAACACCACTCTGCAGACTGAACAGCCGAAATGGGAAGCATCAATAGTAGCTCACGTCAGCAAGGGAGAGCAAGGGTGTGGAGCGATGGAGCTCTCCTCCCAGGCAGGAGGGAGTGTAAAACCACAAAGCCACTGGGGAGAACAGTTAAATAGCTTATTTTAAAAAGATTTATTTTATCTATTTGAAAGGTAGAGTGACAGAAAAGGGAGAGACAGAGAGAGAGAAAGTTCTTTCACCCGCTAGTTCACTCCCCAGAGGGGCAGAAGCCCACAACAGCATTTGGGTCTCCTATATGGGTGGGGTCCAAGCTCTTGGGCTAAGTACTTTCCTAAGTACATTAGTGGGGAGCTGGATCATCAGCAGAGCAACAAGGACTTCAATCCGGGATGCCGGCGATGCAAGCTGCAGCTTAACCTGCAGTGCCAGTTCTGGTTCCAGTTTGCTAAGTTTTAAATAAAGTTATAAAGTTAAAAGAATACTTGATATTCAACCCAGAAATCCCAAGGTAGATATTTACCAAAGCAAAATGAAGCTTAAGTCTACCCAGAAGTTCATGGCAGTTTTATTCATAACATCCCAGAACTGGAAATAATCCAATGTCCATCAATTCGTGGAAGGTTAAGCATACTGGGGTATATTCTGTAAGGTAACATTCTTCAGTCATAAAGAGAATGGATTACTCATGGATATCACAACATGAGTAAGCCTCAACAACATCACAACAAACAAAAAGAGCACGCCCTGTATGATTCTATCTATATGAAATCCCGGAACAAGCAAAAAGCAATTAATAGTGATAAAAAGCCTTGGGCTGCCTTGGGCGGAGGGTAAGGGAGGGGCTTGACAGCCCAGTGGCACAGGAACTGTCTGAGGTGAGGAAAATGTTTGCACCATAACTGCATTGGTGGGGAGACTGTACTAGAGGACTTCAGAAGGTTCAGGGACAAGGGGAATTAACAGACAAGCTATCTTGGTGCAAAAGTATTTTGAAATCAATGCATTTTTTTCGTAATATGTATTTCCATGAACTTTGTTAATCAAAACACACTGAGTTGTGTACTTAAAGTGAATGTATTTTTGCTGGTGCTGCGGCTCACTAGGCTAATCCTCTGCCTGCGATGCCGGCACCCCGGGTTCTAGTCCCGGTTGGGGCACCGGATTCTGTCCCAGTTGCTCCTCTCCCAGTCCAGCTCTCTGCTGCGGCCCGGGAAAGCAGTGGAGGATGGCCCAAGTGCTTGGGCCCTGCACCCGCATGGGAGACCAGGAGGAAGCACCTGGCTCCTGGCTTCGGATCAGCGCAGCATGCCGGCCGTGGCAGCCATTTGGAGGGTGAACCAACGGAAGGAAGACCTTTCTCTCTGTCTCTCTCTCTCTCTCACACTAACTCTGCCTGTCAAAAAAAAATAATAAAAAATAATAAAAACATTTTAAAAAATATATTTTATTGTGTACAAATGATACCTCAAATTGATTTTTCACAAAGGAAAAGAAAAAGTCACACTGCCTACCTGAACTGCACTGTTCAGGTGCTCATTGTAGAATAAGGCTTCAGACACCACCATGGGTCCCTGTCCTGTGTCCTGGCCCATCTCCACATTCCCCTCTTGGACACTGCTTCTTCTGTGCCCAGCACGTGGAACCTCAGCGGCCTGTGTCTCACACACACATCTCCTCACCAATCAAAAAGACGCCACTTGATGTTCTCACATGGCCGCTCCAAAGCCCCTTCAACCAGGCTCGCAGACCTGCTCAGAGCAGGCGCCTGGTCTGTTCTGACATGAGGGGCCATCAGCGTGCCAGTGTCCTTACCCTTCCTGGACTCACCACACCACCACCAACTTTGGTTCCTTTGTAAATGTCTCCCCAGCTATGGAAAGCTCCCTTTTACCGTCACCTGAGCTTGTCTCCCAAGACCCTGAGTTCAACCTCAGGGCTGCGGTATGCCCCTTCCCCTCTTGACTGGATCTGGGCACCCTCTGTCTTTGTGTCACAGCCAGGGTGGCTGAATCATTGTCCGTTGCCTTACACCTTTCCAGGCTCTCCCTGCCCTCAGAACGAGCCGAGAATCAAGCGGTGTCCCTGGCCCCCACTCCCAAGAGCCCCCTCAGGCTGGCACTGGCCTCCCCTCCATTCCAGAAATGGTCTGGGTTCCCACTCATATCTGGGCTTCAGCCCATGCTCCACTGTAGTGCGTCCCCTCCCCGCCCCCACCCCCAACCTGGTTTAAGTCAACTAATTGTTCAAATCTCAGCCCAAACGTCCCTCCACCCACACCTCCAGACCTAATGAGATCTGTCTATTAGCCACTCCCAGGGGACCACACCTCCCTTTCACTAACAGTTAACTAAATCAAAATTATGTATACATTTTCTCCTGTAATGATTTGGTTAATCCATCAATCAACCAATCATTTACATCTATGAACAACTTCATCATGGCAGGGCCCCATTTGACAGGCAGAAGACTAGCCCAGTAGTCATCTTCCCAATTCAAGCCAGCCTACCCTATCATGGCTCCACCTACTCTGGTCCCACCCTGCTCTCCACTTCTGTCCAATCACGTCTCAAACTGATGAGTGACAAAGCTATATAAAGACAACGGGCACCAAGCACAGAGCAGTCAGCTTCTTGCAGGGCTCCTGGGTGGTCACAGCCTGCTCCGTGCTCCCTCCTTCCTGCCTGGTGGAGCTACACTGGAAGGCTGACATCAGGACCACAGCTCCGATCCTGTGGATATTCTGAGACTCCCAAACCCTCAGGCCTCTCTCCCTTGAAAGATCTCCCTGAAGTGGTTCCTGCTTCTCTGACTTCAAGACCAGCTGCGAAGAACACCACCTCACAGAGATCAGGTACTGGTCTGGGAGTCCCCAGGGAGACGGGCAGATGCTGCATTGTCCCTGCGGGGACAGAATCTTGGGGGCCCTGGAAGAGCCAGTAGGACTCTGCTCTCTGGCTGTGTTCCCCCTCCCCCATCTTTCCCTCTTCCTCTAGGGTTGGACTGTTCCTTCACTTGACCAACATTAATCTCATGTCTCCCATGAGATTACTTGTAGGAATGGGAATGAATTACCAGCTGAGCTACAGGCCAGTCCCTTTGTAATATGTCCACCTCTCCTCGTCCTCTGAACCCCACAATCTTCACACAGCCCCCCTCAGCTGTGGTCCACATGCAGCCAGGCTCTTGGAGTGCAGTGAGCAGCGGTGCCCACCATGAGTGGTGCCGTGGGGAGACTGGATCTATGTGGTGCTTGGGAAATAAGGGTGTGGTTCTGGCCCCAGCTTAATGTGCTTAATCCTCTCTCCCCACTCAGATTCCTTATGGAGGAACAAAGGCCAAAGAAACAGCGGTGCTTGTGCCCCATGGCCTGTGATCAAGGTACTGCCAAATGCCTGTCGCGTTCTTTTTGATTTTTTCCTGTCTTCCCCCCTATACTTTCAGTGTTTCCTTGTGTAACACAGAGGTCTGCATATGGCAATATTATGAGACACGGCAGTCCCTGCCCTTTCTCATTTTCCCACACCTTAGGGATAATCAGCTTACATCTGAGGAGACCATTTCTTTCTTTCTTTTTTTTTTTTTTAGAATGAACTTTTGGCTTATTGATTTTTTTCCAGATTTTTAAAAACATTTTATTTGAGAGGAAGAATTACAGAGGGAAGGACAGAGAGAGGTCTTCCATTTGATAGGCCACTCCCCATATGGCCACAACTGGGCCAATCTGAAGCCAGGAGCCAGGAGCTTCCTCTGGGTCTCCCACATGGGTGCACGGGCCCAAGGACTTGGGCCATCCTCTGCTGACCTCCCAGGCGCATTAGCAGGGAGCTGGACTGGAAGTGGAGCAGCTGGGACTGCAACCAGTGCCCATTTGGGACGCTGAAGAGTTAACCTGCTGTGCCACAGAGCTGGCCCCTAAATGGTTTAACATTAGTTCTCATTCTGGAAATAATCTCTGCACAGTACTGATTTTTGTTTTTCATGTTAGACCGTGTATGGGCTTCCTTGCTGGCTGTAGGAGCAGTCAGCTCCAGTTTATCTATTCCTGTTTTCTCACCAGCACCAGCAAAGCCCTCTCTACACCCTGACCCACCCATTCCAGCCCTCTCACACCTTCTGCCCCACCCTACCTCCCAGGAGAACTCAATTGAAAATGTCATGTTTGAAGAATACTAAGATGTCTTTTCCCCTCTCACATAATTTAAATTTTCCATGACTTTGTCTTGGATTATTTTTGCTTGCGGATCAGTAATTCCCTGAAATTCTTCCCCAGTTGTTTGAATTCCAACACCATCAAGCATTCTATCATTTGCGCCTTCTCAGCCTAGACTGGCTCCAACCTATACCGGCTGCTCTAAGCTAGCTTCCAGCCGTCATTTTGGGGTCTCCCTTTGCCGATAACAAGCAGTTCCTTTCCTTCTCCTTTTAAGTTTCATCCCATTTCCTAGAGCTTTTTCTTCTTTGGTTCGTTATTTTTTTAGAGTAAGTTTTCTAACAGGCTCCCAATAATACATGCATTAAAAGAAAAATTGTAAAGGCCTTGCATGTGTGACAAGGATTCGTAGTGGTAGTTTGGTTGGGTATGGAATTTTGGGTGAGAAATGTGTTCCCTGAAATTCTGAAGACATTTTCCACTATCTTCTACATTCCTTTTTTTTTTTTTTTTTTTTTGACAGGCAGAGTGGATAGTGAGAGAGACAGAGAGAAAGGTCTTCCTTTTTGCTGTTGGTTCACCCTCCAATGGCTGCTGTGGCCGGCGCATCTCACTGATCTGAAGTCAGGAGCCAGGTGCTTCTCCTGGTCTCCCATGTGGGTGCAGGGCCCAAGGACTTGGGCCATCCTCCACTGCACTCCCGGGCCATAGCAGAGAGCTGGCTTGGAAGAGGGGCAACCGGGATAGAATCCGGCGCCCCAACCGGGACTAGAACCCGGTGTGCCAGCGCCGCAAGGCGGAGGATTAGCCTGTTAAGCCAAGGCACTGGCCTCTTCTACATTCTAATGTTGTTTTGGAGATGTCTTAGACATTCTGACTCCCACTCCTTTCCCCTACTCTCCCTCTGCTCTAGGGTCTTCTGTTTGTTACAGCACTTAGAAATTTTATGGTAATATGCCTTTATTTCTCCTTATATTCTATTACCTTTCTTTTTCAATATTCTGGATTGTTGCTCAAGGGAGATATCTTCAATTTTGCTTTCATGTCTTCCATGGAGATTTTAACTTCTGTTATATTTTTAAATTTAAAAGTTCTAGCATTTGTTTTCTAAATGTTCCCTTTTAAAAGTATCTTTACCAGTATAATTGATTCATGGGTACAGCTTCCTTGCTCCTCTCTCTGGAGAGAATCAATTATAGAGCAGCTTTCACGTACGGCATGAACTGCTTCCTCCCAGTCGGCCTTTATGGTCTGTCTAGGTTCTTCTCTCTCATGGGACAGCCTTCTGATCGCTGCTCATTTCGAAGCTAAGTGGGAGCTCGGGGCCCATGGCTGGGGTTTGTTGGCCACGGTGCCACAGAATTCATAGGGTTGGTCTGTCAAGTTGGGGATGCTCAGATGTCTGCTGTTTAGTTCTTTTAGGCTGCTCAGGTTTCCCAGGCAAAGTCTTCAGCTGCTGTGCAAAGCCAGCTCCGTCACTGGTAAAATTTCTGTAGATGTCTGTCGAGTTAGGCATGCTGGTGATTCCATCACTTGACCCTTCACCTCTGTAAAGCTCACACTATCGTTGCCACTGGAGCTGCACACTGCTTGATCTGTGAGGAACCAAGCACCCTCACCCTGCTCTTTCTCTGGAAGGTATGATCATCGGGTAGCTGTTACTAAATTGCTCTCCAAAACCTCTTCATACGGAATATCCTGGATCTTTTCATCTTTGCCACTTTAATAGATGCATGATAGTGTCCTAGTTTTTTTTTTTAATTTCAATTGTCTTGTTAATATATGAGGTGTAGCATCTTAGATGCATACGGACCTTTTGTTTTTCTCCTTTTGTAGATTGCCTGTGACTGTTCTTCGCTATTTTCTCCTATTGGGTTGCTCCTTGCATATCTGGGGTTTATGGATTCTGGCTTGCTTCAGCTAGTTCAAGGCAGCCTCCCCACCTCCATTTCTGGGGGAGCATCTAGGCCAAGAAAGGGGAGGGGGTTTACATAGTGTTATGCCATCGGAAGGGCTGCCGTTGCCCTCGGGGCGTGCTGCCACTCACGCGTCTCTGTTTGCACTGGTGTCTGGTCATTGACTCTTGCAGGTCACATGGAGTCCTCAGAGTCCTACCTGCAAGGCCCCCTGCAGGCCCCAGACCCCTTCTCGCTCACCCACGCCTCTGGGTCGCATCGCAGCCACAGTGGGCTATGGGACTGCGTAGCGGAGGGTAGATACAGACGGCTCTGAAGGGTCACTTAAGCAATACACGACGGGTCGATAAAGCATAGGCTTCCCATGCCCTGGGTCTCCCGTGATTCTGATTTTTGATGCTCAAACACTCAGACTTTAACCTTTTGCATCTATTATTCTGTCATCTGTCCCTGAATTCTTTCACGCTCCGAACGTGGGCACGACTTGTGTCTCTGATTCTGCCGTTCCCTGCATGTAGGTATGTTGTCAGAGGAACTGCACACAGGACTGTTCACAGGCCACAAAACCCCACAGCACATGTCTGTCTCAAACCTTTCCCATCCGGGCTGAGACTGACTGGCTTGTAGAGTGAAGGGAGGCGAGTCATGTGGCTGTGAGTTTTCCTAGCCGAGAACCTGGGCGAGGGCAGGGGCAGGAATGCCCCCCTCAGGTGTCGTGTGATCTTGGCTTTTTTTTTTTCCCATGATCACCTGCACCATTTTTTTCTCCCACACTCCCTGCCCTGGAGACTGATTTAGCCCCGACTCTTGCCCTAGAGCTGCCCTCACAAATTCTCAGGGACAGCCTTCCCCTGGGCAGTTACAATGGCCTCGTGACAGTCATGCCGTGTCCCACCTAGCAGCCCCAGCTGGCTGCTCCCGCCTTGGTTTTCTTCCCCAAGGGGTCCGGATACCTCCTCTTGGTTTCCCTCCCTGGCTTTTCTTTGACTGCTATGTGTGTCCCAAAGGGCCCGCTCACATCCCTGGCTGATCTGTGCCACCACGGCAGAGCTGACAGGTCTGTGCAGGCGACTCCAGGTCCAGACTGTGCGCCAGGCTCACAGGGCTAAGGAGTCCTCAGCATCTCCGTATGACCAATGTGATACCGAGCACCTCTCCGTCACCCACTCCTGCACGCCTCCCTTGATCCCTCCCTTGGGGAAATGGCTTCTTGCCCTCCCCTGGTGGTTAGAGGGCAGAGAGTTCCCACCACACAAAGAGCATCAGGAGACAGACACTGGACGTGGTCTCAGATCTCCCCTGCCCAGCAGTCACCAGGCCACAGAGGGCTGCTTTGGGAAGGGGGGTCCCTGGCTCTTGTCACTTTCCCTGAGGTCCCTCAAATCTCCCGTACCTGGGCATGCCCACTTCCTGCCTAGTCCCCACATTCACTTTCTGAAGTCCAGCTGTAATGACATTACCTCATTGCTTAAAATCTTCCAGTAGCAAAAAAAAAGAAAAAGTCAATCTTCCGGTAGCCTTGCTTGGGGCCAGAACAGCTTAGCTGAGAAGTGTCTGGAGGGGCTTGCCCCTTCCTGCTATCCATCCTCAGCCATCTTGGCTCTCCTGGCTTATGTTACAAAAACATAAAAGCTGCTTTGTTACAGCAAAACAACCCCCCCCCCCACACCCACCCACCCATACAGGCTGGAATGCCCACTTGGGCCAGGCACTCATCTAAGCAGTGCCTGTAACGATCGGCACACCATGACACCGATTCAGGAGGCGCAGGGAGCTGAAATGATGCATTCGGCACCCAGAGCCACCTCTCTTGTTTTCCCCCAGTTCTGCACTTCCTGACTTGTCGCTCGTGAGCCTCACTGCATGTCTTTGTTGGGTCTCTCATCTTGTCTGCTGAAGTTTACGCTAAGTGAGCGCAAGCACCACGTCATTCAACGATCTCTCCAGTGCACTCCCAACTCCACTTACTCCTCGGTCACATGCAGACTGCAATATCCAACAGACAAGGCCATTGCAGGGACCAAATGGAATCATGGGAAGTGCTGAGCCCTGAATGGGTCCTGGGCAGAGCTGACGGCCCACATGCAAGGCCTTGCCTCGTGACCCTCCCTCTACTTGCAGGGCGCCTCCGGGCCATCCCTTAAGTGCCCTCCTGTTCCCCCTTCCCCAAAGGCTTTTTCCTCTTCTCACTCTCTGTTTCTCTCTGTAGGTTCTGCTGCGCTTCTGAGGGAGCCAGGCCACTCGGGTGTGCGACAGGAAGACCCCACGGAAGCAGATGGTTCCCCAGGGCCAGCCCAACCCACCAAACCCGTGGCTTATGTGAAACCCATGAGAATTCAGACTCGGGCTTACGCACGCAGCACAGCTCCTCCTGCAGGAAGAGGCCAGAGAGGCAGAGGCCACCCTGCAGGAAGAGGCAGCCTAGGCAGGGCAGGCCCTCCAGAGGGAACAGATCGGCACAGGAGGCTGAACCACACCGAGGAGCCAGACCACCCCGTCAGACCAGCAACCAGCCTGGCCCCACTCTTCACTTTTGCTCCTGAAGCTACAGCGCAGGGAGACCACAGCCTCCACCCTGCCCAGGAGCACAGGCCTGCTCTGGAGCAGCCGGCGCCACAGGTCTATCAGCGCGTAGGTTTCAGCCCCTTAGCTGGCTCAACCTTGCGTATCAGGCAGACTGCCTCCAGCACCCACGTGTTCGGAGTTCCGGTGTTCTTTACCAATATCTTCCACTGACCTGGCTCCTGCCATAGCCTTCTTTTCTCTTCCCCTGGCTCTTGCTAACCAAATCCAAAACCCATTTCTGCCCTGCCCCTCTGACCCATCCTCTAAGTTGTTCTGTCCGAGGGAGTCCCCACTCCTTCCTCCCAGATCCCAACCCAGCCATCCTCTGCTCCCCATGCCCTCCTCTCCCTGTTGCCTGTGCTTTATTAAAGATGCAAATGTGCTCAGAACCCAGTGCCTGTGAATGTGAGGTCAACAGGCTCCCCTTGTGTGACCGGACGTCTTAGAAAAGGGGACACAACGAAACAGAGACGGTGCATGCAAGGAAATAAAACTCACAGGGCATTCAGAAGACTTTCCAAAGAGTATAACTCATACCCTCAGAGTACTTATATACAAAGCTAGCTGGACACTCGGGGCAAGGAGCAGGACGGTCGGAACACGAAATTTGTAGTCAGATAGGACTTAGGAGCCAATCAGCAGCAGAGGGAGCTTGCTGGAACGAGGCAGAGTGCAGGTGTGACTGCTGAGCCCACCCCACTCAGCTCCCACAGTGGGCCACAGAAGAACCTCCACCGTGAAGAGTGGATCATTTGGGTCAGAGCAGTAACACTGCCTCATCATTTCTCCCAATGGAGAAACGGGCAGGGGATAGGAACACACTGGGGTGTATGGAATATGACTAGAAAAATCGAAAAGCTGTTTGAGAGATGCAAAGCACAATCAGGCTAGTAGTGCATGGTGGCATCAGTAAGTATGGGAAAGCAACAGGGCAGCCTCTTCAAAGTTTGCAGGGAGATGATTCTGAATGTAGAATTCTGTAACTAGGGGCTGACTCTGTGGAGTAGTGGATAAAGCCGCCGCCTGCAGTGCCGGCATCCCATATGTGCACCAGTTTGAGTCCCGGCTGCTCCACTTTTGATCCAGCTCTCTGCTTTTGCTTGGGGAAGCAGCAGAAGGTGGCCCAAGTCCTTGGGCCCCTGCACCTGTGTGGGAGACCTGGAAGAAGCTCCTGGCTGCTGGCTTTGGATCAGCACAGCTCTGGCTATTGTGGCCAACTGGGGAGTGAACCAGCAGATGGAAGATTTCTTTCTCTCTCTGCCTCTCCTTCTCTACGTAACTTTTTCAAATAAATAAATCTTAAAAAAAAATTCTGTAACTAGTGAGAGACATGTTCCCAGTGGGACATAGGGTGGGGGGCAGGAGGTAGGGGCTACAGGCACGTGAAGGCCTGAGGAAAGAGAAAAAGCCGGAAGCCTCACCAAACTGGGCCTGGGGCAGGAACTTGCCCTGAATTTACAGTGCACAACTTATGATCTGCAAGCTACTAATCTCTGCTGCCCCAGTACCTTGGCTGTTGGTGTAACTGAATGCCATGGATGAGGTCATCCACCTGGCAGTCCTAGCGGCTGAGAAGTCCAAGAGAATGACATCTGGGGACTGAGTTCTTACTGTATCCTCGCCTAGCACGGGGCATCCCACAGGGAGCCAGAGCTAAGGGGCCGCAGACAGCTGCCTTTGTAGCAAAGCCACTCCCTCAGCAACTCACTCATCCATTCATGAGGGCGGAGCCTCCGTGACCCAACCACCACCCAGAGTTCCCACCAGCCAGCACTGCTGCACTGGGGATCACGTCCTAACACGGAACTGTGGGGATCACGTTCAGACCACGGTGCTGTTGGAGCCACACTGAGCTGCCACCTGCTGTGAAAACAAAGACTTGCCAGCCAGGCAAAACACACAAAGCCCCACGAGGAAGGAGTGAGATGCAAAGACCACTAAGCAAGGCAACAAGAAAACTGCATGACCAAGTCTGAATAAATGTGATTTGGGAAGAGAGCTGGATAACCTGGGACTAAAAGTCCAAAAGACTGACACAGACATTTGGGGGAAGGGGCAGTCAAAAGTCCCAGGAGTTCTCGTCTAGTTTCTGGAGATGTTAGAGGGGCTGAGTATTGAGCGATGAACACTAGGAACCACTAGATGAGTTGAAACAGGATGTGGAACTTGAAAGCGATTGATGAAAGAGTGGATTAAAAAAATTTGAGGAATCAAACAACAAGCAGGAAAGGTTAAGAGAAACAAGGACGAATTACACATGCTAAATGAGGAACAAGTCACCTGAGCGCAGCCTCATGGCTTCCTTGGCAGTATTTTGAGTGTTTTACCATTGAGCAAGAGGTTGGCTGTAGGTTTCCCACAGGTGCGCTTGGTCCCATTTTTTTTTTTAGAGTTGGATTAAAAATGTATTACAAATTGGATTTTGTACTTGATTAAGTAGGCTTTGGACAGTTGATTTTAGGACTCATTTGCGAGAGAAAATTTCCAAGAAAAATACAATTTCTCCCAAACAAGAATTTTTTTCCTTGGGCATTCCATTATCCCCTTAAATGACTCCTTCTCTTGTATTTTTTTTTTTTGGTAGTACTACAATTCTTTCCTTAAAACTTCACTAATTGCCAATGTAGGATGTGTTTGCCAAAACCAGGAAAAAAGTGACAACAGAAGGGAAGAATGTGTGCTGCCGGTTTTCCATGGCCGTTGTGTCTTTCCCCACAACCACACAACACCCCACTCAGACATGTGCCACGAAAGCATCCCTGTGGTTTGCTGTCACAGGCACAGGGCATGCCGCTCACCAGATGTCAGAAGGAAGTGACTACAGGGTCCAGGCGGGCAACGCAGGTGTGGCAAGGTCTCCGTGGAGCCCAGGCCCCCGCTGAGCGGGCAGAGGAGACGTGTGTTGGAGGCCAGCATGCACCACAGCAACCATGGCTGCAAAGGGAGCTGCTCCCTGGCTTGTGACTGGGGCCTCTGTCTTTCCTAAGTCTGGGAGCTTTCACCCTGGGCTGCCTCTGTTGCCCCCTGCCCACACACCTCCATCTCCTTGCTGAGTTCTCTCTCTGCCAGACGCACGAGCTCCAGGTTATGCAGTTAATCATCTGCCAATACGTCATTTCCAAGGGTTTTCTCCAACCTAAATGCTTTGCTAAACATGTGTACCCAGAGACTTAAGTACTAGTTCTCCCCTCTCAACCCCCAACTTCAGAGAATAAACTCTTGACCTGATAGCCCTGTCAAATGGTATGGCCCTATCTGTTTTAGCAGATGCTAAGAAATCACATTCCAGTTAGTTTGCATCAATGTCAACTCCCACCAGCAGGGCATGAGGGCACCTCTTCCTGGCAATAAATGTTGGAACTCTGTAATGTTTGCCAATTTCTTGGTTAAAAATATTGATCTCATTATTATTTGAATTTGAATTGGTTTGACTACTAATAAGGCTTACTATCCTTTTTACTTTTTCTCTTTTAATTCACAATATATCTGCTTGCATGTTTTCTATTTTGCATTTTTTTCTTTATCCATTCATAGGAACTCATATAATATGAGACAGCAATACCTTCCTGTATGTGCTGATATGCTGTCCTCATTCCAGCTTCCTGGTTTCAGCTGCATTCAGGCTGCCTCTTTTTTCTTTCTTTCTTTTCTTTTCTTTTTTTTTTTTTTTTTTTTGTGGAAGGCAGAGTGATAGAGGGAAGGAGGGAGGAAAGAGAGAGAGAGAGGGAAAGGGAGAGAGAGAGAGAAAAAGAGAAAAAGCAAAAGCAATATCGAGATCTTTCAACCACTGGTTCACCCCACAAATGGGCACAATGACCTGGGCTGGGCCAGGCTGAAGCCAGAAGCCAGGAACTCCATACTGATCTCATCTGTGGGCAGTAGGGGCCCAAGGACTTGAGTTGTCATCCACTGCTTTCCCAGGCACAGTAGCAGAGAGCTGCATTGAAAGCAGAGCAGCGGGGACTCTGGCACTCTGATATGGAATGCTGATGCTGCAGGCCTGCCCCACCTGTGTCCCAGGCTCAGCTCAGGGCTGTGCGTCTCCTCTGGCCCCGGCCACACAAGCTGTTCTTCTAATGCCTGCAGGGGGCTGTGCTCTCCCACCGAGAGCCAGGGGGTAACATCTGCCAGGCAAGCGGACCACCTTGCGCAGCAGCATGGAAAATATCTTCTCCGTCATGCCAAGATTGACACCAGTCATTTCTTGATATGACTGCGGTTCCGGGGCATCTTTACCGAATTGGGGCTTCACTGCCAGTTCAGTTCCTCTTGGGCATTGTCTACATTTCTGGAAGTTCTTCCAGTCCCTGGTAACATCAGCCTTCCAGAGCCACTACTGAGGGGGGATTTCTCTCTCTCACATCCGCCTGGGTCACCTGGGCCTCCTAGGTGATTCACATTCTCCCAGGAGAACCTGGGTGCTCCCCTGCCCTCAGGCCCTTTAGCCGAGATGCCCTCTAACACCCATTTCTTCACTCTTTGCTCAAAGATGATGACAATTCTAGCACACAACCCACTTTTCCTGCTTTTTTCCTGCTTTTCTAAGATCTTTCCTTTCCCTCCCACATCCACCCACGGAGTGGCCACGGAGTGGTAGGTGCCAGGCCACGGCCGGGAGCTACCAGCCACCTTCAACGCTCTTGCCTACCTGACTATCCCTCTCCCCGTACTCCTGTGCAGACCGTGGCCCACAGCGGGCACGGACTGCTTAATGCCTCTTCCCTGTAGTAAAGCTTTCTCCCCAGAATTCTTTGGAGCTTTGGATTTTGATTACCCAAAAACAAGGATTTCAGGACTCAACATTTTTCTCTGCTATAGATTTCAAGGGTGTGTTTTGAAAGTCAAAATCGAAAGGCACATATTGGAGCAGCACGGAATCATCTCATTTTTGAATTTAAAATCCTGCAGCAACTCTGTTCCATGGATACACTGAGAGTGTGCAAGGCAATGCTCTTCACGGGGGTGGGATGCAGGAAGGATGGCTGGGGTAGCAATGAGGATCAGGTTTAGTGCCTCACCAAATGCACACCTACTTCTGTCAAGACACCTGTTTTCCACAAGCATTTGGGAGAGCCTTCGGCTGCAGGGATTTCAAAACTTCTTGCACTGAAAACATCTTCTAAAGCCTTTTCCAGGAACTTTTTGAAGGAATCTCTTATTTAGCTGATCCCAAGCATGGTTTATGGTCAATGTAGGAATTTTATCGTTGAATTGCTAAAGTATTCTCTCCTAGTAGCTTGCCCTGGTTTATGCCAGGTATTGGGGATGGGTGTCCCACCACCCCAGGAACAGATTGCACTGGCATTTTGGCTTATGGTCCCTATGTCATGAGGCAAAGCTGAAAGTCAGAACCTCTGTGTTCTTTCCATGTATAGTAACTATCCAGGCCCCAGATCTGCGGCCTGTGACTGGCCACAGATTCTGTGCTGTAAGTCCGCAAGCCCCTCACTCCAGCTCTCACTTCCTCTCTGCTCTGGTACCCGGTCATGTTCCTTCCTTGCTTGCCTCCAAAGCTGTGCGTGATCCTGCATGGACAGCATGCAACAGGAGTTAAAGACACAGCCCGTGGGGCCACATTGCATGGGTTCCAATCCCAGTTCCACTGCTTACAATCTGGGAAGCCATGTACAAGTTCCTAACCTCCCTGTGTCTCAGCTTTCCTAGCGAGAACATCCACATAAAAGAGTACCAATCTCAAAGACGATCAGATGAGCTACTCAAATAGAGGTGTTTGGAATTATTCCTGGAACATGATGAGCACGCGACAGGTATTACTTATTCTTATTTCAAAAACAGCTAGGAGTGCTTCTATATTACCCCACACCCTAAGTGCTGCTAAGTACTTCCTTTTTGCCTACTACTTAATCTTTTAAGCTTATTCTTTCTGGCATAAACTGTATGTGCCAAATTTTCCAGGGCTTCTGATTTATTGTAGGAGTTGGGGTGCTTTACTGAAGGAGTGGCATACAAATGTAGAAAAAAGGAAATATGTGGCTATTCCTGTACAGGTGATGGAAAGGATAAAAGTAATGCAAAATTCTGATTACTTAGCTCATTTTCTGCTCTATAGGATGTCAGGGATTGAGTAAATTATAAGCAATAGAGTTTTTTGGCTCACGGTTCTGGATGCTTCGAAGTCCAAAGTACAGAGCTGGCATCTGGCAGAGGCTTTGTGCTGTCTCATCTCTTGGCAGAAGATGGATGGGCCAGAGAGATGAGGGCATGCAAGCAGCATGGAGCCAACCTCCCAACCGGCTTTTAGCCACCAGCTCTGCAGATAACAGCATTCTATTTATTCATGTGGGCAGAGGCCTCATGGCCTAATCACCTAAGATTCCCACCTCATGATCTGATCACCATGGCAAACACATTTCAACATGAGTTTTTCTGGGAACATTCAAACCACGCATGCTGTGTAACTGCTCCAAAGCTGAGTGCTTCAGAACCAACCGGTTACTTCACATGTGATTCTGCAGGGCAAGAGTAGAGGAAAGGCTCTGCCGAGCGGTTCACCTCCCATCCCCATGGCAGCAGCTGGGTTGGCCAGGGCTTCTGCTGCAACTCCAAGAAATCAGCCTCACTCTCCAGCTGCTAAGGGTCAACGATTACAGGTGTACCTATAATCACCAATTTTCATTGCTGTGAAAATATTATCCAGTGTGCGAATACCCTCAGTGTATGTAGGGATTCTTCTGCTGGTGGGCTTTTAGGCTGCTTTCAGTTTCTTTTCCATTATGAACAACGCTGCCTTGACCATTTTTATAGCCGGCTTTTGGGAGACACATCCAAGTTTTTGTCTGGGGTATATACAAAGGTGCTTCAAAAAGTTCATAGAAAATAGAATAAAAGGTAAGTTTATTTTGCAGTAAAAAAATTCAGAAATTCATGTTTCTAATAGTATGTATTTTATATAAGCTTTTAAAAATACTCTCATGTGTCCAGGAGTAAAGCTGCTGGGTCATAGGGCATGCAAACGCTCAGATTTATAAGACTATACCAAAGTGCCTGCCCCAAATAACACTCCCATTGGCCGTGTGTGAGATATGTAGCAGACACGTATTCTCCTGAATACCCAGCAGAATCAGACTGCTCACATTGTGCCAATAAGTTGGGATCCTGTTGTGGTCTGTGTCTGTGTGTACAAATCCCCAGAGTCACTGGTGTCTGCAGGGTCTTCTGTCTCACGCAGCAGCTGTCTTCCTCTCTCACCCACTGCGATTTTGTTCCCTTTTTCTTACTGATTTGAGGTGTTTTCATCTTCCTGATACCAAATCTTTGTCAGTAATGTTTTGCAAGTATTTTCTCACACACTGACTTACCTTCTTACTTGATTTTGTCTCTTGATTTAGAGAAGTTCTTAATCATAATGTTTTCAAATATATCAGTCTTTTTCTTTTATGTTAACAGTTTTCATACTCTAAGAGATTTTTCCTTATCTTGAAATCAAATATTCTCACCTATATTTTCTTCAGGAAAATTTTGCTTCTGACATTTGCTTTGACATAGTTCTTAATTCATCTGAGTGGGTTTTAGTGGGTAATGTGAGATAGAGACATACTTTAATTTTTTCCATATGGGAAACCAATTATTCCTGGTCTATTTATTGAAAAGTCACTCCCTCCCCACTGGCTTGCCATTCAATGTGACAATCTGTGTCATGCACAGGTACTCTGTACGTGCAGAGGTATTCTATGTGCACAAGTCTGTTTGAAGAGGCTTTACTGTATCCACTGGCCAATCTGTTTAATCCTGCTTAATACCACTGTAATCCACCATTAAAACCCGCTGTAGTATCCATTACCACAGCTCTAAAATAAATCTAGATATCTAGTAGAGCAAGCTTTCCTTTCTTCTTTAGGATTTTCTTACACATACTTAGTCTTTTGTTCTTCCACTTAAAAAAACTTATTTCCTTTCATTGTATTGGAAAGGCAGAGAGGCAGAGAGTGACAAGCAGAGATCTTCTACCCACTGCTTCGTTTCCCAAATGCCCTCAGTAGCCTAGGCGGGGCCAGGCTGAAGCCAGGAGCCAGGAACTTGATATGGGTCTCTTGTATGAGTAAAAGGGACCCAAGTACTTCAGCCACCATATGCTGCCTCCCGGGGTGCACACAGGCAGGAAGCTGGAACCGAAGTGGAGAAGCCAGGACTTGAACCAGGCCCTCAGATACAGCACACTAGAGTACCAAGCTGAGACTTAACTGCTGCAGCAAATGCCCCTCCCACCTTTTTAATTTTGGCAATAAATCGTGAAGTTCCGCAAAAGACCCTGCTGAGTTGGGATTGGAGTGGTGTACAATCATTTCATAAGTTTGAGATTATATTATGGTATTAAATCTTGCAATTCATAAATATGGGATATCTCTTCATTTCTTGAAGTGGTCTTTAATAGTGTTCAGAAGATTTTCAATAATTTCTTCAACCAGATTTTTACAACTTCTGTTAGATTTATTTCCAGTTACATTTGTAGTTTTTGTTGCTACTTAAATGGTAATGACATTTTAAAGATTTCCTTAGCTGTCTAGAAATTCCACTGACTTTTATATATGGATCTTACATTCAGATCTGGCTAAATTCGTCTACTATTTCTTCTAACTTGTTTCCAAATTCTCTTTAATTTTCTAAATAGAAAAATCATATCATCTGCAAAATCAAAAAAGAACCTTCTTTATTTTTCCATTTCAATCCTTACATTTCTTTTTCATGTCTTATTTCACTGTCTAGAATCTCCAATACAATGTGCAGAGTGGGGTCTTTCGCTGGACTTCAAAGAGGGTGCAAAAACAGAATCCCTCTGCCACCTGGACACTTTCCCAGATGATCTCCTTCCATGCCTCACTTCATGAGGGTAACAATTCCTCCAGCTGCTTACATCCAGCTCCCAAGGCCCCAGAGCCAGGCACCCAACTGACCATCAAGCTCTACCCACACCCACCCCAGTATCACACGGAATCCTCTGTTCACGACATTCAAAGACAGGTGCACTTTTGTCCTCACAAAGCCACTGCAGCACACTCTGGGTCTCTCAGTTGTGTGATACACAGAGTACTTGGTATTTGACTCCAGTTTCTGACACTGAACTCCTGAGGTCACACGGTAAATTAATTATAGATGTTTGCTCCTAGTTCCTGGCACAGACCCTTGACGTTTCCTGAATGATAGAGGTGGCAAAAGGGAGGGTTTGGTTTCCAAGAGAACCAACCCCGTGATTAGAAGGTTTAGAACTTTCAGTCTCACCCCAGGACCTACAGGAAAAGGGCAGGTTGGAGACTGACTCAGTCATAATATCAATGTAAAGGAATCTCAATAAAGATCCCCAAAGAAGGGGCTCAGAGACTGCCTCACATGCTGGGATGGTGGCATGCCCCAAATTCCACGAGGACAGAGGTTCTTGCACATGGGACCTTCCTGACCTTACCCTACTCATGTCTTCTGGCGTTATTTGTAGCCATATGGCATCTTCTGTAACAAACCAGTGATTGTGTTTCCTAGAGTTCCATAAGCCATTCTAGCCAATTACTGACCATGAGGACGGGGTCCCGGGGGCCTCTGATTTGCAGCCAAGTCAGGCATTGGAATGGGCCATTTGCAGTTGACAGAGAGGACTTGTGAGACTAGCCTCTTCACCCATGTGTCTGTGCTCACTCTGGACACCCACTGTAAGAACTGAATTAAAATGTTGGCCACTCAGTTGGTGCCCACAGAGAGTTGAAGAATTTCTTGGTGTGGAAAAAGCACACATTTGGTGCCATACATTGTGAGTAGCAATTGTATGTATGGATGACAGGGGTGACATCAGCCTCCTTGCCCACAGAGGGTCTGGGAATAGCACTGGGAGTCACAGGTTATAGGTGCCCGTTGACCCCTGCTCAGCGTTAGGGGCCACTATGGGAGAGCTCGCCCCCCATCCCTCTCCCAGCACACTGTCCTTCTCGCCCCTCATCCACCTACCTCCCTGATTGCCAGCACTGTCACAGAACCAGCGTGGATTCACGCTTCTGCCAACCTGGACCTAACCCCGTGCTCTGTCCTGGGTGCACACTTCTGCACCCAGAGCCCTCCTGCAATGGCCTGTGGTGGCTGATGTCGGGGAGGAGGCAGGGAGCCCTCCTGTGCCTTCAGTGTCACCTGTACCTGGCTCCAGCTCCTGGAGGCAGAGGTGGCTCCTCTTCCCTACTAGGGTCCACGCCTGCCTTCCTGCTGCACGTCCTGGACTCCCTGACACCCACATCCTCATTTCTTCTCGTTCACCAGCCCTCCTGCCTGTGGGCAGTCCCTTCCGTTCTCCCCAGCTGTCTGCTCCTGCGTCGGCTCGTCTGCGGTGAAGTGGGCAGGCTGGGGTTATTAATAGTAATGTTACTAACCCACATTTATTGAACACTTATGACAAACTTGGCACTGTGCTGAACATCTTAAATGCATTATCTCAATTGATCCACATTGGCGCAAGCTGCCAGAGCACTTGTTTGCTTGTAAGAACCTGAGAATCCCCAAGGCTCTGTTTTCACACTTGAGCAAATGGAGTCTCCCCAAGGTCACCTGGCAACTCAGCAGCGAGGAATATTCTGTGCAATGGGCACAGCTGCACCTGCTTCCAGACAGAATGCCGGATGTTCCCACCATGCCTTGCAACAAGCTCCACATAGGGAGAGGCAGAATCCAGGCTCCTTCAGCCAGGCTTGGCTCTAGCATTCTGAGAAGGGTCACTGGCTGTGCTGTGCATCACTGGGGTCAGACTGAGCTTATATCAAGGCCAGGGTCAGCAATGACCAAAATGTGGCTTGATCTGGGGCCAAGGAGAGCACTCAGAGCCTGCCTAGTGCCAGATGTCCATGTGGTTGGTTAAAGGGTCACTGAGGGCTGAGGTCAAGAATCCCAACATGGCTGCCCGAGGACAGCCTATGACTGGGGTCAAAGTCAGGGTCTATGTAGCTAGGAATAGGGGTCAGGACACATCTGGGTTCAGGAGTCCAAGTTAGGGTGGTCAGCTACACTCTGAAAGCTGAACTCCTTCCAGAGCCACTGTGTGGCGCAGGAGCTCGCACCCCCCCATCCCTTCTCCTGTGGCTCCAGCTGTGAGCAAAGAGCCTGAAGGGAGCAAAGGAAGAGGAAAATCAAGATCAGCACAGTGGGAGGGAGCCTCCCAGGGAAAACAGTTTGCAGCCTGGCTGTCCTTGAAGTCCCAGGGCCGGCCTGGAGCGGGGGAGGTGCAGCTGGACCAGGCAAAGCCTTTGGTAAAGAGGCAGAAGAGGGATCTCCAAGGAGCCTCTAGGGCTTCTCCATCCTGCCCCTCTCCTCCCTGTGGCCAGCCCTGCCTCACCCTCTCCGCCTGGGCTACAGCTCCAGTCCTGCCCCTCACATCCACAATTCACAGCAGTCTCTGCTGGGAGCTGGGAGAACCAAACCAGCGAGCTCAGGCTCCATCCATGGGACGCCTGCCTGCGTGGCTGCATGGCCCCCAGAGCTGTGCTCGCACACCCGCCAAATGCAGCCTCCCCTGGGCCCGAGAGCCTGCTCAGCTCCGAGGAGGTGGCTGCTTTCCTCTCTTGCACACCTCGGCTCTTGGGGCTCTGCGGGGCTCTGCGGGACTCTGCGGCGCGATGCCCCTGAACATTAACATTCCCTCGGCGGCAAAGCTAGGAGGTTCCCAGACCTCACTCAGTCACCGTGGATCCCTCTGTAGAACAAAGTTCTTTGCTGTGGCCATCCCGAGGAAGGGCTCAGTGGTTCAACGCTGTCTTTACCACCTCCCTGGTGCTGGGGGCTGGAAATACACTGGAGGAAGCCCCCCCCCCCAACCCTGAGGTCAGCCTGGGGAGCTGCCCCGGCCAGATACTGGCCCTGCTGGAGTTGCTTTGTTGCTACCGTGTCTGTGAGGTTTGTAGAGTCCCTCACTACGGCTCTGGATGCTGCTGTTCCATTAACAATCATCTTCTTTAAAACACCAGAGAGGCTGGAGTGGGTGCAGCGCAGCGGGTGCTGACCCATCCACTGGACATGTCTGACAGTCCCCGCTGCGCGGCTGCCCCAGGCCGCTTAGCCTGCGGGGGAGCTGCACTCATTAAAAATAATTGCCTGGCCGGAGTCATTAGATCCCCTTAGCACAGCCCTGCTCCCACCGGCTCTCCCTTCCTTGGCAAAGGCTCTCCCCTCTTTGCAGGCCTGACCGCCTGCCATGCAATTCAGAAACCTGGGGTCTCTGGGGACCCTGCCCTGGGAGGGAGATCAGAGCCCACTGGATAATGAGGAGCCTTGGCACACAGCCCGGGGCACTCTGCCACGGGCAGAGAACCTTCCGGCACAATTCCATGCGCAGAAGCAGGCACCCCCCATTTTCCTGAGGGAAAAAGTGAGGCTCAGTGTAGCAAGGAGACATACCTAGTGGACACACAGCCAGTGGGGGTCAGTGTAGTCTTGTCCGGGGGTTCAGGTATCAGAGCCAGCAGGGCCAGCTACTATGTGGCTAGGGCAGAAGGCTTGGGGCAGGTGTGTTGGGTGGAGAGGCCAGGCACCTGGAGCGTGACCAGGGCTTTGGGCTGGGTGGAGGAGAGGGCCATGGCCATGTGCAGGCCACTGCTAACACAGGGGGCTAGACAGATATTGAGGCAGAGAACTAGAATAGGCAGGCAGCTGAGGCACCCAAAGACCAGACAGACATCAGACCGAAGTCAAGAGGGCCTGATGCCACGGAAGTGACCTCTTGCCTGCCCTGGCCAGGCAGGGCCAACCTCACTGTCTGCTGGCCTCTGCTGCATGGCCAGCATGCATGGACCTGACACCACTCAGGGAACCATGAACTCCCAGGGCATCTGAGCAGGTTGGTCACCTGCCAGGTATGACTCGAGGAATGTCAAACAGGTCATTCTGCACGTGCAGTCATGTGCCCCCCTGACCCCAGCATGGCTGTAGACGGGGCCAGGGAACCAGGGAAGTAATGAAGGGTGAACCAGGGAAGTAATGAAGGGTAAGCCAGGTCATGAGGGCTCAGCGTCCTTATAACAAGAAATGCCAGGGAGCCCCATCTCCCCTCACATGCACAAAAGCGAGGCCATGTGAGTGCACAGTGAAAAGGTGGCCATCTGCAAGCCAAGGGGAGGACACCATCCCTGCTGGCCCCCTGCAGCCTCCAGAAAAGGCGCAAACAGACTTCTGTTGTTTAAGCCCCTGTTGTGGCAGCCAGAGCGTGCTCACACTCTCTCTCTCGCTCGCTCGCTCTCTCACACACATACACATGCACGTGCCGTCAGGGCTTTCCTTTTGTCCCTGTGACACCCATGGTGAATAACAGAGCTGAGAAGGCAGAGTAGGGCCACAGCAGACCTAGAGGGGCTGGAACCTGAATCCCACAAGTGGTCTTCCCTTACAAGCTGGGGGAGGGGGCTTTGGCAACTTACTATGTAGTCTCAGCTTTCTTATCCAGGAAATGGGGCAGGGGACAATGCCTCAAAAAGTGAGGCTCATGTGGGTGACACCTGCACAATGCCCAGCCTTGGCAGATCCCATGCAGTGAGCATTGTGACTTACCAAGCCACAGACATCCTGGCTGTGGCTGTGGCTATGGGGAGGGTGGACGCAGCTAAGTTCCAAAGTGACTACAGACATGAAGGTGTTTGGGGCATGGAGAATGCTCCTCTCAGTGTGGAAATGGAGCAGTCATGGAGGGGTAGGCTGGGATGGGTGTGGGGAGAAGGTGGAGGTAGCATGGACAGGACCCTTCCTGGTGACTGGAACAGGTTCAGGTAAAAGCTCCAGGTATTGGAAGGGCCCAGCTGTTTGGCACTGCCCTGGGGGAAGTGACTTCTCAGGAACCCGGGGCTGGCTCTGGCTCTCTTGGCATCCACACTGTGGCACCTGGGAAGCTTTGAGAGCACCAGGTCTGAGCTCCACCTCTCAGAAACCTGATGTTCTGTGTGCCTACGTTTATGCACATCACAGTGGACTTTAAGCCCACAAAGTATTGTTAAGGTTAGCAACGGTCAGTACCTACCAAGCCCAGGAATGATGCACCAGAAAGGTATCAAACCTTTCCCTTGTATGCACAGAACAGCAGAGAAGATAAAACCATGACACATCCAAGGACATTTCTACCTCACCAACAAGGTTACCAAAAGTCAAGTGCAAAGAGGGTTGGCCTAAGATTGGCACCAATTTGTTGTGGAAAGAAAACTGCGTTCTGACTCTGGCCTCAGAATCAGCCCTTAAGGCATTCAGATCTGGCTAAAAAGCCCATGAGAGCATTTCAGGCATGGAAAACCAAGACACTGTGGCAAAATATGGGCTACATGAAAGATCTCTGTGAGTGAGATCCTGGTGGAAAGAACAGGTCATCAAAGAAGGAGGTACCTTTCTCTAAAGGGAGGAGATAATTTCCACTTTGATTATGGCCCTGTCTAAATAATGACGGAGTCTGTGGACTCAAAAGGCACAGGCAGCTCATGTCAAGAGCCTCAAGTGACCACTGACGTCATAAATAAGAGTGTCAATTTTTAAATCAAGAACAGGAGTCACTGTGCACTTGTTCCACATGTAGGGCCTCTGTCCTTAATGAGTTGTACTATGAGAATTAACGGTAAGACTTGTATTCAAACAGTAATTTATATTTTGTGTGTCTGTGTGGGTGCAAACTGTTGAAATCTTCACTTAATATAGAGTTGCTCTTCTGTATATAAAGATAATTTTAAATGAAAAAATTTTTTTTTGACAGGCAGAGTGAGACAATGAGAGAGAGAGACAGAAAGGTCTTCCTTTCCGTAAAATAAATCTTAATGAAGAATGGGATAGGAGAGGGAGTAGGAGGTGGGACAGGAGTGAGGGTGGAGGGTGGGTATGGGGGGAAGAACCACTATATTCCTAAAGCTATACCTATGGAATTTATATTTAAATAAAAGCTTTCTAAAAAAAAAAGAAAAAGGAAAAATATGTGCTGAATGTATGAAAACTCCTTTTTCAATGCATGGATGTTAACTGATGTAGCCTTTGGGGAGGACAAATCTATCAAATTAAAACTCATATAAGGTTGGGGCCAGTGCCATGCATTGGTTAATCCTCCGCCTGCAGCACTGGCATCCCATATGGGCGTCGGGTTCTAGTCCCGGCTGCCCCTCTTCCAGTCCAGCTCTCTGCTGTGGCCTGGGAAGGCGGTGGAGGATGACCCAAGTGCTTGGGCCCTGCACCTGCATGGGAGACCAGGAGGAAGCGCCTGACTCCTGGCTTTGGATTGGCGCAGCGCCGGCCATAGCGGCCATTTGGAGAGTGAACAAACAGAAGGAAGACCTTTTTCTCTGTCTCTCTCTCTGTCTATAACTTTACCTGTTAAATAATAATAATAATAAAACTCATATGGGGGCCGGTGCTGTTGCACAGCAGGTAAAGCCACCACCACCTGAGGTGCTGGCATCCCATATGGGTGCTGGTTCTAGTCCTGGCTGCTCCTCTTCAAATCCAGCTCTCTGCTGTGGCCTGGGAAAGCAGAAGAAGATGGCCTAAGTCCTTGGGCCCCTGGACCTATATGGGAGACCCAGAAGAAGCTCCTGGCTCCTGGCTTCGGACTGACGCAGCTCCGGCCGTGGCAGCCAACCGGGAGTGAACCATCGGATGGAAGACCTCTCTCTCTGTGCCTCTCCTTCTCTGTGTAACTCTTTCAAAAAAATAAATAAATCTTAAAACAAACAAACAAACAAAAACCTCATACGGTCTTTGCCCTTTGAGTTCCTCTTCTGTGTGCAGAACACTGTTGACTAAGCAACAGGCTGTGTGGAGTGTGGACAAGTGGGTTGAGGGTTATCTCCCTCTATGGGGGTCTCCAGGAGCAACTGGTCAGGGTGGCCTGAGCTCCAGCATGGCCCCAGCTTCTGGGTCCAGTCTGGCTGGCAAGGTCACACACAGAGAGGCCTCATGCTCAAGCCAGTGGCTGCAGGAGGAGAAGCAGAGCTGGAAGGAAAAGGGAGGGACAGAGGCCAGTGGTGTTTCTGTGTCTGGGACGAGGCTGGCAGGCACAAGGAGTTAGCATTCATCCTGTACCCCAAGGAGAGAGCAGGAAGACAGCACACACAGCCCTGTCCTGGGGGAAGGCACACTTCCCACCGAGAAAGAGGAAGACCAAGAACCTGTCCTCCTGGGCCAGATGCCCCTAGGCACCTGCTTCCCAAGCTGGCCATGCATTCCAGAAATTTCACCAAATCCCTCTCGGCTTCCATCTGCCAGTTCACTTCCCTTGCCTGCCAGCAAGTCCCCTGACGGACCTGGAGCTCCAGACCAAAGGCACAGAAGGCGGGCTTGAGACCATGAGGTGTGGGTGCTGAAGGGGCCTTTCCCAGGACCCTGGTGTCCAAGCTGCCACGGCCAGGGCCCTGCCCCAACCCCTCATCCTCTGTGCTCTGTACAGCCCATGTACAAGTTGCCCTCTTTTTTTTTTTTTAATAATTGCATTTCCCCTCCTCAAATCTCTAATTAGTTCTTTTTCAGAACAGCTAATTCTTGTTTTTACCGTGACATCCTCCCTTCTCTCTGAGGACACTCATTTTCCCACATCATAAAGTAATTCCTGTTCTCATTGCTCTGTTAAACCTGGCTCCTCCAGGAAATTCCCACGGGAGTCGAATCTGTTGCTCTGCTCAGTGGCATAGGTTGTGTCTTCACTTGGAATGTTCTAGGGCACTCCTACCTGGGGTAGTTTCCCACCTTGACTGGATCAAGTTCTTCCTCTGATTTTTCAGGGAACCAGTGCACTTTCTGGCTTGCTGAGTGTTGTCCTTGTCTGGGGAATATGTATTTGTTTGACTCTTCACACTTTAAAAAGTCACTCTGTGGATCTGGTTAGGAAAGGAGATGGTGACATATTCTCAGCCCATCACACAGATTCAGCCACTGCTCTCTGGTCTCTAAGGTCACTCATAATGGAGTTTTCCATTTTTGTGTTATACACATGGCCTTCAGGGTCCAAGGATTCTACATATGTGGATCCAGCCAACCATAGATTGAAAATATCTGAAAGCAAATTGCATTCGTACTGAATATGGGCATACTTTTTCCTTGTCATTCTCTAAACAATACAGTCCAGCTATTTACATAGCATTTACATTGTATTAGGTCACCCGGAGCTGATTTAGGGTATATGGGAGGATGTGCACGGGTCCTGTGCAAATGCTACATC
This sequence comes from Lepus europaeus, assembly GCF_033115175.1. Taxonomy (NCBI): domain Eukaryota; kingdom Metazoa; phylum Chordata; class Mammalia; order Lagomorpha; family Leporidae; genus Lepus; species Lepus europaeus. The sequence continues at coordinate 13,825,350 of NC_084835.1, forward strand.
GTTTCGCAGAAGGGACTTGAACATCCTCAGATTCTGGTATCTGTGGGAGGTCCTGGAACCAATCCCCCTGGATACCAAGAGACAAATGTGTTTCTGCAGCAAATGTAAATGTGATCTTTTTCAAAGATGTCATCTGGCTGGTGATCTGTGTGCTGCAGGGAACCACCGATTTTGACTGTATTTCTATTGTGTGCAGCTCTCAATGAACTGTCAGTATTTTCACTTAATTCTCTGTATGAGGATTAGATTAGGCAGCTTCAAAATGAGGGTGCCTTACACAAAAGCCCAAAGGAGTGGCCCAAGACCATCACATGAGCTCCCTGCAAGGTTTCCACAGCCCTCCTGCCCTCCATCCACACTCCAGGCTGTGGCCCTCCTCTTCTCTGTCCAATGCCGGCAGCCATCAAGCAGGCTCCAGGCTGCAGAGCCAAGGAGAAGGGAGGACAAGGAAGTTTCCTGGAAGCTGCTGTGGGCCAAACCCGGCTGTAAGGCAGGGGAAATGGGTTTCCTCCAGATGGTCAGGTGCCCAGTCCAGGTGGCCTAGTGCCCAGTTCAAATGCAAGATGTGGCTGTTGGGAAAGGAGGAGAGAAGGGCTACCAGGAGGCAAGCAGCCATTCCTGCCTTGATCTCACTGGCAAAAAGCACAGGTTGCGCATCCCTTGTCCGAAATGCTAAGGCCAGAGATGTTTGGGATATTTTTGCATTTTGAAATATTTGCATATTTATAATGAGATAGCTTGGGACTGAAACCCAAGTCTAAACACAAAGTTTACTTATGCTTCATATATGCCTCATACATATGGCCTGCAAGTAATTCTTTACAGTATTTTTAATGCACTAATTTGGGCTGCAATTCATCACACGAGGTCAGATGTGGGATTTTCATGGCAGTGCTCACAATGTTTCAGATTTTGCAGCATTTTAGAATTGGGGTTTTGGGATGAGTGATGCTCGACCTATCGTTATTTCCTCTCCCCAGTTTGAAGACAGCAGGACCTTGTAGATTTGCTGAGGGAAATGAGATGATGGTCCCTAAATGATCTCTTACCGTGTGTGTCTGGCTCAAGGTGCAGCACGATTACTGCTTTGTCCTCATCCTCGCCAGAGGGAGAGAACTGGGAGACCAACAGGAGACACAAGTGGGAAAAGGATCTGACAAGACCAGCTGGGTGACGGGGGGTGACCAGGAACAGAATGAAGAAGAAAAGGCCTGGGTGTGACGGAGAGGCCTTTCTGGAACATCACCAAAGGCAGAAAGCCCCGAAGATAAACCGACATGATGACAAAAAACAATTTAGAAACATCTCTATGCCAAAAAACAAAGTCCAAAGAAAAAAACTAGAAACAGAAAAGCAAACGAAAAACAAAGACTACGGATGGCCAAGTCCCAGGAGAAGATTTGCAAGGACCAATAAACATGAAAATCCTGTTAACTTGAAGAGAAACTAGAGAAACTTAAGAGGAAAAAAGCCAACAACGTGATATTATTTTTCATCTGTCAAACTGGCAGATGAAAGAGTTTAAGAGGTGGGGTTCCAAGACTATGGGGAAAAATGCATTCACATGCGTGGCTGGGGGCACAAAATTGCTATAACCTTTGGGGAGAGCAATTTGGAAATTGCTTTCAAATTTAAGAAGTCTTTTCTCTCTGGCCCGGCGAATCTGTCTCCACGTCCAAGATGAATTGTTTGCTCCCTGGAAAAGGCAATTTGCGGTACTCAGAAGCTTTTGAGCTGACTCCAATGGGAGGTGCTCTGATGGCAGGGATTGGGCCATAGAGCTCCACTGGAGGAGAACAGAGCAGTGGGTCCGGGGTGCACACAGGCCCTCAGTCCCCCCAAGCTCCATGAACAGCCTCTCAAGGGAAGCCTGGCTGTGAGAAGAGCCAGGGGCTGGCCTTGAGGGACAGGCCTTGAGGGTTGCCTCATGGTCAAGAGCAAGTGTTCAGCTCTCACTAGAGCAGGGCAAGGGTGGGGAAGGGGTACAAGGATGGGAGGGAATGGATAGGCAAAGAGGTGCTAGCATGTCCTCAGTCTAGAATCCGGGGAGTCCAGGCTCTCCACCAGCAATGGAGGAAGGAGCAAGCAAAGAAGGTGTCCTGACGAGCCCACCTCGCTTCCATCCAAAGGGGGAGGTGTTGGCTGGTGGGGGCAGGGGCAGGAGGCTGTCACTGTGAAGTGGATGGGAAGCTGGGACCACAGCCATCTGAGAAGCTGATGTAGCAAGTGAGGCTGTGGAGTTGGGTTTCCCTTTCAGCTTAAAGGCTGTAAGTGGCCCCCGCCCACAATGGGGCCAGCAGTTCTGGTATCTGGAAGTCCTTCCCCACCTCCTGCACCTCCCCGACCCCTAGGGAGCTGCACTGTGGCGCTCCAGTGGATTTCTTTTCCAGCCAGGTAGGGAGTTCGCTCCTATGCATGGTGAGCAGAGCAGACCCCTGTGAGGGCTGCCCAGGTGTTCTGCTTCCAGGCGATCAGGGAGGGTGCAGTGGGGATGGTTTGGGGCAGGAGGAGGCTAGGGTGCAGTCATCGAGTGCCCAGTGGGGTGGGTCCTGTGTTCACTGCAGAGGTCAGGTCGGGGAAGTAGGTCCCTAGGGTGAGAGCTAGGGAGAAATGAGGTAAGGGCAGGGAACAGTCTGGGCAGAGGCCTGGAGGAAGAAGGCAGCTGGGACCTTGACCATGTGACTGGCCTGAGCAAGGCAGGGCTGGTGGCCTCCAGCAGGGGTGAGAAGGCTGGGGTGGGGGCCAGGCTCAGAGTGGAGCCCCGAGGGCCTGAAGTGGCCAGGGAAGACACTGAAGCTTGAGCTGGGCACAATTCTGCACTTCCCACCCAGGCCCTGGGCTGAGGAGAGGGGCTAGGGCAGGAGTACATGGAGAGTAGGTGCTACATGGGAGGGAATTTGCAGTTCTGCCTGGCAAGGCTGCTGCTGCCGCTCCTGCTGTAAGAACCCCCACTAGGTGCCGGTTCCAGAGCTCCCTCTCAGTCCTCATGTTTTCACCTGCGCTGTGTTCATGACACACACACACCCCCCCCCCCCATGCTGCCCCAGCCCCTGATGGGTAAAGGCCCTCTTCCCAGGTGTGCAGATGCTCCTTTCCTGGTGCACACATCCCCCAAGGGACCAGCCCGCTGCTGAAGCTCCCTGCACACTAGCGGGGGGAGGCAAGTTCAGCGCCCCAGACGCTCCTAAGGGAACTTGCGCAGGATGGCCCAACCTTCATGCTGTGTGCAGGCTCTTAAGCCCTCCTTGATCCACTCCCCGGCACCACCCCAGCTTCTGCCATCCACACCCAGAAACAAGATAGACAGTGCAAAGCTAGCCCTGACTCTCTAAAACTGTATACTATAGTGATGTCATAATGAATTGCTGGTGAAACAACAAATTATTAGATAAATGATCCTAGAAAAGTCAGTTATTTACATGGAAATTTAAAAATTAATTCCCTATGTCATACCATGCACAAGAATAAATTCCAAATGGATTAAGTGTCTAAATTTGAAAAGCAAAATGTTTAATATTAGGGGAAACTATATTTTTGTGACACTGGGGTATGGAAGGACTTTTTTTCTTTTTAAGAGACACAGAGAGAGAAAGAGGGAGGGGCGGAGGGAGAGAGAGAAGGAGAGAAAGAGAGAAAGAGAGATAGCTCTGAACATCCACTGGTTCAGTACCAAATGGCAGTGTCTGGGGAACTGTGAGCCAGGAACTCAGTTTGAGTCTCCATGCTGGCAGGGACCCAACTACCCAAGCCACCACTTGTGACTCCCAAGGTGCACATGACCAGGGAACTGGAATCAGGAGCAGTCCCATGTGGCATCTTAACTGTTGTGCTGAGCATGTGACTCGGGAAGGACTTCTTGAACAAAGCACACAAAAGATAAGGTTAATTAATTTTCCTATATGAAAATTCAAGCTCTTAGCTGATAAAAGATGTCATGACAAAACCAGAAATGCCACAGCAGGAGAAGACAGGGCAATGTATATAACTAACCGAGACTTGGTGTCTGCTCATGAAAAGAACTCTGGCCACTTGATGGTGGACTGAAGGGTGGGCAGAGACTGTGAACAGGAAGTTCATAGGAGAAGAAACCTCACCGACAAGTAGATGTATGAAAACATCTCATTAAAATCAGGAAATGCATATTAAAGAAATAGTAAGAAGCTGTTTCATACCCACTTTGTTAGCAAATATAACCTGTGGCAAGAAACCAGTGTTGGCGCAGGTGTAGTACACTGGGAACTTGGTTCCTGGCTGGTGGGACCATCTGCTGCCACCATCACTGTGGGGTATAATTTAATAGCTTCTAGTGCAAGTTGAAGATGCATACAGCCCACGATCTAGGAGTTTCACTTCTAAGTATCCAGCCTACAGAACCTTTCACTTATGTGCAGGAGGAGAAATAAACAAGGATGTTCCCTTTGTACTGATTAATAGTAACAGAGTGTAAACAGCCTAAATGTCCATCAAGCAGAAACTGGCTACACAAGTCATAGACAGTGGCATTTCCTTACAGTGGCAAACACAAATGACCTAATGCTGGTGGGAAAAACAAGTTACAAAACACTCTTTACAGTGTGATAAACAAGATGTTAATGCATGAAGAACAATTATACATATTGTTTACAGACATACAGAATTAGTAAAATATAAAACCAAATGGAGAGCTTCCAAGATGGCAAAGTAGGGAGGAAGCTTACTGCTCTAGTCTAGGAGAAGATAGTTTAAAAAAAGTGGAGAGAGTGCTGTCTCAGGGAAGAGCTAGGGAGAAAAGGGCAGAGGAAACTCTATGCAGATTAGAAGGTAAGCTATGTGGAGGGCGAGGATGCCCACAACTCAGGACCCCAGCAGCTAAGAGCTTCTGCAGCAGTGCTGGAGAGTGAGGTGAGACCAGACTGCAGCAGCCCAAGCCTCTGGCGCTAAAGCTGCAGGAAGAGCCTAGAGGGAACCCGGCTTGGAGTCCCGTGAGGGAGAGTGTACTTGACAAATTAGAGGAGAAAAAAAAAGGAGGGGCATGTTTCTCTCTCCCCATTCACCCTGCAACAGCATCCTGTAACAAGCTGATAGAGCTGGTGCCATTTCGGGCATATTTAACAGCTGTGCCAGCTCATATCAGTGCCCAGCAACCAGCCAAGTAGATTCCTGACTCTGGAGGGGAGAACTAACAGGGGGCAAGGTGCTCATGACTATGGGAGGCTAGTGTGTTAGGTTTGTGAAAAAACCAAGGCTGTGTGGGAGGACTCACGACGGCTGGGACTTTGGGCAGTCATTGTGGGAGACTCCACATGCTCAGGGCTCCCTGGTTACCTGGTGAGGGACCCTGCTGGGGAATCTGAGCTTAGAATGAGGACTGCACAGATTCTTTGTGTAGTCCTTCGGGGAGAGCAAACAAATAATATACCCACTGGGGCTAGCACTCAGGTCTCCTTTGAGGAGAGAAGTTCAGCTAAGTAGAATAAACCTCCTCTCTGATTAAAATAAAGAGAGGAGATTTATCACACCAAACCTGGGTGTGTCACCTTAGACACTGTGCCCTTAACCCTGGAGAACTGAACAGAGCTCCCTGGTCACACCTACCACACGCCTCTAGATACTCACTAAAGCAGACACTCCACTAATCAGAAGAACAGTACAAAAATAAAAGCTGCCACAGTGAAAAAACAAAGAAATCAACAAGTATTTCCACAAATGCTGAATAACAAATGCACCAATTCAAGAAACAAGAATAAGGAAGACAACATGATGCCCCAAGAGAACAAAACACTTCAATACTAGATTGTGAAGATGATGAGACTGAAGAAATACGAGAAATGGAATTCAAAAAATTGATCATAAGATTTACATAGAGGCTGGCGCCACGGCTCAATAGGCTAATCCTCTGCCTGTGGCGCCAGCACACTGGGTTCTAGTCCCGGTTGGGATGCTGGATTCTGTCCCGGTTGCCCCTCTTCCAGGCCAGCTCTCTGCTGTGGTCTGGGAGTGCAGTGGAGGATGGCCCAAGTCCTTGGGCCCTGCACCCCGTGGGAGACCAGGAGAAGCACCTGGCTCCTGCCTTCGGATCAGCATGGTGCAGCGTGCTGGCCACAGTGGCCATTAGAGCATGAACCAACGGCAAAAAGGAAGACCTTTCTCTCTGTCCCTCTCTCTCACTGTCCACTCTGCCTGTCAAAAATAAATAAATAAATAAAAGAAAGTGAAAGGATGGAAAAAGATATTCCATGCTAACAAAAACCAAATAAGAGCTGGTGTAGCCATCCTAATATCAGACAAAATAGACTTTAACACAAAAACTGTTAAGAAAGGCACTATGTAATGATTAAGGGATCAATTCAACAGGACGATGTCACTATTATAAACATATATACACCTAATTACAGGACACCTGGTTATTTAAAAGAAATGTTAAGGGATCTAAAGGGAGACATAGACTCCCATACAACTGTAATAGGGGACTTCAATACTCCACTTTCAGCAATGGACAGATCAACCAGATAGAAAATCAGCAAGGAAACAATGGAGTTAATAGACACCGTAGACCAAACGGACCTAACGGATATCTACAGAACTTTTCATCCTACAGTTTCAGAATACACATTCTTCTCTCCAGTGCATGGAAGTTTCTCTAGGATTAACCACACAGGAGGCCATAAAGCAAGTCTCAGCAAATTAAAAAAAAAAATCAAAATCATACCATGCATCTTCTTGGACCACAATGGAATGAAGCTGGAAATCAGCAACTCAGGAATCTACAGAACACATGCAAGGACATGGAGACTGAACAACATGCTCCTGAATAAACAGTGGGTCATAGAAGAAATCAACAGAGAAATCAAAAAATTTCTGGAAACAAATGAAGATGACAATACAACATATTAAAACTTATGGGTACAGCAAAAGCAGCATTAAGAGGAAAGTTTATAGCAACTGGTACCTACATCAAGAAATTGGAGGAGCCAGCACCGTGGCACAGTAGGCCAATCCTCTGCCCGAGGTGCTGGCATCCCATATGGGCGCCATTTCTGTTCCCAGCTGCTCCTCTTCCAATCCAGCTCTTTGTTAGGGCCTGGGAAAGCAGTAGGAGATGGCTGAAGTCCTTGGGCCCCTGCACCTGTGTGGGAGACCCAGAAGAAGCTCCTGGCTCCTGGCTTCAGATTGGCGCAGCTCCGGCCATTGCCAATTGGGGAATGAACCATCGGATGGAAGACCTCTCTCTCTCTCTGCCTCTCCTCTCTCTGCGTAACTCTGACTTTCAAATCAATAAATAAATGTTTTAAAAAAAGACTAAATGGCCGGCGCTGTGGCTTAACAGGCTAATCCTCTGCCTTGCGGTGCCGGCACACCAGGTTCTAGTCCCGGTTGGGGCGCCGGATTCTATCCCAGTTGCCCCTCTTCCAGGCCAGCTCTCTGCTATGGCCTGGGAGTGCAGTGGAGGATGGCCCAAGTCCTTAGGCCCTGCACCTGCATGGGAGACCAGGAGAGGCACCTGGCTCCTGGCTTCGGATCGGCGAGATGCGCCGGCCGCGGCGGCCATTGGAGGGTGAACCAACGGCAAAAAGGAAGACCTTTCTCTCTGTCTCTCTCTCTCACTATCCACTCTGCCTGTCAAAAAAAAAAAAAAAAGACAATGTTAATAAGATCATATAAATAGGATCAAGTGTCTGGCAATAATAATAGATAGAAATAAAAAGAAAAGAATGTTCCAACATGGGAAGCAGTCCACACAGCTGTTTTAAGTAGCACTCTGACCTCAGAATCAGCCTTTAAGGCATCCTGGTCTGGCTGAAAAGCCCCGGAGAGCATTTCAGGCATGGAAAGCCAAGACCCTATAACAAAAAGTATCCTACATGAAGGACTTCTGTGAGACCCCAACGGAAAGAAGTGGCCATCAAAGGGAGGAGAGAACTTCCACTTTGCTTATGGCCTTGTCTACATTCTGACAGAGTTTGTGGATTCAAAAGGCTTCCATAGCCTAGGCAGCTCATGTCAAGCTCATGGGGTGGTCACTGATATCATACATTACAGTGTTAATTGTTAAATTAACAACAGGAATCACTGTGCACTAACTTCCCATGCAGGACCTCTGTCCTTAATGAGTTGTATTATGAGTTAATCGTAAAACTTGCTCTCAACCAGTTTGGAGGGGCAAATTGCTGAAATCTTTACCTAGTATAGAGTTGGTCTTCTATGTACAAAGTTAACTGAATGAATCTTAATGGAAAATAGGACTGGGAAGGGGAAAGGGAGGAGGTGGAGGGATGGGAGTGTGGGTGGGAGGGCGGGTATGGTAGGAAGAATATCTATATTCCTAAAGCTGTACTTATGAAATTTGTATTCATTAAATAAAAGATTTGGGAAAAATTAAAAAAAAAAACCTAAATGGTAGGGGCCAGTGCTGTGGCATAGGAGGTAAAGCTGTTGCCTGCAGTGCTGGCATCCCTTATGGGCACCAGTTCAAGGCCCAGCTGCTCCACTTCCAATCCTACTCTCTGCTATGGCCTGAGAAACAGAAGATGGCCCAAATTCTGAGCCCGTGAACCAGCATGGGAGACCTGGAAGAAGCTCCCAGCTCCTGGTTTCAGACAAGCCCAGTTCCAGTCATTGTAGCCATTTGGGGAGTGAACCAGCAGATGGAAGACCTGTTTATCTCTCTCTCTCTCTCTCTGCCTCTCTGAAACTTTGCCTTTCAAATAAACAAATAAATCTTTAAAAAAAAAAACTAAACAGCAGACGGTAAAGGATGCAGGGAAGAAAGGAATTTGAAAAGAGTAAAAAGGGAATTTAAACATAATTTTAAAAACCTAAAATAAATCATAGCATCATATTAAATTTATTCAATTTGCCAAATTACAGTGGTGAATATTCATTATCTTGTTCCATCACTTTCCATGGTTTTGAGACATTTCATAACGAAAATGAAAACAGATGAACTAAGTCATGAACACTGAATTCTAGGGAAGGAAAAACAAAAACAGCAAAGAAGGAAAAAAGTGATTGACAAAAGAAGAAATTATGTTTGTATTTTTAAATTTCATCAGTTTATTCATTAAACCCAAAGCTTAATCTTTCCACAGACTCATGAAACTGGCCAGAGACAACTGAAAGAGAGAAAGAGAGAGAGAACGGGGAGGGAGAGGCATACAAAGCTGTTTCAGGAAAAAAAGGAATTTAACTTCAGGCAAAAAGGCAGAATCTTAAAAATCATAAGAACATGCCATGTATAATTATTGCCACATTTTACTTTTTAAAATTAATTTATTTGAGAGGCAGGGAGACAAACAAGAGAGTGGGAAAGAAAGAGGGTGCTCCCGTCTGCTGATTCACTCCCCAAATGACAATGGCTGGAGCAGGGCCAGGCCAAAGCTGGGAGCCAGGAACCCAATCCAGATTTTCTCTGAGGTTGGCAGGCCTCACTTACTTGAACCATCCCCGCTGCCTGCCAGGGTCCGCATTAGCAGGAAGCGGAAGTTAGGAGTTGAAACTGGCAATCAAGCCCAGGTACTCCAATCCAGGAAGATGAACCAGCATCTTACCTGCTGGACCAAACGCTCAATGACATGTTTACTGAAAGGCACAACTGTCTGGAAAAATAACAATGAAACTCAGCCCTAGAAAAAGTAGACAAATTGAGGAGATCAATTTGAAAGTGCACTCAAAAGATCTGTGCATAAAATATTACTGGGATGAGTCAGGCCGGGGGCGACCTCTACTGAACCATCTCATGTACTTGTTTGGGAGCACGGAGGTCGGCTATGACCACTTCTGCAGATGATGAACCCACCGTTCACACCCATGCCCCCATTCTTGCCTGAATCCACTCCGACAGGCTGAGAAAAACAAACACTCCCTTTCCCAGGCTCCCTTGCAGCTAGAGACAACCCATGACAGATCTGTCCACGGAAACAGGAGCTTCAGGGCAAGCTGTCACCTTGCTGACCCAGAGAGAAGCTATCTGGTCTGTTCCTGTGTGGACAGGGCACTGGTGCTAAGAGAGCCCTCTTGCCTTCAGGAGTGAAGGCCAAGAGAACAGAGACAGTGATGGGAATGTGCCTGGAAAACTGGAGGCAGACCAGCAGCCTAGCCGTGGTCACTGCCACTTGTCACTGATAGTTATTTGTTACCTACAGAGTCATTTCTAAAACAGACAAAGCTGATACAGAACCCGATCCAAAGCACCAGAAGAAAGAGAAATTACAGCCTATCTCATGGAAAAACAGATGGAAATAATCCTAAATAAAATACTGATTAGCAAGTCAAATTTAGCAGCACGTTTAAAAAAATGCCAAGTAGAGATTAGTGCAGGAATGCAAGGATAATTTAATGTTAGAAAAACCATCAATGTCATTCATTTCATTAACAGATTAAAGGGGGGAAAACATACATTCATCTCCACAGATGCTGAAAAAACACTGAGTGAAATTCAAAAGTAATTCATGGTAAACATTCACAGTCCTTCACATATAGATGCTATCTTCTTTAATTGGATAGTTTTTTTTTTCCCCTGGGAATCTGCGGGAAATGTTTAAGTAGGGGAAACACAACAAGAATTCCCACTGAAGTGAGAAAATACACAAGAGTGTGTGTTCCTGCAGGTGCTACTCAGTATCAGTCTGAACCGATGCAAGTGAACCAGGAAAAAGAGTAAGCATACGTTTTGCAACAGGAGAGAAATAACTGTCATTATTTATAGGCAATAAAGTCATCTATCTGGAAAACCTAAGAGATGTCTACAAGGAAACAACCTTGCTGTGGCCTCTTTTTCACACTGTAAATTAGAGACGCTATTAATACACACCCCAGGGTTGCTACAACCGTTAATTAAGTTCATACATGTAAAGTCCATAGATGGAGCCCACAGTAATCAGGCACAAGATCAACATCTGAAAATCAATAGCATTGCCATCAACCAGGGATGGCCACACAGAAATTCAAAGAACAAATTAAAATCCCATTCTCAACAGCAACCAAACCTATGACATGGCTAGAAATAAACCTAGCCAAAGATGTGATGTGCGAAGCAGCAGATGACAACATTCACTAAGGGACTGCTCTGGTCTGAATGTTTGTGTCCTACTCCCATCGTCCTACATTGAATTCCAATTACCAAGTGACGGTTTAAAAATTCGGGCCCTGGGAAGGTGATCAGAGCCCTCATGAATGGGATTCATGCCCTTATTAAAAAATTCCAGAGAACTGCCCTGTCCCTTCCACCATGTTGGGACCCAGCCAAAAGGCACCATCTCTGAACCAGAAACGACTTCACCAGACACCAAAACTGAAGCTGCACTGATCTTGGACCTTCCAGCCTCCAGGACCCTCAGAAATAAGTTTCTGCTGTTAGCAAGGAGTTAGGCTGTGGCATTTTGTTATCCAGAGCAGCCCTAACGGACCGAGATAGGGACAACACAAAAGAAGTGACAAAGGAAGATATGACACATGCCTGAGGGAGTCAAGCAAGTCAGGTGCTGGATGCAATTCCAATCCCTACTGCGTAAGGACTTTCCCCAGAACTCCTCCAGCTGGTTCTCGGATGTGCATGGGAAGAGTGAAAATCCATGGATGCCCAACAGAGGGAGGCAGCCCCGAGTGTCTCGTCCAGGTACTCTGCTTTCCCACTCATGGGTACGTCTTACCTGTGGAAGCAGAGTTGCTGGCGCATGCAGGCTCCGTGTCAGACTCTGATGCCGCGATCCAGTTGGCCTTCAGAGAGGATTCACCGATTAATGAGGGCACTAGCGCAGGACGACCCTTCTGCTCTAGCACAGGGCATTACCCCTACTTGCAGCATTTGGCACTGTGATAACATCTCGGGAGCCTGTCTCTGCTTTGCTGGCATGAGAGGACCTCTATACACAGCTACCTTGGTCTCTTGTACATGCACAAGGGACATCTCCAGCTCCTCCCCTTGGTGAAAACCCAGCCTTAACCTCAGCAGCCTGGACACTTTATTGAGGGATGTCTTCAGGTCACTGCATCCCTGGACAACCTGCCCACTCCAGTCCAGAATCCTGCTCTCTACTCTATACCTTCAGGTTTAACTCTACGTCTTAGCCCTGTCTGCCCTCATAATCCAACTGCATGTGCCTGCAGGCACCCACCCTCCCCACCCCCCACAGGTGTACACGTGCATATGCTAGATTCAAAGGTTTGAGTCTAGCTGGAGTCTGACGGTAGGTTGGCTGAGGAATGAGTAAGGGTTTACCTGGGCCAAGCAGCTCAGTGGGTGGACCCTGGAGCAGCCAGTGAAGTCATGTCTTACATGCTGTGGTGCTGACATGCTGTGAGTATGTTCTCCAAGCATGGACCGCCATGTGGTGGTTGGTACTGGCCTCTCCCCTTGCTCTGGCCTGCTGTCTGGCCATGTGATCACCTCCTCTCATATATACTTCCACCAGGACGCCACCCAGCATGAGGTGATGCAGGCAGAGGGGCCTTCGTGAGCCACTGCTGTGTTATTTGGGATTTCAGTCTCTAAAGCTGGGGGCTAAACAGACTACTTTTCTTTGTACATTCTCAGCCTTGGGTATTTTTGTTATCATAACAAAAAAACTAATAAAACATACAAAGCCAGTGTCTGCACACCCTGTCCGGTTCCATACTATACTCTCAGTTACGAGACTGTTGTGTTTCCTCATCTTGGTTATACCCTAGGATACTTTTTCTAATCCCTCCCAAACTGGATCATTAAAAAAATATGGTTTTTAAATTAATTAATTTATTTTTGTTTGAGAGGCAGGTGGATAGAGAGCACGAGTCTCATTCACTGATTTACTTCCTAAATGCTTACAATGGCTGGGGCTGGGCTGAGGCCAAATCTAGGAGCTGGACACAAAATCCAAGTCTAGAGAGGAACCCAACTACTTGAGCCATCACCACTGCCTCCCACGGTGTGCATCAGCCAGAAGCTGGATTCAGAGCTGGGAACGAAGCCCAGGTACTCTGATGTGGGAGCTGGTGTCTTCACCACTAGACCAAATGCCTCCTCCTTTAAATCAGCCTTGAGATACAATTTATATGCAATAAAATCCATCTTCTTGATGTGTAAAGTTTGATTTTTAAATATGTATTTATTTTTATTTGAAAGTCAGAGTTACACAGAGAGAGGAGAGGCAGAGAAAGAGAGAGAGGTCTTCCATCCGATGGTTTACTCCCCAGCTGGCCGCAATGGCTGGAGCTGTGCCGATCCGAAGCCAGAAGCCAGGCACTTCTTCTGGGTCTCCCACGCAGGTGCAGGGGCCCAAGGACCTGGCCCATCTTCTACTGCCCTCTCAGGCCATAGCAGAGAGCTGTATTGGAAGTGGAACAGCAGGGTCTCGAACCAGCATTCATATGGGATGCTGGCGCTTCAAGCCAGGGCGTTAACCCTCTGCTCTACAGCACCAGCCCCAAAGTTTGGGTTTTGAGAAAGAAATACAGCCATCTAACTGGCACCCAGGTCAGGGTGTAGAGTACAAGGGTAGTTCAACAAGTTCACAGAAAGTACATATTATGAAAAAACCATGCATGAATTTCAAAACTTTTTGTCACACTAAACATATCCTTTAGTTCCACTCCCCAGTAAATTTTAGAAGTGCCCCACGTTGCCATAACCTCAAAAGGTTTCTTTGCATCCCTGCAGTAGATCCAGCCCTTTCTCTGGACAACAATGACTGCTTCCCCCTCCTTCATGTTTTCCACAGTCCTGAGCTGTAGAGTGGCCGATGGTGTCCACTTCCAAGGTTGTAGAAGTGGCTATGAAACGCACAGAAGCCAAATGAAGTCTCACTTGTCTGTTGTGGCCTTGTGTGAAAACAGGCAGAACGCTCCTCCACTTTGAGACGTGTTTAGCAGGCTCTGCCTTAAATCAGTGTCACTTACAGAGCCCGAGGGGGCACCTGGTGAGGAAGGTGCTCTTCATTCTGGGCTGTCCAAACCGCAGCCCCACAGAACCCGAGTGGTGCTCTGGAGCAGGGTGGGCACAGCTCTGGCACCGGAGCAGGGAAAGCGTGGTTCTGGCAGGGGGGCAGCATGCAGATTCCAGGCCTACGTACAAAGGACTTTCTTTCCTGGGGGAAGGGCCCCAACACTTCCGTACACGAGTGCTGCGGCTCCCCCTGCCCCTGGAGGGAAGGGCATAGCCCAGGGCCAGGGTCACACCTGAGTCCTGAGAACCTAAGCAGATCCGGGAAGTTCTGAGAAAAAGCTCTCCTTAGCACTTCTGAAGCTGAGTGCTAACACAGAACGAGGCCAAGCCATCCACAGAGATGAAGAACAACTGAGTGGTTTCCTGGAGAGAGCGAAGGATGAAGTCCAGGGCGGTGGAACTATGCTTTTTCCAAATTTTTCCTCCCAGCCCCCTGCTTCTCTTCCGGAGCCCTACTGTAAGATGCAGTCATGACTTCTTTTTGGGTGTGATTTTGTGACCAAGCCCCTCTAGGCACAGACCATATCCATCCCATCACCACTGTGTCCCAGCACCAAGGGCCTGGCACCTCACATGACCTCCATAAACACCTGTGGCAGGAACTGGTTGAATGAACTGGAGCAATGTCCAGTAACTGAGAGAAGAGGAAGGTATGGAAGGAGCGAGTTGTTACGAAAACAGCCAGGGTAAGGTCCTGCACCTGCTTCCTGAACCTTCCCAAGAGGGGATTTCCAGGACTAATGTGCACCAGTCAGAGCCCGAGTCACAGCATTGCAAGCCATGCCCTCAACGCCATAGAGTGACCTTAGGTGTGGCCATGTCCTCCAAAAAGGGCCATTGGTTACAGCAGCCCTAGGGTGGGCAGCCAGTCAGTGCTGAGCAACCAGATAGCCAGACTCATGGGACAGGAGGAAATGGAAATATTTACATGCATTCATTATATAAATTTAATGCTAAGAGATTTCCAAATTTCAGAGAAATGGAAGGTTGTAAAACAAATGCAATTAAATAAAATTGACTCAAGAAGTGAAGATCTTTGATGAGGCCATAACCATGCAAAAAGCTAATTCCTATCTGAACAACATTCCCCCAAAAGGTCTGGGCCCAAATGGTTTTATGGGGTCTTTCCCACAACTTCACAATAATAGACACTCAGTAGCCATGGCATAGGGACCAGTGCCCTATTAACTTCTAGGTGTTACTGGGGTCTTCAAAGTATGGCTTGTTCTCAAATAATCAGCATTGGCATCACCAGGGAAATTGCTAGAAAGGCAAGCTCTCAGCCCAACCCCAGACCCACAGAATCAGAAATGCTGGGAGTGGGCCCCAGCCCTCTGTGTTGCAGCAAGTTTTCTGCGCCAAATGAATAATCTGAAAACTTGAATTTAAAGGAATGGCCTCGCTCTCCTTACTCAGCTGTCACCAATTACACGTCTGCCTTTACAACTACGTGCCTAGATCTTTGTGTCCTTGTATTGAGCACATTAGTAATTACATAAAATTTCCAGCCCATTTATTTGAAATTTCCTCAAGCTCAGATTTTGAAGAACAAGACCCTTAAAAATTTTATTAATATTTTTGACGAGATGAGTAGCCCTTCCTTATCAAAAACATAAAGTTGGGCAGGCTTTTGGCTCTGGTTGGGATGCCAGTGTCTTATACTTGCGTGCTTGTGTTCAAGCCGCATGCAGGTTGTCAAAGACAGAAAGTGATGGCTCCATTACCTTGTGTTCTCGTCAGCCAAATGGGAGACCTGGATTGCATTCCCAGCTCCTGGCTTCTGGCTACCCAGCCTTGGCCATTGTGGGTATCTGGGGTGTCAACCGGTGAAGGGGAGTGCACTCGCTTGCTCTCTCTCTCTCTTCCTCTCTGCCTCTCAAAGTAAAAGAAAAAAATCCAGGGCTGGCACTGTGGCGCAGAGGGTTAATGCCCTGGCCTGAAGCGCTGGCATCCCATATGGGTGCCGGTTCTAGTCCCGGCTGCTCCTCTTCCCATTCAGCTCTCTGCTATGGCCTGGGATAGCAGTAGAAGATGGCTCAAGTCCTTGGGCCCCTGAACCCACGTGGGAGACCTGGAAGAAGCTCCTGGTTTTGGATCGGCGCAACTCCAGCTGTTGTGGCCATCTGGGGAGTGAACCAATGGATGGAAGACCTCTCTCTCTGTCTCTACCTCTCTCTGTAACTCTTTCAAATAAATAAAATAAATCTTAAAAAAAAATCCCAAATGCATAAATGTACAAAGATACTTCAAAAAGCTCTAGAGAAGTGAAATTAAAAAAAAAAAACCTTATTTTGGTGCAAAAAATGATGCAATCTGTGCATACAATAGACATTTTCCATGAACTTCTTGAAGACCCCTCATGTCAACAAGAAAATTATGATTCCCTATAATTTTCTCAGAGATAATCTATGTAATCATTTTGGTATGTACACTTCCAGACCCTTTTTTAATGCACAGAGAACATTTCTTTCCATCACACAAAGGCAATCAACTTGTATAAACTGTGTGGTAACTTGCCTTTTTCATTTCATGATATATCATGAACAATTTTCTTTGTTAATCAATAAACTTTTATTACATTTTTCTCAAAGCTCTTACTGTATAATTTTCTGAACTAATCTCTCATTGTTAGGACACTTCACATTGATTAAATGAGTTCATATTTGGAAAGTATTGAGGACGGTGCCTGGCACCTGGTAATCGCTATATAAATAATTGGCTTCAAAATATGTTAATCAAAAAGCAACAAGAATAGAGGAGACACTGGCAACCCCACAGTCGCCATGGAACATTTTTTTTTTATTATTTTTGACAGGCAGAGTGGACAGTGAGAGAGAGAGACAGAGAGAAAGGTCTTCCTTTTGCCATTGGTTCACCCTCCAATGGCCGCCGCGGTAGCGCGCTGCGGCCGGCGCACCGCGCTGTTCCGATGGCAGGAGCCAGGTGCTTCTCCTGGTCTCCCATGGGGTGCAGAGCCCAAACACTTGGGCTATCCTCCACTGCACTCCCTGGCCACAGCAGAGAGCTGGCCTGGAAGAGGGGCAACCGGGACAGGATCGGTGCCCCGACCGGGACTAGAACCCGGTGTGCCGGCGCCGCAAGGCGGAGGATTAGCCTGTTGAGCCACGGCGCCGGCAACCATGGAACATTTTTTAACACACACTTTTTGGAAAATCCAGCACATAAAAATGTGGAAAGCTATGGAGACTGGCCCAGGTGTACACATACCTACTAGAGCAGCCTATCCTGTTTGTTTTTAGAGTGACTAATTGATTTGAAAGGCAGGATGACAGGGAGAGAGAAAAAAAGAGAGCAAAGAGGGAAAACTCTTCTATTTACTGGTTCACTCCCCAAATGCCCACAACAGCCAGTGCTGGGCCAGGCAGAAGCCAGGAACTCCATCTGGGTCTCCCATGTGGGTGGCAGAGACTCCAAGTCCCTCAGCCACCATCTGCTGCCTCCCAAATATATTCTCAGGGAGCTGGATTGGAAGTGGAGTAGCCAGGTCTGGAGCCAGGCACTGTGATAAAGGATGCAGACATCCCAAACAGTGGCTCCTCTGCAGCGTGAGCCCAGTGCTGGACCACAGGGGGCATCTCCATATGCTCGGCAAAGCTGCATGTCCTGGACCATGGTCACTGCTAACCTAGTGACCTTCACAACTCCTTGCTACTCTTCCCAAATCCTGGCCCTCCAGGTGCAGCAAAGCTCAGCTGCTCTGAAAACACAAACCTGTGCTCACACCCCCTGCCCTATCCTGTTTCTAACCACAACCAACATGGCTACACCATCCTGGCCCCAGGGCCCTGGAAGATGGGATCACTTGACTGCTCAGACCTGCATCCTCTGTCCTTCAGCTCCTGGGCCTCTGGTCAGGCCACATCTGCCTGTGGCCACCAGGAAGGGGTCTGCCTGCTCCCCTAGGGTCTTGACAGTCTTGAGGCTCAAGACTTGAGGCTCCCACTCCCGGGCTTCTTTACCCAGTGGGGCCAACTCTCACTCCCTTACGACTCTGCTCCCCGGATCCTTTTCTCTGAGTTGAGATGACTCAAGGTCAATCACATGCCTTGGCCTTCTTGCCAGTACTCAACTCAATTCTGATCACTGCATCAATCCAGCCAGCTTCTCTCCTCTGAACGTCTTGGGGAAGGGGAGCCCTTTGACAGTGTTGTCAGTCCCATGGTCCCCACCCTTTCTCTGAGTCACAGGCAGGTGACCTGGCCCTGCTCGCCTCATGTGACAGTTTGGTCCCAGTCCTTGGTAAGAGCTCCAGGTGCTGAGTCAGCACAGGCTGAAGCAAAGTTGCAGGCTTGGGCTGGCGTGGCAACTGGCTAACCATAGAGTCTGTGAGGAGGCCTGTGCATCTGGGCCAGAGAGCAGCACTGAGCTAGAGATAAAAGACTGTGGCATCCTCCTTAGAGAACATTTCAGCACTGAAGAACCACCTCCCAGAGGCTCAGCCGGGAGACAGCAGCTTTGGGAGGGGGGTGAAGGAGTGAAGTTAGCCAAGGCTCACCTCGTCCTCCCCCATAGCTGGGCTCCCTATCAGTCCCTGTTCCAGCATGGCCTGCCTCTCCTCTCTTGCTGGCTCTTGATCACTTCAACAAGCCCCCCTCCTCACTCCTTCAACAACCCCTTCCCCAGCTGGCAGCCCACGTACGCCGACACGCTGCTCCTGACAGTCATGTTTCAGGAGCGGATTTGGTCCCTCACGGTGGGAATCTGAGGCTCCTCTATGGAAGGAAGATGGAAGACTGGAGAGACTGGTTAGGAGCCTGTGTCCTCACCCAGCCCGGTCCTGCCTGCAGAACCAGCTCCCAAATCCTTGCCCTGCCCCACCGCACGAGCACCTCGAGAGGTCCCCTTCCGCCAAAGCTCCTCTTCCACACTCAGAATGCCTGGCCGACAGAGAAGCATCAGCAGGGGTGGAGGTGGGTGTTCACGCTTTGGGTTTTGGCCACCTACTGCCAAGCTGCCCGCTAAGAGATTGGGTTAGTTTTTCTTCTGCCAGGAAAGGAGTACAGCAATATTTTCCACCTTCACCCTGATACTCAATATTATCAGTCTTTCTCATCTTGGCAAATGCAATACTGAAAAACCAGAGCCTTTTCTTTTTGTTGGACTCTCTTACCAAATCCATTTCAGAAGTGGCCTTAGAATCAAATGGCGTTACAGAGCAGACATGAAAAGGACCCACCTCCGGCCCCTTCAACGTAGATTTTGGCAAGGCTGCATCACATCTGACTTGTAGCAGATGTTTTAGCAAAGTTAGAGCTGTGAAGGAGATAAGCAATGGATGAATTCTGAGGGTGGAGATAAAACTGGCTGATGTGAAGGCTGCAGGGCATGCTGGAGACGGCACAAAGGTATTTGGTCTAAGCATCTCGACGTACAGAGCTTCATCTATAAACATAGCAGCAGTTCCAGGAGAAGCAGGAAACCCCAGAACTCCGTGGGTTTTGAGGTCACCTCTTCAGTCAATCAGTTGCTTACAGGCAGCTGGATGTGAGCCTCGAGGGGCCAGAGACGCAAATTCCAGACTCCACAGCATATACACTTTTTTTAAGGTGTTGGAAATAGATGTGATTCCTTAGGAAGTAAGCATCATGAGATGAGGCAGCAGGTCACAGACTGAGGGCTGAGGTTCTCCAATGGTGAGGCATGGAGAGTATGGGAAGGAACAAGTGAATGGGCAGAGAACCAAGGGCATCAAAGTGTCTCAAGGAGAGCATTACTGTGCCTATGCTGTGAACAGACTAAGCCAAGGGCTAGCTTTGGGTTGGAGATGGTTGAGGTGACCTTGATGCGAACAGTTTTGGTGGAGTTACAAGGTCTTATTAGATTCAGTTTGAAAAAGAATGGGTCATATCGGATGTTAACATTGGGGAAAGCTGTGTGAAGGGTACACTGAAATTCTCTGTACTATTTTTGCAACCCTTCTGTAAATCTAAACTTAGCTCAAAAATCTTCTAAAAACTTTTAAAAATAAGTCAAATAAAGGAGAACGGAAGGAGAGGAAGCAGAGACAAGGATTATGGAAATTCTTCCAGGAGAATTTTCTAAAAAGGTTTTGGGAAACAAGGAGTAAGACGCTGGAGGAAGAGGAGAGGCCAAGGGAAGGTTGAGCTAGCACAGCGTCCAGGTTGTTTTTATGCTGATGTGCAGCAGCTGGTGGAGTGGGGAACCTTGACAAAGGACAGGAAGGAAGCATTACAGGGGGTGAAGTCCATTAACAGCTGAGAGAGAGAGAGACAGAGACAGAGACAGAGACACAGAGACAGAGAGAGTATCCACAGGTGTAGATGAGCAGGAAGGTAAGCGGACCAGGAAATAGTGAGTCTGACCACCTGAGGTCAGTCATCATCACTCAGATGAGCCCAGTCAGCACTGTAGTGGGTCTTTCTCCAGCTGCAGGTCTTGGATCCTGCCAAGGTTGGATTTCTCCAAATGAGCTAGAAACAGAGAAAGAGAGATGAAGGACCTGCAGGAGTGTTAAAGAGTTGCTGGCTCCTGGGATATAAGAGGAGTAATGAAGGCCTAAGAAGGTGACAGGGATTTTGAAGAGATGGCAGGTTCAGTAAAGTGGAGTTCTGAATGAGGCAAATAATCGCTGGGATGGAAGGTACTAGAAAAAGTGAACTGGAAAGGCAGGGATTACTAATTGGGAGAGGGAGTGCCCTGGATTCATTTAGGAATGGGTTCAGTTATTGGTTGACGACCTGTCTAGGTTTGGCCACAGGAGTAGGTGGTAGAGGTAGGGAAGAAAATGTGAGGGACGGGAGGCGCATCCATCGGGATGTCAAAATCACAGAGGGATGGGGCAGGAGAAGTGGTGAGGCTTCTGCTTCCGCACAGAGACTCTCTGGAGATGCTATTCCTCTCGAGGGGCAACTCGGCAACCTTCTGGGGCCTTCCCCATCGACGCGGTGTTTGCAGAGTGCTACTGACTTTTCAAGGGCAGGAAGCACAGAAGCTAAATGCCTCACGCAGTGCCAGCCATCCTTCCCAGTGGAGAACTGCCCTTGGATTGCCTGTCCATCCCATGTCCCATTGGATGCTCAGAGAGGAGAAAACGGCGTACAGCTACTGAAGCCTGGAAGCTAACTCATCTTGCATATAAATACAAAGGATGTTTGCAGGACTTTAATGTGCAACAAATGCGAGTGAATGTGACCTCTATTCTTTGCCCTGTGGGTTTTGTTTTTTTTTTTTTTTTGGACAGGCAGAGTGGATAGTGAGAGAGAGACAGAGAGGAAGGTCTTCCTTTTTGCCGTTGGTTCACCCTCCAATGGCCACTGCGGCCAACGCATCACGCTGATCCGAAGCCAGGAGCCAGGCGCTTCTCCTGGTCTCCTGGACTTGGGCCATCCTCCACTGCCTTCCCGGGCCATAGCAGAGAGCTGGCCTGGAAGAGGGGCAACCGGGACAGAATCCGGCGCTCCAACCGGGACTAGAACCTGGTGTGCCGGTGCCGCAAGGCGGAGGATTAAGCCACGGCGCCGGCCTGCCCTGTGTTTTTTGTATGGCAATGGCTCTGATCTTATTTCTCAGTCCAAACCCTTTCATAATGGACAAGGTGACATCATGTTTTCTAGGATGTCATGCCCAAGCATTCACACACGATCTCTTCCTTACACAGCAGGCACATATTAGCCTAAGTCACAAATTTTAAAAATTCTGAAATTATTAGGAATAACAGGAGATTGCAAAGATCATACAGAGTGGTCTCAAGTACTTTCACCCATTTTCTCCCAACGGCGACATCTTGCCCTTACTGCAGTACGGTACCAGACTGGAGCTGAAATCGGCACAATGCGCGTACAAAGGTCTACGATGTTTCATCACTGATCACATGTGCAGATCTGTGCTATCACCACCACAGTCAGGATGCAGAACCATTTTATCCCTGCAATGATCCCTGGCTTACAACACCTTTAGAGCCACACCAGCCCCATTCTCTAGTCTTGTCTACCATTCCTAATTCCTGGCAACCATTCATCTGTGCTCCATTATCTACAATTTACTCATTCTGACATTTTACTCATTTTGACATATTCATATAGCACCACATGAGGTTGTTTACATTTAATGTAATTACTCATATGCTGGGAGTTAAACCTTTCATTCTATTATTGGTTTCTTCTGTTTTTCACTTCTCTTTCACTTGTCTTCCCACGGGTTACTGAAATGCTTTTACAATTCCATTTTGATTTGTCTATAATGTTTGTGAGTGGATCTCTTTGTGTAGTGTTTTTAGTACTTGTTCTAGTTCTTATATTTTTTAAAGTTAACCACCTACTACTATCAACATTTTACCAGTTTGAGTGCAAAGTAGAAATTAACATTATGCTTTTTATCACCAGTTCGAGTGCATTGTAGAAACCTTATTCTCCCTTGTTAAAAATACAAATGCCTTAAGTACTTCCCATGTTCACTGAACACCACATCCACCTTACACTTGGCACTTCAGCTCTCGAACACAATCTAGGAAACTCAGGAGGAGTAAAGCTGACGGCACTTGCCATCTTTTCACTCTTCCTTGCTCCTGTTCCACAAACTCTGTGTGCATCTATCTTTCCTGTCCAGCCATTCCTTTTCTTCGGCCATTCTCAGAGGGTGGATCTTCCAGCAACTGATTCTCTTATCTCCTCTATGTAAGAATGTCTCGATTTTCCCTTCCTCTCAGAAGGGTATTCTCACTGGGCATAGGATTCGGGTTGACATTTCTTTTCTTTCCGGCAATTAAGAAAATTATGCCATTTTCTTCCAGGCACCAGGGTTTCTGATGAGCAATTCTAGGTGATATTGTGATAAAATACCAAATATATATATTGGCTTCTGTCCCAGGACTCTGGTTCCTGAAACCTACATAAAGTGATGCTAGGGGAATCTCCGGTATAACATCTGGTATTTCACTCTTGACTACTGTTACAGAGACCCTAAGTTTCTTGACATTTCCTGGAAGATAGGAACATTTTTTGTTCTAAGCAGGCAACTCTTGGTGGCCTCCTGGATAGCTTCAGGATGGGGGCTGGTTGCCAAGGGAACCAATCAGGTGACTAGAGGGTTGGGACTTGCGGCTATGACTTAATCTATTGTGCTTATATGATGAAGCCTCCATGAGAATCTCAAAGGACAGAGGTCAGGGGGCTTCTAGGCTGCTGGACACATGGACTTGCCTGGAGAGTAGTGCACCTCCCACATGTCCTGCCCTCTACATCTCTTCATCTGATGCTTATTCATAGCTATTGTGATATCCTCTCTAACAAGGTGAATGCAAGTCAAATGTTTTTGAGCTGTGCAAGCCATTCCAGCAAATTAATCAAATGCAAGGAGGGGTCAAGGGCATCCCCAATTTTAGCAGGTGAATCAGAAGTATAGGTGACAAGCCGCTCCTTTGTGGGACTGAGCCCTCAACCTGGGAGATCTGAAATTACCTCCAAGTAGGCAGAGTCGTTAGAACTGAGTTAAATTATAGGACACTTCGGTGGTGTCTGCTGGAGAATTGGCTGTTGGTGGGACAACTTCTCATGAATCTTGGTGACTAGGACTGAAATTTTGTATTAAGTGTTGAGAATTTTAAAAAACTGTTTTTCTTTCTCTCAGAACACATCATGTACATTGTTTCTCTTACTGCTCTCAAGATTTTTTTCTTAATTCTCAGTTTTCAGATGATGTTTTTTGGTGTGGATTTCTTTGTGTTTATCTCATTTGGGGGGTGCTGAGCTTCTTGAATTTATGTCTTTTGTAAACTTAAAAAATTTCTAGCCCATATCTCTCTGACATCTTTCTCACTTCTACCTTCTTTCTCCTTTTCTGGAATTCTTGTGATCCAAACGTTAGACCTTTTGCCATAGACCCCTAGGTTCCTAAGTTTCTATTCATTTTTTTTCCTTTAACCATTGTTCAGCCTGGGCAGCTTCTATTGTTTTACCTTCAGTTCATTAATTATTTGTTCTCGCCATTTTACTGTTGAACCTATTGAGTTAAAAATTTTCAGTTACTGTTTCAGTTCTAAAATTCCCAACTTCTTCATTATATCTTCTAGTTCTTTGCTGGGGCTATTTGTTTCACGTATATCCTTAATTGCTCATTGAGGCATTTTTATGTGGTTGACTTAAAGGCTCCGGTAACTCTAAACATCCATGTTAACTCGGTGTTGTTTATTGAATGTAATTTCTTATTAGATTGGGATTGTTTGGGTTTTGGCACAGGTGAATTTCATTTGGACATTTGGGGTATTATGTTATAAGACACTTGTGTTACTTAAGCTTTCTGTTTTAACTGACCTTCTGACAGCAAATCGATGGTGCGAAGGGAGAATCACCTGGTTGCTACAGCCAGGTATAAATGGAAGCCCATCCTCCCCAGCAGACCTCCCTCACACCAATCTTCTGGGAAGGGCAGGGGTGCCTCACTATCACTCCCAGGGGGGCCATGGTGTGACTTTGTTTCCCCATCTGTAAAATGGCTACAGTAACACCTACCAAGTAAACTATAATGCCGACGAAGGGACTACTTCACACAGGTCTTAGTATTGGCACACAGTGAGTGCTCTATGCATGTCAGCAGCTGTCACCAACATCACCATATGTGCATGGTATGGGTAAAGGAAGGAAAGCCATTCTAGGCAGTGGCAACTGCAGGCAAAGCATGGAGCCAGGGAAGAGCAAGTGAGATCCTGCTGGGAGAGGAAAACCTGGGACAATAGTGGGGCAATGGATACAGAGCTGAGCCTACCTAGTCACGTGGAGCAATGGTCAGGGAGCAGAATCTAGAGCCAGGTGCCTGAGGTGGAGGTCTGCCCTAGCACTCCTGGCGTAAAGTTTTGGCAGAGGCCTTAGCTTCTTCAGCTGGAAAATGAGGCCCCTGGTGCCACAACTTATGAGGGTTAAATTTTCCATCACAGGGGCGGGACTCCAGCTTCTTTTGAGCTGCTGCCAAATTGCCCAACCCAAGCCTAAATTCCCAAATATTCTCTTTTCAGCACCCACTGGTGAAAAACCCTTTGTCATCACCTTCCCCACACAGGTGCTTCCTATGGGTCTCTAGCTGGAGTTGTTCATGCTCTCCACTTGCTGGGCACGAAGCTGAACCCAGTTGCCCAACTTCCCCCTTCCTAGTGGGACTATTTTTTCTTAACGGTTGTATTTATTTTGTTATTTGAGAGGTAGAGTTACAGAGAGAGGGAGAGACAGAGAGAGAAAGGGTCTTCATCCTCTGGTTCACTCCCCAAATGGCTGTAATGGCTTGAGTTAGGCTGTTCCGAATTCAAGTGCTAAGAACTTCTGGGTTTTCCACGCAGGTGTAGTATGCCCAAGGACTCTGGCCATCAACTGCTTTCCCAGGCCATAGCAGAGAGCTGGATCAGTCGTGGAGCATCCAGGACATGAACCAGTGCCCACATGGGATGCTGGCGCCACAGGCGGAGGCTTAGCCCACTACGCCACAGCACCAGCCCCACCCTGTGGAACCTTTTCCCACCTCCACAGCCTACACTGCAGTGAATGGTGAAGAGCTGTGGCCAGGCAGGAGGCAGGAGTTGCGGAAACCACCAAGCTGCTGTGGCCTGCGCCATCACTTCAGCACAGTATCCTCCTAGGGGATGACCCTGGCATCTCCATGTGGTACAGCCCACCCCAGGAAACAGCCCCCCACCCCGAGGTCTTATAAACAAAGGAATTTAATTCAGAGGACTGGTGACAGGGGATGGTGAGGGCCAAAGGGAGGACAGGAGGAAGTGATGGCAGCAGAACCCAAAAGCCAGGGCTTCAGGAGGGAGCCAGATCACAGCACAGCTTCCCTGGGAAGCCCGAAACTGGATTCTGTGGTGCAGCATGTTAAGCCATTGCTTGGGACACCCCCATTCCATATGAGAATGCTGGTTCAAGTCCTGGCTGCTCATTTTCAATCTAGATTTCTGCTACTGTGCCTGGGAGGCAGTAGACAATGGGTCATGTGCCTCAGTGCCTGCCACTCACATGAGAGATCCAGAAGGAGTTCTGAGCTACTGTATTTGGCCTGACCCAGCCCTGGCTGTTGCTGGCACTTGAGAAGTGAACCTGAGGGTGTAAGATCAATCAATCAATCTCTCTCTCTCTCTCTCTCTGCCTTTCAAGTAGAAGAAAATAAATAATCACACTTAAAAAAAAAAAGAAAGAAAGAATGGAGAAAGCTTCTGGCTTCTGATCTTCCTACCAGCAGCTGATCCCTTCCAAGTACTTCCTATTGGCTGAACCTGCCAGGAAGTTGCTGGGCAAGGGAGTCTGGGAAATGTAGTTCACTGGTGCAAGAGCAAACGTGTGTGACCAGGCTCCAGGCACTGGAAGAGGTCTGTCCCCTTCATGTCCTGCCCTTGTGAGTTACCCCCACCCCACCCTAGGGTGTGTGAGCCCCTCAAAGTGGAGCAGGGCAGCTGCCAGCCAGCAGTGGGCATTTGGCAAAACAGCTTCCCCAGCACTGACCAGCCAATGGGGCCAAGAGGAGCTGCCGAGGGGTCTTGTCTGTGGACTGTCCTGGTGGCAATTGTCCAGGGCAATGGAATGTGAGTGGGGAAGCTGAGTTAGAAGCCCGTGCAGAAGGGAAGTAAGTACAGGGTACCCTGGACTCTTCTACTGCGCTGGGCCCTGCTCTCTGGGGAAGGCAGCAGCAAGTGTATTTTTTATCTCTGCAATGCATGCTGGGCTGACCTGAACGTCCACGTGGGGAACGGGGGCAGCCAGAGGTGGGTGGTGCCAAGCCCAAACATTCTAGACCCAGCCTCCACGGGCTCGGGCTCTGTAGCCGTCAGGGCTCAGGGACTCTGTCCTGGTGACATCATCGGAGCAGCCAAGAAGTAACCTCCAACACCTACCAACCTTTCTCCTAAAGCAGCAAGACCAAACCTTCAGAGGTCAAAGTTTGCTCATGGTGTCCTGTTTTCACTGAATCTAGCTTCACATTCTACGTAGGACAGGGGACACTAGCTTTCCATGTACTTTAGTGATTACAGTTGCTGTGGAATGCATCCTTTGAAAACATAGTAACTGCAGAAACAAAGGCTAATTTGAAGTGAAATACCATGTACTAGAATGTGGAAACCCTGAAAGATTGGCATAGGAACCCCTAGAGTTTAGAAGTGGGTTAAATGTCTAAATATCCCCTCCCTGCTTGGAAGGTGAGCTCTACAACTCGCCAGGACCAGAGAGGCCACTGGGGTGAAAGGACACACAGCTGTGGGCGACAGGCTGAGCCCTAGCCTCGGCTCCACCATTTACACACATCCACCTTGCAAGGTGTCCGGTGTGTAAACTTTTATTGGAATTCCGCCCCTGGGCAAGGTTCACCGGTCCCAACAGAGCAGGGACTGGAGAAGTCGCCCGTCAGAGGTTCCAGAGGTTCGAAGGGCTCCTTTTATAGATACAGGGCATAGGGGCTAAAGGTTGAGGCGGGTCTGATCCTCACTGGTTGACTTTTAGGCACCCATGGGGACCCTGACAAGGACTTTTCGTTCCCAGAAGTGTGGGTAGGGACTCTCCATTCCCGGAAGTGTGGGCCTTCTCTCCTTGCGGATCCCAAAGCTACCACACCTCTGTTTTCAGTTACTGTTTACATATTCATTGGTTCACACCCCAAGCATCCACACTGTCTGGGGTGGGACTATGCTGAAGCCAGGAGAAAGAAACTTAATTTGGGTCTCTCATGTGGGTGAGAGGAACCCAGTTACTTGAGGTATCACTGCTATCTCCCAAGGGTCCACACTGACAAGGAGCTGGAGCTGGGAATTGAACCCAGGCACTCAGATGTGGGACAGGGGTATTTTAACTGCTAGGCCAAACACCTGCCCCTGTTTCTACTTTTTAGAATTTAATTAATTATTTTCATTTATTTGAGAGGCAGAGAGACACAGAGATTTTCCATCTGCTGGTTTATCCCCTAAACGATGCAACAGCTGGGACTGGGCTGGGCCAGGCTAAATCCATGAGCCCAGAACACAATCCAGATCTCCCAAGTGTGTTGCAGGGAACCAAGTTCTGGGGCATCACCTGCTGCCTCCCAGGGTGCACATTAGCAGGAGACTGGGCTGGAAGCAGGTGCAGAACACAAACCTGGCACTCCAACAGGGGCTGCTAGAGTGCCACGCGAGGTCCTAACTGCCATGCCAAACACCTGCCTCCTGTTTCCACTTTGGTTTAGTGCTCGTGTTTGGCACAAGGTCTGCTCCCCGCTCCCCACTCTTCTAACCATCCTGAGCCACAGTGTTTCTCAAGGGAAGTGGCTCTGGAGGGTGACGTGACCTCTAAAATGCCCCGCTGAGCTCCAACATGAACTCTGAATTTAGACAGAATTCTAAGGCATTCTGCAGGTCTGTTAGCCAGACATTGCCAGTACAGCTGCTGTAGTTGAATGGTTAGAGTTGCATTTTATCTGTAAGACTATCTCACCAGACCCCTTGGTTCCTCGATTCCTACTGAGAGTGATATAGATGGGGTTTGGACATATCGTGGAGTCAGAGGTCTGTGAGAGGTGTTTGTACCTAGGGCCTCAGGTTCAGAAAGGAGGGTCACGCTGTGGGTTCCTTCTGTCCACAGCAGGTGGTGGTGGGTGTTGGGTACATGCGGATGGTGATGTTTTCAATGGTTTGAGAGGATGAATCAGTGCCCAAATGCTAAGCCCTGTGCTAAACGCTAAGGAGGACCCTGACCCTGGTCCAGGAAGGAGCTGCCTAGCAGGACTCTTGTTCTAACGCCCCAATGGCAGGGTGGGGGAAGCTGTTCTCACAAGGACTTCTCAGCCTGTTAAATGGGTATGCATTCTAGGGGAAAGGCATACCTTTCAGTTTATTACAAAGCAGAGAGAGGAAGAGGGAGGGGGAGAGGGACAAAGAGACAGAGGAAAGAATCGGGAGGGGGAGGGAGAGGGAGAGAGGACAGAGACAGAGAGATATATCAGCTGAAATTAGGAAAATAGCAATAGAATAAGTCCATGGAAACAAAATGAAAGGGGGAAATCGAGTATTTCACAAAATACATGGAAAGATGGAGTTACAAGTCATAGCTTTTTTTTTTTTTTTTTTTTTTTTGGTGCAGTTTTGAAATACATGTACATGAGGAGTCTTCCTGGAGTTCATAATAATGGCCATTATGAAGAAGTCTGCATGGACATAGTCTGTGTGCGTGCCAGGGTCAGGCAAGTAGCAGTGTTTATCTCGCTGCTTCGGATGCTTGCATCCCCTAAAAGGGCACCTGGTCCAAGTTCCAGCGACTTTTCTTCCAATCCAGTTTCCTGCTAATGCACACCCTGGGAAGTAGCAGGTGATGGTGCAAGTACTTGTGTCCCTGCCACCCTAGTCAGAGACATGGACTGAGTTCCTGGCTCTTGCCATTAGCCTGGCCCAGCCCCAGGAGCTATGGGCATCAGGAGAGTGAATCAGAGGATGGAAGATCTTTCTCCATTTGTATCTGTCTCTCTACCTTTCATATGAAATAAAAATTTAAATATTTTTGCCCCCCAAATAAGCATATCTTTTAACTCTATTTTTCCATGAACTCTGTACAAAGGCTGAAATGCATGAATACAGAATTACAAAATAATGAAGAAGAGTGTTTTAAGAAATCAGATATTATTTCATTAAAAAAAAAGAGTAAAACACTGGGGAGACTGGTTGAAGAAAATAAGAGAAGAATTATATAAATAAAATATACAACTACAAAAGAAATTTCGAACTACCAATACACAAATAAACTCGATACGTAAAATGATGGTTCACTTAAAACGCCAAAGTGGTCTTACGCACAGTTTTACACGTGAACATCCCAAACTTGCTTGTAAATATCCTCTAGAGAATCTTTTTTAAAAAGCAAAGCTGGGGCCGGTGCTGTGGCTCAACAGGCTAATCCTCCGCCTTGCGGCGCCGGCACACCGGGTTCTAGTCCCGGTTGGGGCGCTGGATTCTGTCCCGGTTGCCCCTCTTCCAGGCCAGCTCTCTGCTATGGCCCGGGAAGGCAGTGGAGGATGGCCCAAGTGCTTGGGCCCTGCACCCGCATGGGAGACCAGGATAAGCACCCGGCTCCTGGCTTCGGATCAGCAAGATGCGGCCATTGGAGGGTGAACCAATGGCAAAAAGGAAGACCTTTCTCTCTGTCTCTCACTATCCACTCTGCCTGTCAATTAATTAATTAATTAAAAAAGCAAAGCTGGGGCTGGTGCCATGGCTCACTTGGTTAATCTTCTGCCCACAGCACCGGCATCCCATATGGGAACCAGGTTCTAGTCCCAGTTGCTCCTCTTCCAGTCCAGTTCTCTGCTGTGTCCCGGGAAGGCAGTGGAGGATGGCTGGAGTGCTTGGGCTCCTGCACCCACATAGGAGACCAGGAGGAAGCACCTGGCTCCTGGCTTCGGATCGGCGCAGCACCAGCCGTGGCGGCCATTTAGGGGTGAACCAACAGAAGGAAGACCTTTCTCTTTCTCTCTCTCTCACTGTCTCTGTATCTCTACCTGTCAAATAATAATAATAATAATAATAAAAGGCAAAGCTGTGAAATGTATTTTTTTGTGGCTATTATTACCTTGAACTCAAAACTGATAAACACAAGAAAACCTATCTAGGTTATTTTTCTCTCATGTAAAATATCCTAAATAACATCCTGGCAAGGCAAATGAAAAATGTATTACAATGTAAAAAACTGATCAGATTTAGTTTATCTCAGCAAATGCAAGAATGATTCAACAAAATTCAGGACATTATTCGACTACATGAGATAACAAAATGATTAATATAAAATGACAGAAAAGGTCTGATAAATTTCTACTCATGTGTAATTTCTAAAACTCTCAAAAAGATAGAAATAATGCTGACCTTGATTAAATCTGTACAACCAACACACATTCTTTAAGTAACTAAGAGAGCAGATGAACTAAACATTTTAGTTAAAGACACCAAAGATTTGAACCACATGGTTAATAAACTTGATCAAATGGACAATTATAGAACTCCGTAATGAACTTGTGTGCTTGAGAGTAAATTTACAAAATTTCTTGGGCTTATAATACCAATAAACTTCAAAAAACTAGTCTTTTTTTTTTTTTTACAGGCAGAGTTAGACAGTGAGAGACAGACAGACAGACAGAAAGGTCATCCTTTCCATTGGTTCACCCCCAAAATGGCCACTACGGCCAGCGCGCTATGCCAATCCGAAGCCAGGAGCCAGGTGCTCCCTCCTGGTCCCCCACGCGGGTGCAGGGCCCAAGGACCTGGGCCATCCTTCACTGCCTTCCTGGGCCACAGCAGAGAGCTGGCCTGGAAGAGGAGCAACCGAGACAGAATCCGGTGCCCTGACCGGGACTAGAACCTGGAGTGCCGGCACCGCAGGCAGAGGATTAGCCAAGTGAGTTGCGGCGCTGGCCAAAAAACTAGTCTTACACCTACTGTGTTCTCATGCTATAGAATCAAGTTAAAATAAATAATTTTTAAAAATTTTTTATTTTATTTTTTATTTCTGACAGGCAGAGTGGACAGTGAGAGAGAGACAGAGAGAAAGGTCTTCCTTTTGCCATTGGTTCACCCTCCAATGGCCACCGCGGTAGGCGCGCTGCGGCCAGCGCACTGCGCTGATCCGATGGCAGGAGCCAGGTGCTTATCCTGGTCTCCCATGGGGTGCAGGGCCCAAGGACTTGGGCCATCCTCCACTGCACTCCCTGGCCACAGCAGAGAGCTGGCCTGGAAGAGGAGCAAAAGGGACAGGATCGGTGCCCCGACCGGGACTAGAACCTGGTGTGCCGGCGCCGCAAGGCGGAGGATTAGCCTAGTGAGCCGCGGCGCCGGCCAAAAGAAATAATTTTAATAGCAATATAGTGAATGTGTTGGTGAGGGTGTTCATAATTCTTTGAATGTCTTTTGAAAGTTGTTCAAAGTGTGTACATCTGCCTTCTGACCCAGAATTCCACCAGGGGAAAGAAAAATGGAATGAAACAGTACAGGAAAGAGCAAAAATGAGCCAACCTAGCAAAAAGAGCCAGCAAACTATCCTTTATAAAAGAAAACACAATAGAGATATTTCTAGGCAAATACCAACTGAAAGAATTGTTCACGACTCAAGAGGCACTGAGGAAAACAACTTCAGGCCGAAGGAAAATGATTCTGGGCATGGAAACCTGGGAAGGAAAGAGGAGTGCTGGAAAGCGAAATGTGTGGCACTATGACAGCACCAGACGAAAACAGTGACGTCCCGAGTGGCTCCACGCTGAACACAAGGAACATCTTACAACGTGGGGCACGAGACAGAGGGAGAACTCAGTTCAAATTGCAGGAGGACTCATGCCTGGTTTGAAATTAATAAAGATGCTAATATAAAGTAGGCTACAATCAATGGGAAGGGTACATATTTAATCTCTAAAGCAACAACTAAAAGAACAATGTATACCGTGGAATAAAAAGTACTGTGAACACTATAAAAGTTGTCAGGAAAGGAAGAATAGAGGGACAAAGAGACGAGGGTAAAAAAAGCCAGAAATTGTGAGAAGATGGACTTTGATACAATGATAGCACTGATTATGTTAAATAGGAATGGAAGAAATAATCCAATGAAAAGACAGACTCTCAGACTGGATTTAAAAAAACATAAACCATCTATCTGCTGCGTAGGAGAGACCTTTGAATGTAAGGACATAAAGTGATAGAAAAGAAAAGCAAACACCAACCCAAATAAAAGCAGAGTAGGTTATATTATTATCAGACAAAATAGACTTCAATGCAAGAAGTACTGAAAAATATCAAGTAGGACATTTTTAAATATAAGAAAGGAAAAT